>NC_066582.1:136666527-136977777 GCF_024323335.1 Lathyrus oleraceus | reverse complement strand
CTCTTGAATCATCTTAATCTTATCCGTAGACTCTTGAATCAACTCGGGTCCAACCACAACACTCTCTCCCGATTCGTACCAACATAAAGGAGTTCTACACCTTCTACCATAAAGAGCCTCAAAAGGTGCCATTCCAATACTCGAATGGAAACTGTTGTTATACGTAAACTCGATCAAAGGCAAGAAACTATCCCAATTTCCTCCTTGTTCCAAAACACAAGACCTCAAAAGATCTTAAAGTGATTGAATAGTCCTCTTCGTTTGACCATCAGTTTGCGGATGATATGCCGAACTCAAACGCAACTTCGTACCCAAAGCACTTTGCAAACCTTCCCAAAATCTCGAAGTGAACCTCGGATCTCTATCCGAAACAATGCTCGACGGAATACCATGCCAACACACAATCCTTTCGATGTACAACTTAGCAAGTCTCTCCATCGAATAATCCATCCTTATCGGAATAAAATGAGCACATTTCGTCAACCTGTCCACAACGACCCAAATCGCCTCATAATTACTCAATGTCCTCGGCAAGCCCGAAACAAAATCCATAGAGATACTATCTCAATTCCACTCGGGAATAGATAACGGTTGCATCAAACCAGACGGCTTTTGATGTTCAATCTTTGACTTTTGACAAGTCAAACATGAATACACAAATTCCGCTACATCCTTCTTCATACCTTGCCACCAAAACATCTTCCTCAAGTCTTGATACATTTTAGTAGCACCAGGATGAATACTCAAACCACTTCTATGCCCTTCCTCAAGAATCCTCCTTCTCAAATCTGCAACATCCGGAACACAAACTCGATCACGACACCTCATGATACCATTCTCATCAATCCGAAAGTCACCACCTTTGCCTTGATTAATCAATGTCATAACATCGACTAATTTCAAATCTGACCTCTGACCTTCTCTAATCTCATCAAGAATGCCACACGTAAGCTTCAACATACCAAGTTTAACACACAAAGGCGTCGCTTCACAAACCAAACTCAAATCTCTAAATTGCTCCAACAATGCAAACTCTTGAATCATCAACATAGACATGTGCAATGACTTCCTACTCAATGCATCGGTTACAACATTCACCTTTCCAGGATGATAATTCAAACCAAAATCATAATCTTTCAAGAATTCCAACCATCTCTTTTGCCTCTTATTCAATTCCTTCTGGTCGAACAAGTACTTCAAACTCTTGTGATCACTAAACACATCAAATCTCGATCCAAACAAATAATGTCTCCAAAGCATCAACACAAACACAACGGCGGCCAACTCTAAATCATGCGTCGGATAATTCCTCTCATGAACTTTAAGTTGCCTTGAAGCATAAGCTACCACTTGCCCTTTTTGCATCAGAACACCTCCCAAACCCAACAAAGAAGCATCACAATACACAACAAAAGTTTCTAGCGGATCCGGTAAAATCAAAATAGGAGCCGTAGTCAATCTTCTTTTAAGCTCTTGAAAATTCGCTTCACACTGCGAAGTCCAAATGAAAGCTTGACCTTTCCTAGTCAACTGCGTCAATGGTAACGACAACTTAGAAAATCCTTCAATGAACTTCCTATAATAACCAGCCAAACCAAGGAAACTTCTAATCTCAGAAACAGACTTAGGAGCTTCCCACTGAGATACAACTTCAATCTTCGTAGGATCCACAGAAATACCACCACTCGAAATCACATGTCCAAGAAAACTTACTTCACTCAACCAAAACTCACATTTAGAGAGTTTAGCAAACAACTTCCTCTCTTTCAACACCGATAACACAACCTTCAAATGCTCGGCATGATCTTCTTCGCTCTTAGAATAAATCAATATATCATCGATGAACACCACAACAAACTTATCCAGGTAATCATGAAAAATTCTATTCATATACTCCATAAATACACCAGGTGCATTAGTCACACCAAAAGGCATCACGGAGTACTCGTAGTGACCATACCTTGTCCGAAAAGCAGTCTTTTGAATATCCTCAGCCTTTACACGAATCTGATGATACCCAAACCTCAAATCAATCTTGCTAAACACACAAGCTCCAACCAGTTGATCCATCAGATCATCAATCCTCGGAAGTGGATACTTGTTCTTAATCGTCACTTTATTCAGTTGTCTATAATCAACACATAATCTCATAGAACCTTCTTTCTTCTTGACCAACAGAACAGGTGCACCCCACGGCGACACACTAGGACGAATAAACTTCTTCTCAAGCAAGTCTTCAAGTTGATTCTTCAACTCTTTCAACTCAGAAGCAGACATTCTATAGGGAGCCGTCGATAGAGGACTAGTTCCAGGAACTAAATCAATCGAAAACTCAACCTCACATTCCGGCGGTAAATCACTTATATCTTCCGGAAATACCTCCGCAAACTCACAAACTATTGGCAATTCTTTAATCGTCCTCTTCTCACGAATATCCAAAGTTGCCAACAACATAAACAACTCGGCACCACCTTGCACCGATTCATCCACTTGCTTAGCAGACACAAACCAATCTTCCTTTGCACCAACCTCAGGAAAAATAACCGTCTTCTCGAAACAGTTGATATACACCCGATTAAATTCTAACCAATTCATACCCAAAATCACATCAAGTTGCTCTAAAGGAAGACAAACTAAATCAATTCCAAAATCCCTACCAAAGATACTCAACGGACAATTCAGACACACATAGGAAGTAGAAACAAAACCCATAGCAGGTGTATCAATAACCATACTTCTACGCATATCAGATAATATAAGATTCAGTCTCTTAGCACAATCCAAAGAAATGAAAGAATGTGTTGCACCGGTATCAATAATGGCAGTCAAAGGTGTACCATTAATAAAGCACGTACCTTGGATTAGCCTATCATCGGTAGTGGCCTCCGCACCAGACAATGCAAATACCTTTCCCTTTGCTTGCTCCTTCTTCGGCTTATCAAATTGGGTACTAAGGTGACCTTTCTCACCACAATTGTAACAAGTCACACTCGAACCAACTCCACACTAGTTTGCTCTGTGACCACTCTTGCCACACTTGAAACACGTCACAGGATCCTTACTACAATCACCAGCGCGATGACCTTCAACGCCACATTTGAAACACTTAAGTGGAGTAGAAGATCCTCCCCCACTTGGCTTCTTGCCAAAACCAGATTGTCTCCTCTTGTCATCATACGGTTTCCCACGATCTTGGTTTTTCCCCTTCAAACTCTTGTAGAAAGAAGCACTCGCCCTACTATCCTCATCATAAATCCGACTCTTGTTAACCAACTCCGCAAAACGAGTAATCTGTTGGTAACCAATGGCCTTCTTGATGTCATGTCTCAAGGCATTCACAAACTTCAAACATTTTGATCTCTCCGTATTAGCAGTATTGTAATGAGGGCAATACGTGATAAGCTCCTGAAATCTAGCAGCATATTCAACAACAATACCATTCCCTTGCTTCAATTCAAGGAACTCCACCTCTTTCTTCCCACGACAATCTTCCGGAAAATAGTTCTCCAAGAAGACATCACGTAAAAGAGCCCAAGTAACCTCAATGCTGTCTTCTTCAAACCTCTGAAGAGTATTATTCCACCAATCTTCAGCTTCCTTCTCAAGCATATGAGTACCAAACTGCACTTTTTGAGCATCAGTACAGTTCATGACTCTGAAGATCTTCTCAATAGCCTTCAGCCAAGCTTGAGCTTTATCAGGTTCATGCTCACCCTCAAAGACAGGAGGATTGTTCCTCTGGAATCTCCCCAAAGCACGAAACTCATCGTCATCTCCATTTCGGTTACCAGCATTCGCTTGAGGGATCTGACCAATGGATTCAGCCAACATCCTCAGCGCCTCAGCAATTGCATCATCATTCCTGCCTGCAACCATCGTCCTAAACAACCCAAACAACCAGACAAACAGTATCGATCATGTTAGATACATAAAATCAAATACCACGGAAAAGAAAACCTTAACGACTATTGACCAACTGGTCGACCATGCTCTGATATCACTAATGTAACACCCCTTTTTCTACCCCAAAATACTTAACATATAATCAGAGTAAATAAACACACATATAAACAAAAGGGCGTCACATCGACGTTTTCAAAAACTAAAAGCTTTCAAAAACCAACATCATTCATCATCAATATACAATACACCTGTCATTTAAAATAACACCTTTTTAATTATCATGAATATTCAAGAATATGCGTTCGCAGCGGAAAATAATGAATACTCATGCATTTCATAAAATGATCCATGTCCCATACCATGATCATCTCTCAATAATCTCCTCAAGGTAAAATAAAACCATATTCAGAATCGTTGGCACGATGGCCTCTCAAACAGCAATTACAAATAAGCATGTTCACAAGAAATAATATAATACTTATCCAAATAGGATACGAGTTCAATACTACTAATCTACCCCGTGTTACATGACCAGAGCATTGACTCGTTACCTAGTCTTCAAACTAAAATACGGAAACTCTCCGGCTAATCTCGAGTGAGCTACCGTCCACTTACTTCAGCAATACTACTCCTGAGTATCTGCGCGATGCCCATGTAAAGGCAACATTCAAACAAAAAGGGTGAGAATTCAAATCATTATGAAGAAGTATAATAAAGCACAATGATTAAATCAACAATTAAAGGAATTCATCACACTTCGTATAACCATGTAAATAATATTAACCAACATTTATTTCACATGTTTCAAACATCCATCAAAACTCAAGGAGTATAATATCAAAATCCAATACTATATTCCCAAATATACACATAACTACAATTATCACATAATCACATAATTTGACAAGTTATGTATCCAAATATCACCAAATTCAATTACCATACCTCATACACACATCACAATCACATCAATGAATACACTCAATTATCACATGACTCTAATATGACTCAATGCAAGACATGTGACTCTATGCATGCGGTACCTCAATGTGAACCCAACGTTTCACCGCTTTCCGATTCAATATCTAGAATCCAAGCCACGCTTCCGATCCGGATAAGATCAAAGCCACTACACCTATTTCCAATTAAGGATCAACGTCTATATGGACCCAACGTTCCACCGCTTTCCGATTCAATATCTAGAATCCAAGCCACTACGTCTATTTCCAATTAAGGATCAACGTCTGCTACGCCTATTCGCATTCAAGGATCAACGTCTAATACCACGTGAACCCACCGTTTCACCGCTTCCACCATGAAGTCGACCATGCCATGAATGAATGTACAAATACCAACACATATGCAATTAAGATCATCTCTACCATCTTAACATTCCACATATCTCCGTAATTCAACTCTATGAGTTATCCACCAATGGTACATATACACATTCATAATAATATATCATTCACAAATATGCAATTAAGATCATCTCTACTATCTTAACATTCCACATATCACCATATATAAACTAATTATCAAGTACACACAATTAGATTTCATTCCAAGATGATTACAACTTTTAAAATCTCAAATTTTCATTTTTCACAGCAAGTAACCGGTTAACGCTCGATGGGTAACCGGTTAACATAAACAGAATTAATTTCCTGCGCAGATTTTCAAGCAAGTAACCGGTTAACGCTCGGTGGATAACCGATTAACACAAAAACAGAATCAACAGATTTTTAAGCAAGTAACCTGTTAACGCTCGGTGTATAAGCAGTTAACATAAAACAGAATGCAGATTTTGAAGCAAGTAACCGGTTAACGCTCGGTGGGTAAACGGTTAACATAAAACAGAATGCAGAATTTTCTGCATTTTTCATCGTTGAAGGACTTTCGGACCTCCGATTTCGATTCCGTAAAAAGCCAAACGTTCAGAAAATTATGACTCATACAATACTCTAAGTATATAACATTAATTTACAGTTTTAACACAATCAAATCGCCACAAATCGAGAATACTCATCAACCTAACAATTTCAAACAACCATACAAAATTAAGGATTTTAACCTAAACATACATCTACCCATTGACCCGATCATACTAACCCATAATAACAAGGATTCCCCCCTTACCTCTTCAATTTTCTGGAAACCCTAGCTCCTCTCTTGTTCTTCCCCTCTTCTCCTTGCTTTTCCTCTTCTCTTTCTCTATTGTTGTCAAGTGATCAAATGAATCTTAATTCTCACTCCCTTCACCTCTTATATACTAGTATTCTATTTGGGCTTAAAGCATAATACCTCTAATTTAATTAATAGGCCCAATAAGACCTAATATTTAAATATCTCTAATTAGTTCAATTAAATTAAACCAACACAATATGCACACCAAGTTAATTAATTCAATTATTCATTATATCTCATATCAACTAAATAATTAATTAACACCCCAAATTAATTAATATAATCGATTATTATACTACCTAACAACCAATTAGTTAATTAACACTCCAAATAAATAAAATAAAATATAGTAATAATAATATATAAAAAAATAATTACTAAAATTGGGTTGTTACACCTTGGACAAAAAATTTCATTATTTTTGAAAAGTCAGAAGTATTTTTAAACAATTAAAAATGTACAAAAAAGCAATTAAATCATGAAAAATATCAAAACTAATCCAAAAAATAATTTTAATTCAGAAAATGAAAGATGAAAATATTTGAATTTTTTTTGTGAAAGTCCCATATTTTTTGGATTAATAATGAAATTAATATGAATTAATTAAAAATAAGTAATTAAATGAAATAATTAGAAATTTAAAAAAATGAGAACCCTCTGATCTCCCTCATTAATTGAGGTGGCAAATCAGATGGTGAGAAATACGCGTTCCACATGTGCCTTGGTCAACTGAAACACACGCGTGGTAATCAAAAGCAACGCCCAAGATTAAAATTATTCAAATGGATCATATGGCTGATATGCATGACAACACATCACCGGAGCCAGGGCTCCGGTCTTCTTCTCCGATGGACCTCACCGGACTGGTCGACCATCAACCATTACCAAAATAAAAAACCAAGACATGGATTTAAAGAAAAAATGTTCAAGAGCTCTAATTTTCCCTCAATTTTGTCCAATTCCAAGTATATAAAAAGATACAGGGATTTGAATTTTGAGGATCATGAATTGAGTTGCTTCGATTTGACCTCAAAGAAACTCAATCTTCTTGCCTACATTGATAGGACTTCAGACAACCAAAAATCACAAAGAATGGTGAAGAATTGAGAGAGAATCAAAGAGAAGAAGTTTTTGAGAAATCACCTTCGAGTTGATCTAATTCCACTTGATCTTGATCTGGATTTAAGTGCTTTCTCTTCCTCTTGCTTGCAGAAGTCAATTGAGATGAAAAAGGAAGTAAATTTCCGAAGTTTGAACTTCCAAACAGAAGATGAATTTCAAGCTCGATTTCAAGAGAAACCTTCAAAAATTATGTGGCAGTGGGGGTTTGAATCAGTTTAGAAAAGCTTGGGCAAGGTGTTGATGATGTTCTGATCACAATGCACTTCTATTTATAGGCTATGGGATTTATATTTGCACACTTCTAATTTTGGAAAAACTTGAATTTCTCTCTTGCATGGATGCATGGGCGTGCACTAGGCCCATGAGATGATGTAATATGACCCATAGTTCAATGTTCATCATGCTGAAATCATGTTAGGAGTCCATGCAAATGTGTATGAAAAATGGAAGTTGAAATTATCCAAATGGTCCCTTAACTTACACCCATGCTTAAGTCCCTCATACTTTGTCCAAATGAGATGATTTTGGACTTTTTGGAAATGTGAGATCAAGGGGAACAACTTTCATGTTGAACATTTTTTCATTTAAAGCTTGGATCATGGTGAAGTTTGAGGTGGAAGTTTGGGAAATCAAACAAATTTGAAAATTTTCTAAGTCCCAAGTCAAATATTCACTTCTTCCATCTTGAATAACTTTTTCTATGGAATTCAAATGAGAAACGTTCATTCATCAAAGTTGTAGATATTTCAAACCTATTCAATTTGGTCAGAAATTTGACCTCATTTGGATTTGGCATGAAGGTGTTATGCATTTTAGAAGTTGAGGAAAATCACTTGTTCAATGGCATTGACCCAAAATGACCTATAATGTTTCCTCTTGGCATATGAATTTGCAAGTTGAATTTGAACCTCCTACAAACATAAAAGTTTAAGTGGACATCTTGAATTTGATCATTCAATTTGAATGGATTTCATCTTGAAATTCTGGTATCAGATATGAGATGTCGAAGATAATGTCACGACACCAATATCTGAGTAAAACAAACAGGATAAAGATAAAGAATAGTAATGCAAGAGACACAAGCAATTGTTAACCCAATTCGGTGCAACTCACCTACGTCTGAGGGCTACCAAGCCAGGAAGGAAATCCACTAAATAGAATCAGTTCAAAGACTCTCAGTACACTCCACAAGTTACAGTCTTTTTCACCTAATCTCTACCCGTGTGACTTCTACCTAAGAACTCTTAGATATGAAAACCCACTCACTCCCCCTCAATCACACCAGTGATTTTAAACAACAATTACTTATGAAAAGAAGACACTCTTCAAAGACACACACTTGATCTTACTTAGCAGCTTCAATCAAGTAGACACACACTTGATCTTACTTAACAACTTCAATTAAGTAGATACACACTCATGCTTAAAAGCTTAGGGTGACAAATTACAACTCACAAATCAGACCAATTCAATCATCTATTGAATGGCTTACAAGTCATACGACCACACAAGGCACAAACCCTTATTTTCTCTCAATATTTTGCTCTGTATTTCTTGTGTATCAAATCAGTTTTTCCATGTCCTTTTTATAGAAGCTTTCAGCTGGGCTTGGACATCATAAAACCTTAAAACTATTTTCCATTCAAATATTCTCATGACAGCTGATTAGATCTCTTTGGAAAATAAGTAAATCTGATTGTAATTAATGATTGAATGCGTTTGTAAATCAGATCTTCAATCATACATAGATTGCCATTAAAAGCGCAATCACATAACACATAACATTCACACTAAATGTTCTGTGTACATATGTTATGACATCGGGTCTGACATCCTGGAACAATCCTGCATAATTCCATTTTAAATATCCAGCAGGTACATAATATCAGATGTCATGACATCGTGTATGACATCCTGAAACAATCCTGCATAATTATGTTTTTAAACCTTCAGCAGGTACAAGATATCTTATGCTAAGACATCACATGCAACATCTTGTGAACACTCTTTGTTTTACCAAAATTGCTGCCAACACTTAGAACCAACAATATTGGGAGAGATCACCAAGCACTATGTAATTGTTTCATACTTGTTATTTTATCATTTACTAACCAAAATACCAAAAAATATGTCTTTGCATTTGTCTAACTCTTTTATAGGTAGGGCACATGGTCACCTTTGATTCATCAAGATTACATCTAGGGTTTAAGACCTTCTTTGCCAAGAGAAAAATCAAGGAATGGTCCACAATGGCTTTAGACATCATATATGAGTCCCTATGATCTTTACATGTTATTTTGATCTTCAAGAAAAACAAACACATCAGTAGTTAAACAACATAACAGCGTTTAAGCAGCAGTAGAAGCAAACAGAATTACTAGCTATAATAGCAACTAGTAAAACACACAAATGCACAGGGGTACTTCTTCTCCCCCTAAGTCTGTTCAATACAGACATCTCCTTTAACAATAACATCACATGTAATAACATCACCTGTAACAATCAGAATATCCTTCTGACATCTCCTTCAACATCTGTAACATTCAGAACAAAACATGAGACATCTCCTTCAACATCACAGAACAGAACACTAAATAGAACATGAGACATCTCCTCCAACATCACAGAACAGAACACTAAGTCTGTTCAACATCAAACATCTCCTTCAACAACAGTTGTTCACCTGTTTAGCCTAACTAGCTACAACAGCACTGCAGATATCCACATCCACACATTTAACTGCAACTCTCCACATAATCACTTCTCCCCCTTTTTAGTCAAAATAGACCAAAGGTGACCAATTAGACAAATTAAATGTCAATCAGCCTAGTAGAGAATGTCACAAGAGATGTTATAACATATAAAATGTTAAAACATAAATGTTAGGAGATACAAACAATAATTATACATAGCTGCAATAGCTAAGATAATTAGAAATCCATGGAACTCATTAAGAGCCCAAATATTACATCAAGGCATCACTAAGGACTGCCAAAAATTACAAACATTTCAACAGAAAAACAAAACATCCAAGCTTCCAAAACATTCATAACAGCACCTGGAATAACATCCAAAACACCCAAACCAACAGGGGGACCAGTCTTCATAACAGGGGGACCTTCACAACTTAATATGAGGAAGTAGCATCTTCTTCACCTTCAGAATCAGAACTGCCACTAGATAGATCTTGAGAATTGGACCTCTCACTTGAGGTATGGGCATCTGACTCCTTGGTTTCACCAACTTTATCCATCTCTTCCTTCTCTAAACTACTAATGATAACCGCTAAATCCTCTTTCCTTGCCTTGGCAACCCTAATACCAGTATCCATCTCCTTACAAGCTTCCTTCAATTGATCAATCAAGCCACCTTGAGAGGCAGGCTCCTTCCTTGCAGATGTCATGACAACATCATTGACATGGCTTCCTTCAAACAACTTGTAGTGAATGGAAAGTGGAGGCTTCCTTCTGTTGGGAATATCACTTGTGTTGAGAATGCCTGGTTGCTGGCTTAAGATAATTCCACAAATGATGAATGGAAAGGCAATAGGCAGCTTTACTGCATTAGTGGAGGAATGTTTAACAATTTGTTCAAACATAAACCTTCCAAAATCAAAGTTCAGCCTGGTTCCAATAGCATAGATGATTCTTCCAAGACCATTAGAGATGGTTGAGATATGGTTAGTTGGCACCCAGTTGGCTGAACCAATCTTGTGCAAGATGGCATATTTAACAGTTAACTTGCCAGCTAATAGATGCTTCTTACTAGGCCATTCCTTGACTTGGCCAACAGTAATAGTTCTACAGACTAACAAAGACCTCTCCCTAGGAACTTATTGATTATGGTAGGGGAGAACCTTACACATCTACCTCTCACAAAGACCTTGCAGAATTCCTTGTTACTCTTTTCAGAAATATCCTCTGGGATATTCACAACAAACTCTTTCACTAACCCATCAAAACATTGGGGCAAAGCAACAACTATTTTCATCAGACTAGCATTCTTGATCAATTCCATCACTTCCTTTACTTCTACAACCTCCTTCCCTAGCTGCCTCTCAACAACAACTCTCATTTAAATGACAAACTTCCACTTGGCAGCACCATCTTCTAGATGGAAAGAAATGTTGTCTAAGTGCACAACTGCAACCTTGGCTGGTGACTTTTTAACAGTCTGCCTTTTAGCAGGAGAGATGTTTGGGACATTGTCTTCGACATCATCTTCAGAGTCATAACTCTCTCTGACCTTTCTCTTCTTAACCTCAACTTTACTCCATGATTTGGAGGGTCCTACACTAGCAACCTTTTTACCTTTTCTTGCTGTCATCATTTCAGCCATAGTCTTCCCTTTTCTGGTCCTCAGTTTCTTTGCAACACTTGGTTTCACATGATGGACCAAGGTGTCATCTTCTTCCTCTGAACTCTTTTCCTCCAAATTAATAACATTCTCAGCAGTTTCATGAGAAACATCTGCTAGTTTCTTACTAGGCAAGGTTTTACCTAGAGAGCATAATCCCTCAACAACCACTTCTTTCTCTGATCTAGATGAATCATCATCTTTCTCAGTTTGGGGTTCCACCTCAGGTGAGGGGTCCCTTCAAGACAGAGGGGTAGAAACACCATTGACTGCATGCCCTTCGTTTAGAATCCTAGTTACCAGGTTCCTAATGGCACGATCTGTAAAGTGCATGTCATCCTTTTGAGGAGGTTTATCAGGAATGTTACCTTGATTACTTCCAGGCGCGGAAGAAGGGCCAAGGACGTCGCCTGGAATAACAGAGAGGGGAATAACCTCCAAAATATATTCATCCAGAAACTCCATGGAGGGAGTCCTTTCCTTGTGAGTGGGTTTTGATCCTGAGGATTAGGGATGTTGTGACATTTTGTTGGACTTTTGAAAAAAATCTCTTTGCCCTAGCAGAGGTTGTCTGAGAAGTTGGATGAAGATGGAAATGGTTATGTTGAGGTAGCGTTCAAACTGATTATCATCCAAAACCCTTGCAAATTCGTCAGCTAATTGCATTTCATGCTTTAGTGCTATGATTTTGTCTTCCACAAATTCTCTAATGAAGTGATGACAAAAATCAATGTGCTTAGTCCAGCTGTGCTGAATAGGATTTTTGGACATAGTTGTAGCACTCAGGTTGTCATAGTACAATGTCATGACATCGTGTGTGACATTGTCTTCAGTCAACATTAGTTTCAACCAACCCTGTTGAGAACAGCTATTTTCAGCTGCTATATATTCAGCTTGATATATAGCACAAACACCATTTTCATCTTTCAAAGGAGCAGGTTTCCTTTCACTCTCCATCCCAATCTTCTTAACATTGTTCTTGGCACATTTGCTTTGAGATAGACACATAGACCCTTCTATCTGCTTGACTTGTAGCCCAAGTCCAACAAAGTTCTTTCCAACTTCAGACTGCATTTTACTAGCAACATGTTCTACCATCTGGTCTAACCTCCTACCAAACCCAATATTATCTATTTGAGCCACCATGAGCTTTTCTCCTGGAGGTTTCAGACAAAAATCATTGAAGATTTCAACCACATCAGATTTGTTTTTGGTTCAGGTGTATCTGGAGAAGTCATCCACCACTGCATACTTGTTTCCACCAAGGCTTTCCACCTGCATGGGTCCCATCAAATCCATATGGAGGAGTTTCAAACATTTGGAAGTGATGTCAAGTCTGAGTTTCTGGTGTGACATCCTTGTATAACATTTCCCACAGACTTTTCTTTCATCAATCTTCAATTTGGGAGTTCCTCTAGCAGATATAATCATCTTCGTCCCTTTTTCTTTGACTAAGGTACACTTTGAGGAATAACCAATTTGAGAGCTCCACATGTAACAGTTGTCTTTGGTCCTGACTCCTTTCATGATCACTTCACTTTCTTTGTTAGTAATCAGACATTCAGTTTTAGTGAAGTTAACATTTAGACCTTGGTCACATAGTTGACTGATGCTTATTAGATTTGCAGTCAAGCCCTTAACAAGTAGGACCTTGTCAAGTTCAGGAACTCCAGGGTAATCAAGCTTACCTATCCCCTTGATTTCACCCTTTGCTCCATCACCAAAGGTTACATATCTTATGGCATGAGGATGAAGGCCAGTTAGCAGGTCTTTGTTTCCAGTCATGTGTCTGGAGCACCCACTGTCAAAATACCAATCTTCTTTGGCTAAAACTATGAAGGAAGTGTGAGCTATTAGACTTGTAACATTAGTATTAGGAACCCATTGCTTCTTATTGACAGGCCTGTGATGCTTGGGTCTTGGTTGATAGTGAGTCTGATGATGAACAGGGCTAGGATAACCATACAACTTATAGCAGAAGGGCTTCAGGTGGCCAAATTTTCCACAGTAATGGCATCTCCATCTTTGGTGTTTCCCTTTCTGCTGTCTCCCCTTCTGATGTTGTGACATCTCAGGTTTACTTTTAATATGGCTGCACTTAGGTTTGGATTTAGGTTTGCAACCAGTGTAACTGCACTCATGCTTAGATTCATTATACCCAATGCCAGATTTGTCTCCTGTTATTTGTCCAATTTGGAGAATCTTGTCTAAGGAGTCAGATCCATTGTTTAACATTCTTACATACTTGGTCATCTTTTCCAGTTTAGAATTCAAGAACATAACTTCAGTTTTTAACTTGGAGATAGTTTCCACATGTTCTGCCTTCTCATTCTCCAGTTGTACTATCACTTTCTTCTGGCTTTCAACTTGTTGACTTTCATCTAGCTTGGCATTCAGAACCACTACTTCTGTTTTTAATTTGGACATGGTTTCCAAGTGTTCTACCTTCTCATTCTCAAGTTGAGTTATTACCTTCTTCTGGCTTTCAACCTGTTTACACACCTCTGCACTTTTGTGACACAAGTTTCTGTAGGTAGTGGACAACTCTTCAAAGGTTACTTCATCATCACTTAAGTCTTCATCAGAACCCCATCTTCTAGTCAAGGCAGTCACCAGATTTGCAGACTCTTCTATTTCACTCTCATCAGACCAAGTGGCAGCAAGACTCATCTTCTGTTTCTTGAGGTAGGTTCCACATTCAGTTCTAATGTGTCCATACCCATCACATTCATGGCACTGTACTACTTTTCCTTCTTTGGGCTTATCATCTGACCTTGTTCTTCTTCCAGCATTGTTGGATTTACTGATGTCAGATGAGATATTCTTGACATTAGCCTTGGATCTTACATCCATCTTTTTCAATAGTCTGCTGAACTGTATTCCCAGCATTGCTACATCATTTGCAAGATCTTCATCATCATCCTGACCATTTTCCTCCTCTGTGTTTGACATGAAGGCTATGCTTTTGGTTTTCTTTTCAGATCCATCACACATTCCCATCTTATATGTTTGGAGAGAACCAATTAGCTCATCAACTCTCATATTGAAGATGTCTTGAGACTCTTCTATGGCTGTCACCTTCATAGCAAATCTCTTAGGGAGTGACCTGACTATTTTTCTTACTAGCTTTTCATCTGACATCTTCTCTCCCAGAGCTCCAGAGGCATTGGCAATTTCAAGGATATTCATGTGAAATTCATGAATATTTTCATCTTATTTCATCCTTAAATTTTCAAACTTGGTAGTGAGCAGCTGCAATCTAGACATCTTCACCCTAGAGGTGCCTTCACGAGTGGTCTTGAGAATGTCCCAAGCATCTTTATCCACCTCACAGTTGTTTACTAATCTGAAGATATTCTTGTCTACTCCATTGAATATTGCATTCAATGCTTTAGAATTTCCAAGGGCTAGATCATCCTCCTCCTTGGACCATTGTTCTTCAGGTTTCTTATCAGTTGTGGCTTCTCCTTCCTTAGTAACTACTGGATGTTCCTAGCCTGTTAACACAGCCTTCCAAGCCTTATTATCAAGAGATTTTAGGAAGGCTACCATCCGAGGTTTCCAATAATCATAGTTAGATCCATCCAAAATTGGTGGCCTGTGCACAGATCCTCCATCTCTCTCCATGGTACCAGAAAGTATTGTCCCTAAATCTCACCCAGAACCAGAGCAGGATGCCTGCTCTGATACCAATTGAAATTCTGGTATCAGATATGAGATGTTGAAGGTAATGGCACAACACTAATATCTGAGTAAAACAAACAGGATAAAGATAAAGAATAGTAATGCAAGAGACACAAGCAATTGTTAACCCAGTTCGGTGCAACTCACCTACGTCTGGGGGCTACCAAGCCAGGAAGGAAAACCACTAAATAGAATCAGTTCAAAGACTCTCAGTACGCTCCACAAGTTACAGTCTTTTTCACCTAATCTCTACCCGTGTGACTTCTACCTAAGAACTCTTAGATATGAGAACCCACTCACTCCCCCTCAATCACACCAGTGATTTTAAACAACAATTACTTATGAAAAGAAGACACTCTTCAAAGACACACACTTGATCTTACTTAGAAGCTTCAATCAAGTAGACACACACTTGATCTTACTTAACAGCTTCAATTAAGTAGACACACACTCATGCTTAAAAGCTTAGAGTGACAAATTACAACTCACAAACCAGACCAATTCAATCATCTATGGATGAATTGAATGGCTTACAAGTCACACGACCACACAAGACACAAACCCTTATTTTCTCTCAATATTTCGCTCTGTATTTCTTGTGTATCAAATCAGGTTTTCCATGTCCTTTTTATAGAAGCTTTCAGCTGGGCTTGGACATCATAAAACCCTAAAACTATTTTCCATTCAAATCTTCTCATGACAGCTGATTAGATCTCTTTGGAAAATAAGTAAATCTGGTTGTAATTAATGATTGAATGCGTTTGTAAATCAGATCTTCAATCAGACATAGATTACTATTAAAAGCGCAATCACATAACACATAACATTCATACTGAATGTTCTGTGTACAGATGTCATGACATCGGATCTGACATCCTAGAACAATTCTACATAATTCCATTTTAAATATCCAGCAGGTACATAATATCAGATGTTATGACATCGGGTATGACATCCTGAAACAATCCGGCATAATTATGTTTTTAAACCTCTAGCAAGTACAAGATATCTTATGCTAAGACATCACATACAACATCTTGTGAACACTCTTTGTTTTACCAAAATTTCTGCCAACACTTAGAACCAACACATCTCATAAAAATTGAGCAAGTTATGGTCTTGGAAAGTTGACCTCCAAACTAGGGTTCAGACAAAATGACCTATAATCGTTCACCATAAAAAATGAATTTCCAAGTAAAACTAGCTCTTAACTTAAACATAAAATTTGTTAGTAATGTCATTTTGAGTAAAGTTGCTCTTGTAATCATTTTCATATGACAAACATTGTAGCTAATAGGGTCTAGGGAACCCCAGTTTTGACCAATTGACTTCCCCTAGTCAACCTCCATGAACCAACTTGCTAGCTTGACATTCTCTTAACTTTTGGGACTCATGGAGGATCATATATGTAAGACCCTAATTTTAACCCTAAGATCCATCATGCAATTTCATCATAAGCATTAGCATTGGGATCATACCTTGGCATCCTCCTTACCCCTCTTTCATTGGGTTTGTTTTGGGAGAGATCACCAAACAATATGTGATTGTATCATACTTTTATTTTATCATTTCACTAACCAAAAAACCAAAAATATGTCTTTGCATTTGCTTAACTCTTTTGTAGGTAGGGCATGATCTCCATTGATCTATCAAGTCCATATCTAGGGTTTGCGACCCTCATGAGCAAAGAACACAACCATGTATTTATTCAAGGATGGTCATAAACATCATATATGAGTCCCAATGATCTCTACATGTTATATTGATCAAGCATTCTTCAAGAGTTTGAGGGTGATTTGCATTGGAAACCCTAGTTTGACTAGGTATCTTGAGTAACTTCTCCAACAAGTTATCTCATCAATTGATCAAATTTATCAAGGGACACTTAAAAATCCATCATATTATGCATATATGATCCACCATGATCCTAGAAGGTCAAGAGAATTGAATGTTAGCAAGTTGGTTGATGGTGGTTGCCTAGATCAATTCATCGGATCAAAACTGGGTCTCCCTAGACCCTACCTCCAACACTTTTCACCATATGAAAATGATTCTAAGAGAAAACTAACTCTAAATGACACTATAAACAACTTTCATGTTGAGACCTAGATCTAGGTTTGCTTGGAAAATCATTTTCTATGTTGAAACATTATAGGTCATTTTGTCTAAACCCTAATTTGAAAGTCAACTTCCCAAGGCCATAACTTGCTCAATTTTTACGATATGAAAGATTTCCAAGTTTCACAATCAAATTCAAGATGTCTACTTCAACTTTGATGTTTGGAGTGAGAGTTGATTAAACTTTTATGAGCATGTGATATGAGGTTACATTATAGGTCATTTTTGACCTATATCATTGATCAAGTGATTTTTCCAAACTTCAAAAATGCCTAACTCTATCATTTAAAATCCAAATGACATGAAATTGGTGACCATTTTGAAGGTATTTGAGAGAGATACAACTTTTATGAAGACACTTTTCTCATTTTAAGCTCACATAAAAAGATAAGCAAGGTGGAATATTGAGACATATGGCTTGACACTTAGAAAAATTTCAATATGTTAAAATTTCCAAACATCCACCTCAAAACTCTTCAAGTTCCAAGCTCCAAATGGAAAAGTGTTGAACATGAAAGTTTTTCCTCTTGATCTAACCTTTCCAAAAAGCACAAATTCATCCATTTTGGACAAGAAATGAATAGCCTGCGCATGGCTTGAACATGGTATCATCATTTGGCAAGATTGAACTTCAAACATCCATGCACAATTGCCTAGCATTCCTACATGACTTCATCCTTGCTTACACTCAATTATGAATCAGATAGAGTGATTTCATGTGCCTGCACACGCCCATGCACTCATGCATCACACATTGCTAATTTTGGAAGTTCATTTCAAGTGTGCAAATATCAACTAAATTGGCTATAAATAGAGCTCCATATGTTCAGAATTTCACACACATCCGAGCCAGCTTTGATCCCAAACCTCTAACCCTCACATTCCAAAGGATAATCCTGAGTATTTCACTTGAAATTGAGTTTGAATTCTCACTGTTTTGAGATTCAAAACTCCAGGTATCCAAGACCTTTTGAGCATTCAATTCTTCTTCTCCAAGCATTTGGAGTGAGATCAAGCACGAACCAAGGCAAGAACAGCTGAATCTAGACCTACATTGAAGGTATTTTCCAGAAATTTTAATCTCTTCGATTCTCTCTAAATCTTGCTCAATTCTCTTGATTCCTTGGTTGTCTGAAGTCCTACCAATGTAGGCAAGAAGATTGAGTTGCTTTGAGGCCAAACTAAAGCAACTCAGTTCATGTACCTCAAATTTCAACTCCATGTATCTCTCAATAAACTTGGAGTTAGGATGAATTGAGGTCAGATTCGTGCTCTACGCTTTTTTTCTTTCAGATCATGTCCTCCTTTTTTATTCTGGTGATGATTGAAGGTGGACCAATCCGGTGAGGTCCACCGGAGAAGAAGACTGGAGCTACAGCTCCGGCGATGTGTTGGCATCTCTCACAACCATAGGATCCAACTGAAATGTTTTAATCATGTGCGTACATGTTGATTACCACGTGTGTGGACAATTGACTAAAGTGTTTGGTGAACCGCGCGTGCTCAACCACTTGATCTGCCACCTCAATTAATGAGGCATATCAAGTAGTCCACGTTTTTTTGATTTTCTGTTTTTTATTTTAATTCCTTTGATTTTAATTAATTCATATTAATTTTAATATTGATCCAAAAAATATGAGAGTTTCACCAAAAAATTTCAAATATTTTCCTCTTTCATATTCTGAATTAAAATTATTTTTTGGATCATTATTAATATTTTTCATGATTTAATTGATTTTGCATTTGTTTTTAAATGTCCAAAAATTATGAAATTTTTCTCCAAGGTCCTTTGACCTTGTTTGACCTATGATAAATCTGATGGCCATTTCTTTGGTGTTTTGATGAGGTTTTAGGAATTGGACAAACCATATTTAATTTAAATGCCTCATTTTAGTATTTTTAATATGATTAATTGCCAAATAATTTTTTTGACCAATTGTGATGACTTGTTGGTGTTTGACTATTGTTGTTGGGCCTTGGTCAAGGTTGATTTGACTTTGTCAAATTAATATCATTGGATTTAGGGGATTGATGGAATGTAGATTCCATCTCCCAAAAATGAATGGATGATATTAATTTGGTAAAAGTCCTCCTTTGACCAATTTGTGTTTTGATCCATTCCCCTCCCACTTCATCTTATTCCCCTTCTTCATTCATTCATTCCATTTGGCCTATGATATCTCAAAATCCTAAGGCTAGTTGATTGAAAAATTAACATGAGTATGGATGAGATTAGGCCACACATTTTTGCATATCCTTTTTTGTGTGTGGTATGTTTCATGAGCATAGTCTATTATACTATGTCTCTAACATGCATTAACACCAAAATTCTATTGCTCGATCTCAAATAGTTGTGACTTCTACATAAGTCCAATTACGATTGCTTAAAATATCGCTAAATTTGTGACACAAAAGGCATAAACATTCTAATTAGTGAGATTGTAAGTCTCCCATCTTTCATGGTATTGTGTGGAAACTTGGCCTTTTTTCCTTCCTTTGGAAGATGTCTTGGTTCAAGGATTCATGCTTGTGATAAGTGGGTTGAGTGCTCTCCAAAGAATGTCTTAAAATGAAAGGCAAAAGCAAAAGCAAAACAATACTAACTTCTAACATATTAACTACTAACATTTAAATTCAAGCCATTTACCTTAATGCAATTTACTTTTAGCATTTTATTTCATTTGCCATTGTTCATATCATTCTAATTGTTTATGTTAATGAAATTTTCACTTTGTCCATTTGGACCATATTGTGTTATATATTTTGTTTGTGTATATTGCTTGTTTGTGTGGTCTTTGACCATTAATGTACATAATAACAACAAAAACCCTAAAAAACATTTGTGTGGACTATTGGCTTGATCTTAGACAAATGGACTTGGAATCTAGGCAACCTTCCTATGCTAAAGGACTTGGCCAATGCCAACTTATTGAGAAATAAAGTGCTTGCAGTTTGAAACTTCATCTGATACATCATTCGAGATCTCTCTAAGTTCATATGCAACATGATCATTGTGAAGCTGTTATTTTGAACCTGTGACTTGTGAAATTCATCTGTTACATGGGCTACTTTGAGGAAGACCATGGAATGGATAAGCTTGGATGTGGCCATCTTTATTTGATGCCTTGCTCTTCAAGATAATATAATTGTGCATTTGTGTGTTGCTTGATTCTAAAAGTCCAAGGGAATTCTGAGTTTCTATTGACATTTTTGTCTATTGGATGGCTATCCATTTGGTCAGATCTTTTTCAACTCTCAACTTATAATTTTGTGCATAGGATTAGTCTCTTCATCTTCTCCCGATTTCTTTAATTTCAAAATCTCTCCCTCCGTTTTCAAAATCTTCTTTGATTGAACTTATTTTTGTTCTAAACTTTGACCACTTTGCAAAAAGATAAAAACTTTGGCCTTATGTCATTGCATTTTCAAACTTCTTTTCTTAAATCAAACTTGTAAATAAACTTAACTATACTTGACTTAAGCTTTCAAAAAGCCAAAAAAGAACTAACTCATTCAAACCATTTTTAGGCCTTTGTGCCTTTCAAACCTAATTTTTGTTAAAAGCAATGCATCCACTTTGAAATTTGTATCACGAACTACGAGGTTCTGATCCCTCATTTTTATGTTGGTACGTAGGCACAAGACCGAAGGTCTTGTCAAACACAAAAATATAATTAATGAATTATTTTCTCATCCCCCCATTCTATTTGTTTGTAAACCTCACTTTATACCAAGTACATATGCACACAAAAAGGGCTCCCTAGGAGTACCTAAGACACTTTGGGTGTTAACACCTTCCCTCTGTGTAACCACCCCTCTTACCTGTAATCTCTGACATTTTATTAGTTTTGATTTGAAAACTTCTTACTTTTGGGTTTTGTTCGTACTTTTTCCCTTTTCCCTTAGAAACAATAAAAGCGCGGTGGTGGCTCTTGTTATTTGATCTCTAGGTTATCCATAGCTTGATGATCATGAATTTACTGCTACAATATATGCATAAGATGATGAAATATGAAGTATCCCTTGAAATATTTGATCAATTGTTGAAGAAACTTGTTGAATAAGTCACACAAGATACCGAGATGAATTAGGGTTTCCAAGGCAACCCAAGTCCAAACTCTTGATGATTTCTTGATCAAAATAACATGTGGAGATCATGGGGAACCATATATGATGCTTATAGCCAATGTAAGCGAATTCTTGATTGTGCTCCTTGCATTGAGGGTCTCAAACCCTAGATATGAGCTTGATAGAGCATAGGTGAGCATACCCACTACCTACAAAAGCAACAAACTATATATTGACATATTTTTTGGTATTTTGGTTAGTAAATAATAATAATAAAATGAAAGATGATACAATCAACAGTGTTTGGTGATCTCTTCTAATGTAAACCCAATGAATGAGGGGTAAGGAAAGGTGTGATCCTAATGCCAATGCATATGATGAGATAACATGAGGGATATTAGGGTCAAAATTGGGGTGTTACAGCTGCCCCTATTTAAGGACGTTTTATCTGAGGAGATTAAGGTTAAAATCTTCATACTGACTCAGTAGAATGGACTTAAATAACAACAATAGAAACAAATTTTGGTCTCTAAGAGACCTCATGATGCATATGATATGAATGTAAAAATAATCTTTGTGGGGAAAGTGTTGCCCAAAAGGAAAAGAATCTAGAGAGACTAAAAGTCCACAGGAGTATAATGCATTCAGTAAGGAAAATTTACTAGGGAGACATAGACTCTAGGGTTTAAAAAGTTGTGCGTAGGCCAGGCTACGACTTAAAACTGCTGGGGGACACGAGAGATTCTATGAAAATAAATCAATGGAAAGACTCAGTCGGGGATAAAAGGAAAAATCTGTAGGGTAAATAGGTAAATCAGAACAAAGCTGAAATGTCTGAACCAAACAGGAAAAGACGATTTCATTGAGGAAATACACACTCAAACTCTATTAGGGAAGAAAAGAACTTCAACACAGGTGTAACAGTAGTATATTATCCATTACCGGCTACTGGGTAAGGAGATAACATAATCTGACAGAGAGGACATTTGTTACCAGTTAGGGTAAACATATCAAGGATGACTCGATGAGGGAAACAAAAGATGTATTTATTACCAGTTACTGGGTAAGAATAACCAGCTGGGGAAAAGCCGAATAGGGTTTACAACTACCGGTTACTAGGCAGAAGACCTCAAAGAAAGATAATATTCATCACTGGTTAAAGTGAACATATCAAGGATAAACTCAGAGGGAAGAATATCCGTCATCGGTTAGGATGAACATATCAAGGATAGACTGTCAGGGGAAAGTAGGAATTACATCTATCAACTACTGGATAGAATACCGAAGAGAGAATATCCATCATCGGTTAGGATGAACATATCAAGGATAAACTCCGATGGGAGAAATAGGAATTACATCTATTAGTTACTTGACAGAATACCAAAAAGAGAATATCCATCACCGGTTAGGGTGAACAAGTCAAGGATAGACTCCAAAAGGGGAAGCAAGATTTACAACTACCGGTTACTGGGCAGAAGACCGCCAAGAGGAGAAAACCCGTCATTGGTTAGGATGAACATATCAAAGATTAACCCTCTGGGAAATGAAATAGGGATTACAACTACCTTTTTACTTTGTAGAATACCAAAGCGAGAATATCTGTCACCAGTTAGGATGAATATATCAAGGATATACTCAAAAGGAAAGAATATTCGTCATCGATTAGGATGAACATATCAAGGATAGACTTTCTAGGGAAATGTGAAAATAGATTAGCTGGAGAGAAAATAAGAGGAAGTAAATTACTATTACCGGTATTGAGAAAGAGTAAAGTACTCATAAATGCAGAAGAATATTACCAGTTACTAAGTAATAGACTCTCAGGGGACTAAAAACATCTATCTAGGTAAGAGCTAGAAAGAAAAAGGTCAATCAAAGACTCAACCCAATGAGGATATAACTTAGGAGGAGACGTTCCATCCAGATAATCGACTGGGGAGGAAGCTGGAATAATAATCATCCATGAGGAAATAGCTCAGTGGGGAATGAGAAAGGTTAAATTCTTTCTGCTTAAAGGACTGACACTCTACAATTGAAAGAGGGCAAACATGCCAAATCTGCGTGGGGAGAGGATACCACCATAACAGAGGATCGGAGAAATAATGAATCACAAAGTGTAGTAATAATGAAATAATGGAATCTATGAATGTATATGTATATGTATATGTATATGTATATATGATGATTATGCTGACGAAACAATCACGAAGAATACAAATGTCAATAATATGAACCATCGATATAACACTCACCCAATCTCAACATGATGGAGGCATTAACTGGAGCAGGAGATGTTACAGATGAACATGAATCTTCTCAAAGGTTCGACCCTGGCCGGGGAAAAAGAAGGATCTGCTGAGGATCTGCACCATCAACTATGCGGGGAATTTTAGGTCAACACCATATCAAATGGGAGACAACCTTGCAGAGGACAAAAAGAATTGCTAAAAAATTAGTGCTAGCAGGAATCAATCATAAATTTTGCTGAGGGAAGTAACAATATGTACTAAACCTATGAAAACTGCTGAGAAAAGGCGCGTACAACTCATGGGAGGCAAATACAACCTCAGTTGGGGGGGGGGGGGAACCAACAAAACTCGGTCGAAGATGCTAAATTTTCGTTGGGGAGTAAACAGAGATCATGCCAACTTCTTGGGGAAAACCAACAATGCTTCGTATTTTAGGGCTCACCTGTTCTCAGACCGTTGTTGATATTCCTTAATGACATCGACGTGCTCTTAAAAAGTAATTGCTTTTACTATTTAAGAAAAACATGATTTTAATTATTAAATTCAATTTCAAAATGATCATCATAAAATTTAATTCTATTTAGCTGAAATAAATAAGAGTATAAACAATTGGATAAAAAGCTCAACATTATTTAATAGAATGGTAGTCTGTAAATGACAAGATTCCATAGATCTTTACAAAAGTTGAAAAATGGTAATTTACATGGAAAAGGGATACATTAAATACAATGATCACTGATCCTTCTACCGACTTCAATATCCACTGTACTTTTGGCTTCGGTTGAGAATGATGAATCAGAACCCAATGACGTGCTCAAGAATGTCTTCAAAACTGAAGATCAACAGGGTGCAATTACTTGCCATAATCCCTAATTTTTGCATAAATTGCCCCAAGGTGGGGTACTCAATCTATCGGGATAAATTTTTTGTTTTATGTCTCTAACTTTTGCGTGGATCTCCATTTCGGGTTTTCAATCCACCGAGATGCTCATTTTTGCCTAAGCCGCCCTTTCGGGTTTTCAACTTAGCGAGTTGTTATTTTCTTTTTAGGTGAAGTATTTCTTGACTGCATTAGCATTCACAGGGCGAGTGAACTCTTCACCATCCATAGTTGTAAGAATCAAAGCACCGCCTGAAAAGGCTCTCTTAACAATATATGAGCCTTCATAATTAGGAGTCCATTTGCCCTAGCATCTGGTTTGAAAGATAGAATCTTCTTGAGCACAAGGTGACCTTCTCTAAACACATGAGGCCTGACCTTCTTGTCAAAGGCTTTATTCATTCTTTGTTGATATAACTAACCATGACACATGGAAGTTAACCTATTCTCTTCAATTAAATTCAGCTGGTCATACCAGGTCTGACACCATTCAGCTTCTGTCAACTTGGCTTTCATCAAGACATCTAATGATGGGATATGTACCTCTACCTGGAGCATAACTTCCATATCATAAACAAGTGAGAAAGGGGTTGCCCCTGTTGAAGTGCGAATGGATGTACGATATCCGTGTAAAGCAAATGGGATCATCTCATGCCAATCCTTATAGGTCATAACCATTTTCTGAATGATCTTCTTGATGTTTTTGTTTGCAGCTTCAACAACCCCATTCATCTTGGGTCTGTAGGGAGATGAATTATGATGTGCAATCTTGAAGTCTTTGCAAAGAGCTTTTACCATATTATTATTCAAGTTCGGCCTATTATCAGTAATGATCTTACTTGGCACACCATAACGACATATAATCTGATTCTTGATAAACCTTACAACAACTGGCTTGGTCACATTTGCATACATTGTTACTTCAACCCACTTTGTGAAGTAATCAATAGCCACCAAAATGAAATGATGTCCATTCAAAGCTTTGGGCTCAATCATACAAATCATATCAATTCCCCACATGGAGAAGGGCCATGGGGAGGAAATGATGTTCAATAGTGTTGGAGGACCATGAATCTTATCTGCATATATTTGACACTTGTGGCATTTCTTCACAAATTTGCAACAGTCAGACTCCATTATCTTCCAATAGTAACCTGCTCTCAACATCTTCTTAGCCACATCATGTCCGTTGGAATGAGTACCAAAGGAAACTTCATGGACTTCAGTCATCAACAAGTCTGCTTCATGTCTATCCATGCATCTGAGCAAAACCATATCGAAATTTCTCTTGTACAGCACATCACCATTCAGGTAGAAGTTGCCGGCTAATCTTCTCAGAGTCTTCTTATCTTTCAAAGATGCCCCATATGGGTAAATATGACTTTGTAGGAAACACTTGATATCAAAATACCACGGCTTTTCATCTTTGACCGCTTCAACAACAAACTCATGAGCTGGCCTATCAAGACGCATCACCGTTAAATTAGGAACTTCATTCCAAAACTTCACCTCAATCATTTAAGCCAACGTTACAAGAGAATCTTCCATCCGGTTTTCATCTTGAGGGATATGATGAAAATCAACCTTTGTAAAGAAAGTTGAAATCCTCCTCGCATAATCTCTATATGATATCAAACCGGGTTGATTTGTCTCCCATTCACCTTCGATCTGATTCACAACCAAAGTTGAATCACCATAGACGTCCAAATACTTGATTCTGATATCAATGGCCTCTTCAAGCCCTATAATGCAAGCTTCATACTGTAAGACCCCAATTTTGACCCTAAGATCCCTCATGGCATCATAACATTGCATTTGCATTGCCTCAAGGATCTTTAGCATCTTGGTTCCCTTTGCCTTTGGGTGGGACTCCTTGTGATTGGTTTGAGATCACCAAGCATGCTTGAATTATACATCATTGTTTCTCTTACTTTTGTTTACTAACCAAAAGCACAAAAATGTGTCACTAACATCTTTTGTTTGAAGCTTGAGTATCATCCAAGACACTTTGTGGGTTCTATTTAGATGATCGGTCAACACAAGGGAATGGCTTGAGATACTTCCAACAGGTTCAAATGGGGTCTATTCGTCAGTCAAAACGTTAATCTTGAAGGAGCAAAAGTTTTTTCATGAGTTGTCATGCTCGCTAGACGAGCAGAATGGGTCGCCTAGTGAGTCCCAAGAAAAGCCACCAGAATCACCTACGCTCAGAGGAATTTCTTGAACTGTCATGCTCGCTAGGCGAAGCCCACGTGTTAAAAAAAATGAAAAACGAAAAAAAAAGAAACGAAAAACGAATAAATAAATAAATAAAATATAACAGAAAATTTTTGGACTTGGGCCTCTCTCATTTGAGCCCACGGGTCCACAAAAATCAGGTTATAAATTCAGAGTTTCAGTGAAACAAAAGCAATTCTATTCCTATTACCCTGGCAGGGAAAAAGATAGTGAGAGAAGAGCTAACAGAGTTCAGAGCAACCTCCAGAGACTGAAGGGAACTCATCGGCAAAGAACCAGTTCCCTCTCATATAAACCCTCAGATTGCTTTGCAAACCCAACCGGGCAATTCGATTTCATTCGATCTCTCCAGTCAGGTTTGCCTTATTCCCATTACTTTATGCTTTTAATTTGAATGCTCTGAATGTATGAGGTATTATGGGTGAATTTGATACCCTTTTGATGCATGTGTTTGACAAGAGGTTTAGGCCTCCTACCCTTGGTTGCTTTTTGTGAGCTTTTTGTGAATCTTAATGGCATGATTCATGTGGTTACATTTTGATTTGGGGGCAACTCTTGATTACCCTATCCTGTTTGCTCTAACCTGTTTTGTGTTTGTTATGGCATTGTTTTCTCCTAATTCTGTCATATTACTCTAACCTGTTTGTTGAGTTTTGTGAGGGATCACATACTCTTGCAGAGATGGCTTGCCTGGTGTTCCACTTTATTTGAGGGATACCACCTGGAGGTTTATTCTGGTTACCTGTACTGACTCGCTTTCTTTGATGGTGTTTAGCTTGGAAGAGTCTTTGGGTTTCTTATTTATCTAATTTTTGTTACTTTGGATCTTTATCCGTATGGTAGATCTCTCGATCCCTTTACTTTTCCCGCATGTTACCGATTTCTTAGGTTTCGTATAGCCTCTCGTGGCATGTCAATTAAGGTTACGCGGTTCCTTCATTTAGGACTGCCTTTTTGCGTGAGCATCCCTAAACACCCCAAACTCATTGATTTTTCTTCTCCTAAGAACACGTTATCTCCTTCTACTACAGGCGAGTAAGTCTCCAAAGGTCGAGCATCTGGTAGATTGCGTAGTAACGTCGTTCACCCCAAAACACAACCCTTACCCCGTAGTTGGTCGAACTACGTTTCTCTCTGATTCTCATTCCAGATGAGATACGTAGGCATAAGATGCGATGTCTTAGCGAGCACACTTCCCTTTAACCCTTAGGTAGCCGAGCTACGAAGACTCTGATTCTCAGATTCAGATGAGATACGTATGCAGTGGATGCGACGTCCGTGCGAGTCATTTTCTTTTGACCCTTCTTTTAGTAAGTAGTACATTAGATAAACATACACGCTTTTCTCATCCCTTCAGTCATGTTTGCACAAATAAATTTTCACAAAAACAACAACCTTTGCAACAAATGTGAAAAGGGCTCCCTAGGAGTACCTAGGATGTTTTGGGTGCCTAACACCTTCCCATTGCATAACCAACCCCCTTACCCAGATCTCTGACATTTTTACTAGTTTTTGATTTGTTAAAACTATTAGGTTTTTGTTCGCTTTCTAACCATTCCTTTGGATAAATAGAAGTGCGGTGGCGACTCGACTTGTATGATTTACCTTGGATTTAGTCAATATCTCTAATGGTAACGAATACCCCGCTACAGAAAAGTGGCGACTCTGCTGGGGATAGTAATTTGCCTAGTGGGTTTTGCCGACTTTTCATGCTTGTTGTATTGTATTTGTTTTGTGACATATTTTTGTGCAATTTGGGATTATTGTATTGTATGTAATGATTGAATTGCTTGAATATTAACTCCTTGTATGCTTAGTGATCTTTGTGAGATGAGTTCTATACCCAGACTCGAGTGCACTTAGGATAGGAGAATGGCGTAGTCTTGTTGACTTGTGTGGAGTTATTCCTTAGCAAGTTGACTTGCAAGTCCATTCACTTGGTGGAGGTTATGTTGGGATCAATAATGTCACACAAGTAAGTTGTGGTTAGACATTACTCTTTCCAATATAGACCTTAGAAGCCAAGGACCTTAGTTTACCAAGCCCATCTTGGCCTATTCTTAGTATGTAGTGCGAAAGTCGTTCAAGTGTAAGATTTGATACGATTGTTACGCGATACTACACTCATAAGAGTCTCTCTTGAGAATATTTTCGGAATACGAGTAGTTGTTTCTCCAATAATATCCGAAAGATGGGATGATGACTATGGGAACCTCTTGTAGAACATGTTTGGCAGGTTTAAACCCTAGTACACTCCCTTTTGGGTGGTTCTTAACCTAACTCCATGCTCGTGACTTATAAAAAAACCCTTGATTCATGGTTGATCCGTTCATGAATCCTTAATATCAATGGAACTTGGGTGTTGATAAGGTGTAAACCATAATCCACCAAAATGGATGATTGATATTAAGGATAACATGATCCATCCCATGACCTTTTTTTGGTGTGCTTTGCTTGATCCTTGAGTGTGATTGTTGTATTCATGCATTCATGCACCCATTTGCATTCATATCATCAAAATAATAAGAAAATTTCAAGGAACTTAAGAGGTCTATTTGCAGAATTTTCAGACATGGAAAGACAAAGAAGGAATACAAAGAAGTATAGTTTCAGACATCCAGACTTGAAAGAGTTAAGGAATTTGACATCTTATGTATTAGATCCCTTGGGTTTCAAGGCTCGCTTTGGGAAGCTTCTTCCTCTTCTGACTACTCAGGTGGATGAAGGATTGATGAGTGTATTGGTGCAGTTTTATGATCCTTTGTACCGTTGCTTCACGTTTCCGGATTTTCAGCTTTTGCCTACACTTCAGGAGTATGCTTACCTTGTGGGTATACCTATTCTAGACCAGTTCCCGTTCAGTGGCTTGGAAAGGGTTCCCACTTCTCAAGAGATAGCTGACATGTTACACATAGATGAATCTCTGGTTGGTGCTCATATGACTACCAAAGGAGGAATTCAAGGTCTCCCTTCTGAGTTCCTCATTGCTCAAACTACTATGTATGGGAAGGCCATGAGTGAGGACGCCTTTGAGGCCATATTTGTACTTCTCATCTATGGGCTAGTATTATTCCCCAACATCGACAAGTTTGTGGATGTGAACGCTATTAGGATTTTCTCTACTCTTAATCCCGTTCCGACTCTGTTGGGCGATACCTACTTCTCTTTGCATATGAGGAATGCAAAGGGTGGTGGCGCCATTGTGTGTTGTTTGCCTCTTTTGTATAAGTGGTTTATTTCTCACTTATCTCAGACGGTCGCTTTCAAGGAGAACAAGGAATGTCTACGGTGGTCCACGAGGCTTATGTCTCTCACTAATGATGATATCTTTTGGTACAACCGTGTATATGATGGTGTGCGGATTATTGACTCTTGTGGCGAATTCTCCAATGTACCTCTTCTTGGTACATGTGGTGGGATTAACTACAATCCTGTTTTGGCACGTCGGCAACTTGGGTTCCCCTTAAAGGATAAACCCAATAACATTCTGTTAGAGGGTGTATTCTTTCAGGATGGTAAAGATCCCCAAGGCTTGAAAGCTAGGATGGTCCGCGCTTGGCGCAAGATTCATAGGAAAGGAAGGAAAGAGTTGGGTCCTAAGAATTGCATCGCTTTGGAGCCTTACACTGTTTGGGTTAGGAAGAGGGCGTCTGAGTATCTCATGCCTACGAGTATCCGAGACCTACACCTATGATTATGGCTGGGCCTTCAACCCTCCCTAATCAAGGAGTAGAGGAGTTGAGAGACGAAGACCATTCACGTGCCTGGATCCGTGAACGTGAAGAGTTGCTTCAGCAGATTAAGGAGAAGGATGCGTTGATTGAGTTTCTTGAGCATCAGGTTATTGATGACCTTGATGATGTATGGACTTCTCTACTTCCTCAGTCTTCTAAGTTCTGGAAGAGGAGCTATGATCGACTCGCCAAAGAGAAGGCCGATATGGAGGCAGCCTACGAGAGGGAGGTGAAGAGGCTTCGCGCATCTTATCTTCCTGTGTCCCGAGCTTTAGATGATTGTTTCTAGGGATCCATAAGACGATTATTTTCCTTTTCTCTTGTATATGATTGAAGATGCTGCACTTCTTTTCCCTGATATTATTTGATGAGATATTTCCATATGTGATAAAATGCTTAATATTTCCAGAATTTGCAAATAAAACTCTAAAGTTCCTTTGAAATAAAAAACAAATCATATGCACAAACATTGCATGCATCATATGAATAAGCAGGTTTTGTTTCCGGTCCCTTGCCCTGTGGTCTAACTCTGTGTCCTTCATTTATTTTGAAGACAAGCTGACTCACCGGTACTACACTAGAGCCAACGTTTCAAGACTGATGGATCACCTAGAACAAGAGAACCGTGAACTCAAAGAGGAAGTGGCCAGATTGACTGCCCTAATGGAGTCACTCATGGCTGCCCAGAGCCAGTCTTCTCTGACATCTTCAACTCCTCCCCAGAGGACAGTTATCTCCGAGATTGCCTCCTCTACTGTGCCCGCTGCCAGTGCACACTTTGTTCCAACAGCCATGCCAACCGGGTTCCCGTGGGGGATGCCTCCCAATTTCATGCCTGAGGGTCCTGTTCCTACCTTTGCTTCTCTGCCGGCATCTAGCCCGGTCCTTGCCATTCCTCCTCCTGTCGTGCATACTTTGCCCAGGGTAGACGACACCATCTATCATTCTGAGCTGTCTGAGGGTCCAGATGTTTATGAGAAGATGAATGCTATGAACGATCAATTTTTTGAGCTTCACAAGGAATTGAAAACTCTCAGAGGGAAGGATCTTTTCGGCAAGTCTGCTGCCGAACTCTGCTTGGTTCCAAATGTGAAGATCCCTGTGAAATTCAAGGTCCCTGATTTTGAAAAGTACAAAGGAAATACTTGTCCTCTCAGCCACCTGGTCATGTATGCCAGGAAGATATCGACTCAAACCGATAATGACCAACTACTCATCCACTACTTTCAGGACAGTCTGTCCGGTGCCGCTTTGCGTTGGTACATGGGTTTAGACAACGCGAACATCCGATCCTTCAATGATCTCGGCGAAGCCTTCGTCAAGCAGTACAAGTACAACGTGGATATGACTCCCGATAGAGATCAATTGAGAGCCATGTCCCAGAAGGATAAAGAAACATTTAAGGAGTACGCCTAGAGGTGGCGAGAGGTGGCAGCACAGATCGTGCCTCCGCTAGAAGAGAAAGAGATGACTAAGATCTTTTTGAAGACTTTAAGTTCTTTTTATTATGAGCGGATGATTGTTAGCGCTCCTTCTGACTTCACCGAGATGGTGAATATGGGGATGCGTCTAGAAGAAGGGGTCCGTGAAGGACGGTTAACCAGAGAAGAAGGCTCTTCTGCCAAACGTTATGGGGCGTTTGCAAAGAAGAAAGATGGAGAGGCACATGCTATGATCTCCCATGAGAAACCAAGAAGACCCTCTATGAGGAGGAAGATTGTGCGTCCCGCCAGTAACCAGCACCAGGTGGCTCATATAGCACCTGTTTTCAGAGATATTCAACAGTACCAGCATCACAACAACAATCAGCAACCACCTCAACAATATCAGCCACAACAGCTCCGACCGCAGCAGCAGGCCTACCAGCCTCGAAACAGTAATCAAACCAACACGAGTTACGAGAGGAAAAGGGTCACCTTCGATCCTATTCCTATGACGTACGCAGAGTTATATCCCTCTTTGATAAAAAGGAAGTTGATTACTCCGAGAGACCCACCGGCTATACCTGCTAACCCCCAGTGGTGGTATAAGCCTGAGTTACATTGTGTTTACCATTCTGGTGCTCCCGGCCATGACGTGGAGAATTGTTACCCTTTGAAGACCAAGGTTCAAGAGCTTGTGAGGTGTGGTATTTTATGTTTTGAGGACGTAGGCCCTAATGTGAAGAAGAACCCATTGCCCGAACATGGGAAATCTGTCAACATGGTCCAGGGTTGCCCTGGAAAATACAAGGTCAAATATGTCAGTCATATTCAACAGTCTCTGGTCCAGATGCATCGTTTGTTGTGTGACTACAGTCATTATGAGCATGACCATGATAGATGTCGAGTCTGCTCTGTTAACCGACTGGGTTGTTGCCAGGTGCGCAAGGATGTTCAGGAAATGTTGGACGAAGGAGTCATTGAGATCCTTCAAAATAGGAATGTTGATGAAAATGAGCCTGAGGTCAATGTGATCTCCCCAGTGTTCCGGATACCCGAGCATGTTATCATCAAGTACAATGGTAGCAAGCAGAAGGCTTCTCCCGCTCTGATCATTAAGCCTGTTGGTCCTGTGCCTTACTCTTCTGAAAAGGCAGTTCCCTATCGCTACAACGCCGTAGCAGTAGAGAATGGGAAAGAGGTTCCTTGCCCTCTTCTTTTGTTGTGAATATTGCCGATGTTAGCGATTTGACCCGTAGTGGCCGTGTATTTTCAGCACCGCCGAAGCCTCAAATTAATGCTAATTTTGTTGAACGCCCGATCGGGAACGCTGTGAATTCTCCGAATCCGGCACTTGTTGTTAAGCCCTCCTCCGTACTGAAAACTCCTACTTCTGTTGGCCCGAGTGGAAATAAGAAAGAAGACTGTGATGAGATGCTGAGACTCATCAAAAGGAGCGAGTACAATGTTGTAGACCAACTTCTACAAACGCCATCCAAAATATATGTGTTATCCTTACTCTTAAATTCAGAACCACACCGAGAGGCTCTGCAGAAGGTGTTGGATGTGGCATATGTAGATCACGATGTCACTTTGGAGCAATTCGATAGCATTATTGCAAACATTACTGCTTGCAACAACCTGAGCTTTTGTGACTCTGATCTCCCTGAGGAGGGAAGAGACCACAACTTGGCATTACATATATCTATGGGTTGTAGAGACTGTAAGACCCCAATTTTGTCCCTAAGATCTCTCATGGCATCATATCATAACATTGCATAGCCTCAAGGATCATTGGACACCTTGCTTCCTTCCCTGTGGGTGGGATCTTTCTTGAGAGTGGTTCTTGATCACCAAGCATTGCTTGCATTTGTATATCATTGCTTTTCTTTTAATCACTAACCAAAATGTACAAAAATATGTCATTAATCTTTGTTACTTGCAGTTTAAGCAGTCAACAAGTCAAGGCAATTCAAGTGAATCCTTTGTGCAAGAAATGAAGTTTCCATTGAGATATGGATCATGTGATCATTATTTTGAGCTTATGTGAGCTATAGGTTCATTTTGGAGCAAATTCCCCAGGTGGTTGAGGCTCAAATTCATCAGAATATTTTCAGGTCATCTAAAGGCCTATGCCAGTCAACTGAAAAGTCAACTGTGGGTTTTGAATTGAGGAATTGAGTTTCTTCATCCCATTCATGTTCCAACAATGCTTATTCATCATGTCAAACATCTACATTGAATAATTTGAGGTCAAGTCAAAAGTTTCCCAAAATGGAAAGTGACCTGTAATTTCAAGTTTCCAAAAATGGAACGTTTTTAGACCAACTTCAACTCAACTTTCCAATATCAAAGAAGCTTAAAATGAATTTTTGTCCAACATGAAAGTTGAAAATCTCTCTCTCCCATTTCCAAAAAGTCCAAGATCATGAATTTATGATGAATGGTTAAGGAGATATGGTCCAATCATTGCCAAGTGTGCATGGAACTTCAAAAGGCCATAACTTTTGATTCATAACTCCAAATTGAGTGGCTCTTCTTGCATTTTTCTTCTCATGTCATGAAGTTTCCAAACCATTCATCACATTGCATGAATTTCCATCATATGATCATTTGCTATTTCAAGTCAATTTTGGAGGGAAAATGGCCAATTCAAAAATGGTGCATCATGGGAATTATTTACCATTGCCATTGTGTTTGGAAGATGATTTTGAGTGAAATTAATCAGCCACATGGTACTGTTCACGTTGGAAATAGCCATGCACCCTCTAATTTTCAAGTTTTGGTCATAACACCTTATCTTGATTAATCACAACTAAACCATGCCTAATTTTAATTAGTATGTGATTAGTGAAGCATATATATTGATAACCATAACAGAATTGAAGAGGATTCTAGATCTAGATCTCAAAATTCTCTCTCCCTCCAAAATTTTCTCCTAATCAAAAATTCAAAACACTTCACATAACCTTGCCATTTTATTTCATATTCTGGTTCTGTGACTTGGATTTGGTGTGGATCAAGCTCTCAATTGCAGAATTTGGCCAAGAATTGTGTGGTGCAAGCTCAAGAACTCAAGAATGGAAGTTGATTGTTAAACAAGATCTAAGTTGTTTTAAGCCTTAATTCCTTCATCAATCTTCATAACAAGTGCTCTGGAGTTGATTTGGATCATTGCAAGCCTTGAATCGTGCATTTCAAGAAGCTGCTCCTCAAGAGGTTCAGTTTTCGAATCTCATAATTCTTAAATCTATTAACATGATAGCGTAGATCTTGTGTTGCTGATAAATATGATGGAAATTTCATGTGAAATGATGAATTATTGAGAGAGATATGCTTGATTGAAGTTTTGTGCACCAAACTTACTTTGCTCGATTTGCATTTGTGGTGATGATTTAGCATGAATTAGTACCGGATTCATGATGTACATGGAAAGATCTTCATGTTGATATATTCGTTTCAAATTTCTGCAAAAAATTTTGTGTGATGTCTACTGTTCATCACCGTCTTCGCGAGGAAGACGGTGTTTTCCTCCGTCCATGGCCGTGCGTACACAGTACTGTCCGCCTCTGGTTTCTGTTAGGGCTTTGTCCTATTCACATGCCATGCTAGCGAAATGATAGGCTCAGATCTCGCTGACTTGCCACGCATAGTCTTTTGACCGCCACTGTAGCGCCACATCATTTAAGTGATGCTGTGCGTTTTGGTCCAACACGGTTCGAATCCCAACATTGGTGTTTCTGATTTATTTTTATGCAGCGCCTCATTTTGAATTTGTACCAACTTCGATTCCTGGCGCCACCATATTTTCAAATTAATCTAACATTTTGCCTTTCCCTCCATTTTACATGTGTAGTGATCATTTGATTTCAATTTTTTTTGCCAAATTCCAAAATGCATAATAAATTGAAAAATGCTCCAAATAATTCCTGGTTTTTTGCCACTTGATCCTTGAAATGTCTAGAATTTTATGATGTTAATTTCTGAATTTGTGCATGGCTGGAATTTTGTTTGCTCTAGGTTGATTGAACATGTGTACATATGTGACCTTGCTCCATTATTTCTATCATGAAATGCTTGATATTGATCCAAATGCCATGAAATTTTGCCTGATTGTTCCTAACATGTTGATGGATGTTTGAGGCTTGATTGTGTATTTTTACCATTTTTCATTTCTGTTTTATACACATGTTGGTATGGTGTGACAATGTGTGTCACACAATTTGATGTTCAACTTGTGCAATTTCATTTCCATATCAAATGACCTCTGTTGTTTATGATTTTTGGTATGATGATTGGTTTGGACATGTTGTATGCTCATAAAAGTTTCCAGAATTGTTTGAATTATTTCTGTTTTGATTTGGAATTTTCATTCTCAATGTCCAAATGTGTGCTTTGAAATTGTCTTTGACTTCTCTTGCTCATTACATGCCCTTGCTTAAGGATTTTGAGTTGGTCCTTTTTGTGACATATTCTCATTTGATTAAAGATGATTCATGTTGAGTTTCAGCTTCTGTTTTGGCTTTTAGCTTCACTTTTGACCCTAGCCTTTGAGCTAGTGGTTTGTTCTCACAATTTGAATTGTGCATTTCAGGTTTCAAAGCAATTAGCCACATTGGTTGATATGAGCTCCTCACTTGAGATACAAATGATTTTGGTTGACTAACCTTGCTGTTTTGTAGGTCTTGTGGATGGTGAATCAATTTAGTTTGCTTGCATCTTATGCCTTGCACATTGTTCTCTGATGATTGGTTGTCTGACTAGTGTTGATTGTCTGATTTGTCTGAATGTAAATATTGACTGGTTTAGTTTTTCTTACAGGTACTTTAGCCGCTTTAACTCATTATTTGAGTTGCTTTGCTTTGCTTGGGGTTGGCATACCACTTAGGTAAATTCCTTGAACTTCATGTAGTCTGGAAGACCTGTTGTTATTGGCAGGCATCTGTCTGAAGCCCTCCTTAAGATGCCATGTCTTTGTTTGTTTAATTTTGTACCAAGCAGGTTAAGTCCTCTTAAGAGGCAATTGGCAGATACAAGGGATGTGCAATCCATCCCCTGCTATTCAGTTGTGTCTTTCATCATGCTCACACCATGTGTTGATGCACTTTGGATAAAAACCCAAAATCTTGTATATAGAGTCATGTCATTGTGGAATAGAGTTCCTCATTCTGGACTCCCACACATTCTTTGATTCAAGCTCACACAGGCCTGGGTTAAGAGCTATGAGGCATAACCCTCATCTCCATTTCATCTGCTCACCCTAACTCTCAATGTTAGAGGTTAAGAGCCTGACTACCCATTCCAGTATTTGGCTTGTTTGTCAAGGTTGATATGACCCCTTGACTAAAGCCCAACCTTGCTTGAGCCTATTGATTATGTATAGTGTGTGATAATTGACCACTTGTTTGCTTACTTGTCCATCTGTGCATAATTGTTTGTGTGTGCCTTGTGCATTGTTTTCATCTTTGAGTATTAATTGTACATCATTTCATGATCATTGTTCACACTTTGTGACATTTTGTTTTGTCCATTGAGGAGTCAATTGTAAGTCCAGCTATTGGCATTTGTTTTCTGTGATCTGGTGGGAGTTGGAACTAAGACCATTGATTGGCATTCCATTTCCTTGGAGTCGAGTGTAAGACCATTTATTGGCAACTTGTTTCCTCTTGCTTATGGCATTTGTTTTCTTTGCTTTGTGAGGCTAGTGTAAGTCCATTGATTGGCATCTGGTTTCCATATTTGTTTTGTGGAGGTGGATATAAGACCATTGATTGGCACTCCATTTCCTATTTTTGTTTTGTGAGGAGTCAGATGTAAGACCATTGATTGGCTATCTGTTTCCTGTGATCATTTAGTGGAGTCAGGTATAAGACCATTGATTGGCAACTTGTTTCCTATTTTGTTTTTTGTTGTGGAGTCAGATATAAGACCATTTATTGGCCATCTGTTTCCATCTTTATTTCTTTTTGACCTTTGCTTGTTATCTGCTTGTTGCCTTTTTCCAAAGGAACCACTTGGATCATCTACATATGATCTCAAGAGGTGAACTCCTAAGAAGTTTTGCATCCCTCATCTCCACCCTTTTGTTTCCTTACAACCTCCACTTGCATTTATAACCCAAACCAGAAAACTTTGTGCAAACATTTTCACTTCTTTTCAAACTAGAAAACTAGGCCTTAGGCCATTGATTTTCAAACTTCATTTTCACAATACTTCTTCTGAATTGAATTCTAATCATACTTTGACTTCATTTTGTGAATAAATCCACTTCAATCCACTTACTTTTTGGAAATCTTTTAGCCGAACTACGAGGTTTTGATCCTGTAAAGGTACGTAGGCAATGGATCTTTCCATCCAAACACAAAAATAATAAAAATTGTATATTCTTCTCTCATCCCTTCAATCAATGTTTGCACAAAATAATTTCATAAACAATCATCTGATACAACAAGTTGTGAAAAGAGGTTCCCTTAGAGTACTAAGGATGTTGTGGGTGCCTAACACCTTCCCACAACATAATTACCCCCTTACCCGGATCTCTGACCTTTTCATTAGTTTTCTCGTGTAAAACTTCTTAGGCTTTTGTTCGCATTTTAGCCATTCCTTTGGATAAATAAAAGTGCGGTGGCGACTCTATCTTTGTATGCTTTGCTTTTGATTTAGCCAATAAATCATAAAGTGACGAATACACCGCTACAGAAAAGTGGCGACTCCACTGGGGATTAAATTCTTCCTAGTGGGTTTGCCAACTTTTCACACTTGTTGTGATATATTGTTTATGACATATTTTTGTACAATTTGGGATTACTGTATTGATTGTAATGCTTGAATTGCTTGATATATCAATTGCTTGCTTGTTTGGTGATCTTTGTGAGATGAGTTCTATACCCGAACTCGAGTGCACCCTATGATAGGAGAATGGCATAGTCTTGTCGACTTGTGTGGAGTTATTCCTTAGCAAGTTAACTTGCGAGTCCATTCACTTGGTGGAGGTCATGTTGGATTAATAATGTCACACAAGTTATTTGTGGTTAGGCATTATTCTTTCAATATGTGCCAAAGAAGCCAAGGACCTTAGTTTACCAAGCCCATCTTGGCCTATTTTTAGGACGTAGTGCGGAGGTCGTTCAAATGTCAGATTTGATGCGATTGTTACACGATACTACACTCATAAGAGTCTCTCTTGAGAATATATTTGGAATACGAGTATTCGTTCCTCCGATAATATTCGAAAGATGGGACGATGACTATGGGAACCTCTGGTAGAACATGTTCGGCAGGTTTAAACCATAGTACACTCCCTTTGGGTGGTTCTTAACCGAGACTCCATGCTCGTGACTCACAACAAACCCGTGATTCATGGTTGATCCGTTCACCCATCGTTAATATCAATGGAACTTGGGTGTTGATAAGGTGCAAACCATAATCCACCAAAATGGATGATTAATATTAAGGATGGTTGAATCGTTCGTATATCGTTAATATCAATGGAACTTGGGTGTCGATAAGGTGAAAACCGTAATCCACCAAAATGGATGATTGATATTAGGGATAATATGAACCATCCCATGACCTTTGTCTGGTGTGCTTTGCTTGATCCTTGAGTGTGATTGCTGCATTCATGCATTCACGCATTCATCTGCATCCATATCATCATCAAAAGATAAAAAGAAAATTTTCAAGGAACTTAAGGGGTTTATTTGCAAAATTTTCAGATATGGAAAGACCAAAAAGGCATACAAAGAAGTACAGCTTTAGACAACCCGATCTGAAAGAGGTAAGGAATCTGACATCTTATGTATTAGATCCCTTGGGTTTCAAAGCTCGTTATGGGAAGCTTCTTCCTCTTCTGACTACTCAGGTTGACGAAGGGTTGATGAGTACTTTGGCGCAGTTCTATGATCCTTTGTATTACTGCTTCACTTTTCCAGACTTTCAGCTATTGCCTACCCTTGAGGAGTATGCCCATCTTATGGGTATTCCTATTCTGGACCATTTTCCGTTCAGTGGCTTGGAGAGTATTCCTACTTCTCAAGAGATAGATGACATGTTGCACATAGATGAATCTTTGGTTAAAGCTCGTATGACTTCCAAAGGTGGAATTCAGGGTCTCCCTTCTGAGTTCCTCATTGCTCAAGCTACCGTTTATGGGAAGGCCATGAGTGAGGATGCCTTTGAGGCCATATTTGTGCTTCTCATCTATGGATTGGTATTGTTCCCCAACATCGACAAATTTGTGGATGTGAACTCTATTAGGATCTTCTCTGTTCTTAATCCCGTTCCGACTCTGTTGGGTGATGCCTATGTCTCTTTGCACCTGAGGAATGCAAAGGGTGGTGGCGTTATTGTGTGCTGTTTGCCTCTGTTGTACAAGTGGTTTATTTCGCACTTGCCTCAGACGGTCGCTTTCAAGGAGAACAAGGGATGTCTACGGTGGTCTACGAGACTCATGTCTCTCACTAATAACGATATCTCTTGGTATGATCGTGCATATGATGGTGTCCAGATCATTGATTCTTGTGGTGAATTCTCCAATGTGCCTCATCTTGGTACATGTGGTGGGATTAGCTACAACCCTGTGCTAGCACGTCGTCAGCTTGGGTTCCCCCTAAAGGATAAACCTAATAACATTCTGTTACAAGATGTGTTCTTTCAGGAGGGTAAAGATCCCCAAGGCCTGAAAGCAAGGATGGTCCGCTCTTGGCGCAAGATTCACAAGAAGGGTAGAAGTGAGTTGGGTCCGAAGAATTGCATTGCTTTGGAGCCATATACTACGTGGGTAAAGAAGAGAGCATCTGAATATCTCATGCCTTATGATTATCCGAGACCTACACCTTTGGTTGTGGCTGGGCCTTCAACCCTCCCTAACCAAGGCGTAGAGGAGTTGAGAGACGAAGACCTTTCACGTGCCTGGATCCGTGAAAGGGAAGAGTTGCTTCAACAGCTTAAGGAGAAGGATTCTATGATCGAGTTTCTCGAACATCAGGTCATTGATGATCCTGATGATGCATGGACTTCTCTACTTCCTCAGTCTTCCAAGTTCTGGAAAAGGAGTTATGACAGACTCGCCAAAGACAAGGCGGATATGGAAGCAGCATATGAGAGAGAGATTAAGAGGCTTCGTGCAGCTGATAACATGAAATAGTATCACATTCTAGGACTCAATTAAATTAAATTATATTATTATTTACTTCAATTAATTTCATTTTATCAGATATTACGCGGTATTTTCTTTCTATTTATCTCAGGTGGTTTATTAGAAGCACAAGTAAAAAAGGAAGAAAAGGAGGTGCAAAAAGGAATGAAAAGAAGCAAATATCAAAGGCCAAAGCCTAGCCCAAAAGGCACAGGCGTTGTGCCTGTGACGAGCGTCACAAAGGTTGTGACGAGCGTCACGCTTTACACACTCCTGTGACGAGCGTCACACATGGTGTGACGGACGTCACACCATTCCCCTATATTTTTGGCACCAGGAACGCAACAGACCACGTTGAAGCTACTTCCACGCTTGACCCTTGGAACGTAAAGACCATGTACACGGAAAACCCTTGGAAGCAGTTACAAAAGTAGCAGTATAAATAGTAGCTTTTTGGAAAGCTCTCGGTTCCACGCTTCTTCGCCGCTTTCTATTTTTCGCAATTTTTCTTTTCCAGCAGTACAAGCACATTTTTACAGCATTGCTTTTACGATTTTTATATTGTTTCCTTTGCAATTTCTATTTTCTTTTTCAGCACTTAGTTAATTCTTTTTCGCACAATAGTTTCTACACCGGAAACTATTGTGTACCTTTCACCGGATCTAACCTTACGTTAGAATCTAGTTTTTTATTCCTTCGCTTTTATTTTTCTGTTTGATTGAAGAATTCAAGAACAAATCCAACCGGCCTGTGGTGGAGTGTTCAAGACTGCTATTTAATTTCTCAGGTTCTTTAATTATTGTTTGAATTTATATATGCCCTGCTTTACCGTTTATTTATATTATTTGCCTGAGATGAATCTGTTTATGCATGATAATTATTTAAGTCTGTTTAGCATGTCTGGCTGATTTATTTAGGTATCGGTATGTAAAGTAAGCGGAATAAGGAATCAAAACCAAATTGGTTTAATTAAGTTTAAAATTAAAATCACTCTTTTTACGGTCTCAATTTACAGGTTTAATAACAAGGTTTTTGTACGAAAGTAAAAGACATAAAGAAGTTAAAAGCAATAGAGCGAGAGTTTGAGTTTTTGACTGGACAGTGTAAATTGGACATTAGATCTAGATCAGGGCGAGAGCAAGTTTTAGAGTTAATTAAATTCTAATCTTTTTCAAAAAGTATTTTTAAAGATTGAATGTGAGGACGAGAGTTAAGCATTTGAATTTAATTATATAACCTAAGTCAACAGAGCGAGAGTTTGAGATAAGGGTGTTTAAACGATTAGTGTTTTCTTAAAAAGAGTTTCTACGGATCCTATTGTTTTCAAAAAGTGGTTTTTGACTTAACTATAAGTGACAGCTACGTTAATATAAAATCATAGTTTATTCAACAGAGTGAGAGTTTGAGATAAGACTTTTAATCAATAGTGTCAACTGAAAAGATTTATTTTAAAACCAAGAAACTAACAAAGAATTGATTCCCTAATTACGACGAACTACATACCGATATCCGCTTATTAGATATTTATTTTAGATCTTATTTTAGTTTTAGCTTTTCCCCCAAGCAATCAAAGTATTACCTGCCTTAGCTTTACGAAGTAACCTTAGATAACGGTATATCGATTCATAAGTCCCTGTGGGATCGATATCTTTTAAAACTACGCGATAGAACTGTGCACTTGCAGTTTGTACCCCAAATTCGACTCATAAATTCGCGATCAAGTTTTTGGCGCCGTTGCCGGGGACTTTTATTTAGTCAATATCGTAACTCTTCTGTTACGCTGTAGAGACTAAGGCTTTTCTTTTTCTTTTCTTTCTTTCGTTGATTTGTATGCCACACAGTCGCTCACAAGGCGAGCCGCTCTACTTACGAATCAACGATATCGAACTATATCTCCGAGTCTTACGACGAATTCGGGAATATCGTGCTGCAAACAATCTCCCTCCTGTTGAACTTCCTGATTTCAAAAATATTTTCCCTTCGATACCCGAGATGGCAGAACCAGCTCGTGCTCTTAGAGATTACGCCGCTCCATCGCAAGATGAACCGCATTCAAGTATTGCTCCACCCGCAATCGAAGCAAACAACTTTGAACTTAAACCTTCACTGTTGCAGGCAGTGCAACAGAACCAATTCTCTGGAAATCCTACCGAGGATCCAAACCTTCATTTATCCGTATTTGTCCAATACGCTGATACTGTTAAAGCTAATGGTGTCACTTCAGAGGCAATTCGACTTCGTCTTTTTCCTTTCTCGTTAAGAGATAGTGCTAGAAGATGGCTTCAATCTCTTCCTTCCAACTCAGTCACCACATGGAACGAGTTGAAGAAAGTTTTTCTTGCTCGATATTTTCCGCCAAGCAAAACAGCTATGTTAAGAGCCCAGATAAATGGATTTAAATAGAAAGATAACGAGTCTCTTTTCGAAGCATGGGAAAGATACAAAGACATGATGAGACTTTGTCCACACCATGGTTTAGAGGACTGGTTAGTAATTCATACCTTCTATAATGGTCTCCTGTACAACACGAGGTTAATAATAGACGCCGCCGCATGTGGTGCACTAATGAACAAACCTTATGCTGATGCTTATCAACTTATCGAAAGCATGGTTCAAAACCACTATCAGTGGGGAAGCGAACGAACAATGGTAGAAAAACCTCAACCGAAAACTGGCATGTACGAGATAAGTAACCTTGATCATGTTAATGCAAAAGTGGATGCTCTGGTCCAGAAAATTGAAAGTTTAAATGTATCACCTCCAGCCACCGTGGTTGCCATAACTCAGAATTGCGAAGTCTGTGGAATCCAAGACCACACTCCTGCGGATTGTCAACTCCTAACAGGAATCCAAGCGGAGCAAGTAAACTATGCTCAAGGAAGCCCCTACTCGCATACCTATAACTCAAATTGGAAGAATCATCCCAATTTTTCATATAAGAGTAATAATGCTTTATACGCACCTGGACAATCTCCAAATCAAGCCCCAGCTATACCTCCGGGATATCAGAAGTCGATCCCATCTACACCTAATAATAACGCCCCTAGGAAATCCAACATGGAAATCATGATGGAAAACTTTATAGCTTCTCAACAGCAAACCAATAAAGATTTCCTAAACCAGAATGTACACACTGGCGAACAAATTAAACAACTAGCAAGTAAAGTAGATGCCCTGGCTACCCATAACAAAATGCTGGAAACGCAAATATCACAAGTAGCTCAACAACAAGCGCCTACTACTGCCCCAACTGGTACATTTCCTGGCCAACCCCAACCTAACCCAAGAAGCCACGCTCATGCAATTATACTGAGAAGTGGAACAGAAGTGGAAGGACCGTCTGACCCAAGGATAGAAAACCAAAACTCTAAAAAGTCAACTGAGGAGGAAAGTGAACCTAAGGAAAAGGAAAAGAGTAATAAGGAAACCATAGAAAAGAAGGAACCTTATGTACCTCCACCACCTTATAAACCACCTATCCCTTACCCTCAAAGGCTTATTAAAACCAAAGACGCGGGCCAATTCAAAAAATTTGTTGACCTACTAAAACAATTAAACGTCACAATTCCGTTTACAGAAGCTATTACGCAGATGCCCTCATATGCCAAGTTTTTAAAAGAAATTCTTTCTAATAAAAGGAAACTTGAAGATAGCGAAACTGTTACACTCACCGCTGAATGTAGCGCTATAATCCAGAATATGCCTCCTAGACTTAAAGACCCAGGTAGTTTCTCTATACCCTGTCACATAGGAAAATTTGTCATTGACAAAGCCTTATGCGATTTAGGAGCCGGTATTAGTGTTATGCCTTTAACCATATGCAAGAGACTTGAAATGGGAGAATTAAGACCAACTAAAATGTTTGTGCAACTAGCAGATCGTTCCATCAAATATCCTGTAGGAATTCTTGAAAACGTTCCAGTGCGCATAGGTCAATTCTACATTCCAACTGATTTTATAATTATGGATATTAGAGAAGATGAAGTTACACCCATTATACTGGGAAGACCGTTCTTAGCAACAGTCGGTGCGATCATAGACGTAAAACGAGGACGACTCACTTTCGAAGTAGGAGAAGAGAAAATTGAGTTCATTCTTTCCCAATTTTTGAAAGCACCTGCAATAGAAGATACATGTTACTTCATGGATATCATCGATGAATGCATAAAAGAAACGGAGTTAGAAAAAGACAAATCATCTGACTATCTTGTAGAAGACAAACTCAACCAATGTTTAGCAATAACACCGGACCCCACGCAATGCCTTAAGAAACCAACCCTAGACCTGAAAACACTTCCCAAAAATCTGAGATATGAATTCCTAGACTTAGAACTTGAACGACCAGTGATAGTTAATGCTGACCTAGGAAAACTCGAAACAGAAAAACTCCTGCATATCTTGAGAAAATATCCAACCGCACTAGGATACAACATCACCGATCTTAAAGGAATAAGTCCTTCTATTTGTATGCACCGCATCATGCTAGAAGAAGACTGTAAAACTTCTAGGGAACACCAGAGAAGACTAAACCCGATCCTGAGTGAGGTAGTGAAGAAGGAAATAACCAAGTTATTAGAGGCAGGTATCATATATCCTATATCTGATAGCAAATGGGTTAGTCCTGTACACGTAGTACCAAAGAAAGGAGGTGTAACAGTCATTGAAAATGAAAAAGGAGAAACTATAACCAAACGAATCGAATCGGAATGGAGAATGTGCATTGACTATAGGAAACTAAACAAAGCAACCCGAAAAGATCATTTCCCTTTACCATTCATTGACCAGATGTTAGAACGATTAGCAAAACATTCTCATTTCTGCTATCTAGACGGTTACTCAGGTTTCTTTCAAATACCAATTCACCCTGATGACCAAGAAAAGACAACGTTCACGTGTCCTTTTGGTACCTTCGCTTATAGACGAATGCCGTTTGGCTTGTGTAATGCTCCTGCAACCTTCCAAAGGTGCATGATGGCAATATTCACCGATTTTCTAGAAAACATCATGGAAGTATTTATGGATGACTTTTCCGTATGCGGACAAAGCTTTGAAGAATGCCTTGAAAACCTAGAAAAAGTTCTAGAGCGATGTGTGAAAGTAAACCTAGTACTAAATTGGGAAAAATGTCACTTTATGGTACAAGAAGGAATTGTTTTAGGACACATCATCTCGAACAGAGGAATTGAAGTAGACAAAGCCAAAATAGAGGTAATCGAAAATCTTCAACCCCCGAAAACTGTGAGAGAAGTACGAAGCTTCTTAGGACATGCCGGTTTTTACCGACGATTCATTAAAGACTTCTCTAAAATAACTAAACCTTTAACCGGGCTATTAATGAAAGATGCTGAATTCATATTCGATAATAGATGTCTAGAAGCATTTCAAACGCTTAAACAAGCACTGATCTCCGCACCCATAATGCAGACACCAGATTGGAATGAACCATTCGAAATAATGTGTGATGCCAGTGATTACGCTGTAGGTGTTGTTTTAGGACAACGAAAAGATAAAAAGCTTCACGTTATATATTACGCAAGTAGAACTCTAGATGAAGCATAAATGAATTACGCCACAACCGAGAAAGAACTTCTAGCAGTAGTGTTTGCGCTAGATAAATTTCCTTCTTACTTGGTCGGAGCCAAAATAATCATCTACACTGACCACGCTGCTATCAAATACCTCTTAACAAAAAAGGATGCTAAACCTAGACTCCTAAGGTGGATCCTGTTGCTACAAGAGTTCGATTTGGAAATCAAAGACAAGAAAGGAACTGAAAGCGTAGTTGCAGATCACCTCTCTAGACTTGAGAACCTTGAATCGGAAAGAACATCAATTAACGATGATTTCTCGTACGACAAACTTATAGCTACTTTGGAAAAAAATAACGCTGATAAACAGGTAGAAACCACCTTAGCTATATCTGTTACACCGTGGTACGCTGACCTCGTCAATTATTTAGCTGCCGGAATAGTTCCACCTACCTTATCCTACCAGCAGAAGAAACGATTCTTCTATGACATAAAACACTATTACTGGGATGACCCCTTACTTTTTAAAAGAGGCCCCGATGGTATTTTCCGTCGATGTATACCCGAAGAAGAAATAGAAAATATAATCCAACACTGTCACTCCGCTCCTTATGGTGGACATGCAAGTACATCCAAGACCTGCTCTAAAATCCTACAAGCCGGTTTTTATTGGCCAAATATATGGAAAGATGTACATGCAGCTATTAAGAAATGTGACAGATGTCAACGCACAGGAAACATATCTAGACGTGACGAGATGCCACAAAAGGGCGTTTTGGCAGTAGAGATTTTCGACGTGTGGGGAATAGACTTCATGGGACCTTTTCCATCCTCTTTCGGTAACAAATACATACTCGTGGCAGTTGACTACGTATCAAAATGGATTGAAGCTATAACTTCTCCAACAAACGACACACGAGTAGTAACTAGACTCTTTAAGAATATAATATTTCCAAGGTTTGGTGTCCCAAGAATAGTAGTCAGTGATGGTGGATCGCATTTCATATCCAAGGTACTCGAAAAACTACTGCTTAAGTATGGCGTAAGACATAGAGTAGCGACACCTTACCACCCTCAAACCAGTGGGCAAGTAGAAGTGTCTAACAGAGAAATAAAACAAATATTAGAGAAAACAGTCGCCACTTCAAGGAAAGACTGGTCATTGAAATTACCAGAAGCTTTATGGGCTTACCGAACTGCTTACAAAACTCCCATAGGGACAACCCCATTTAAGCTCATTTATGGAAAATCCTGTCACCTCCCGGTAGAATTAGAACATAAAGCCTATTGGGCTATTAAAAATCTAAATTTAAACTATAAAGCCGTCGGCGAAAAGAGAATCCTTGATATAAGCGAATTAGAGGAACTCAGAAGAGACGCTTACGAAAATGCCAGAATCTACAAAGAAAGAACAAAACAATGGCATGATAAGCGCATATCAAGGAAAATCTTCAAACAAGGCGATACAGTCCTTTTATTTAACTCCAGGCTAAATTTATTCCCGGTAAAACTACGATCTAGATGGTCAGGTCCTTTTCAAATCACCAATGTTTTTCCCAGTGGAGCAGTAGAAATTAAAGGCATATCTATGGAACCATTTACCGTAAACGGGCAACGTCTAAAACATTATCACTATGCAGAAAACAATGAAGATTCGCAAGTCTTGCACTTAGACGAAATGCCTCCAGAACTTATAGATTATAATTGATAGTTTTTATGTCGAGCTTGCGACATTAAACAAAGCGCTTAGTGGGAGACAACCCACAAATATTTTATCTTTTCTATTATTATTTTCTATTTTTTTTTCCTTAATTATTCTTTTAATTTTTGTTTAGTATTCATTCTTAATTTATTTTTATTTATTAAAAACTTTTCTCTTCTTCTTTCGGCATTTGGCCAAATCCTGACTAAAACTCTTGTTTTTCTTTTCTCTAGATCCACTGAATCCATCCAGAACTATGAGATTTGTGATGACCTGATTCCTTATGCTGAATCAGACCCTCAGACACCATCTGGTTATTATGACATTGATCCTCCTCCTCAACCTGTTCAGACCGAAGAATCGGCAATACCCGACCTTAGACATCATATGCCCGGAACTGATTATAACACCGCCATTGAAGCTTTGATGTCAGAACAAGACGCCCTCAGAGAAGAGTTCACTAACATGAGACACGAATTTCTGGGATACATGAACAGTATGACAAATCAGTTTCACGAGTTGCTATACCGTGTTAACTCCTTTGCCCCTCCGGCCAGAGATCGTGCAGATGGATAGAAGTTGTTTTTCTTAGTTATCTAGTTTTAGTTAGTTTTATTATTTAATATTATTTCAAATTATGTTCGTATTTGTTTCTCTTTCGCATTTTTCTTTCTCCATTGTTACATTATGATTATTTTATGAAGCTATTGAATTATCCTATTTTATTATGAATTATGCAATATCTATAAAAAAATGCTCTCTACTGTTGATGCCTACATAAATTATTAAAAATATAATATATTTATGCACTATTATACAAGGTAGAATAGCATGCAGGGAAATTTAAATAGCAAAATAAAATAATCTGAAGCAAAACAAAATAAATAATAAAAATAAATTACCAAAATCATTCTGAAGAACGCTAGCAAAAACCATGCCAAAAAGACTGTGTGACGAGCGTCACACAATCTATCACGGACGTCACACAAAGTGCTTGTGACGCCCGTCATGCTCCTGTAACGAGCGTAACGCCCTCTGAACATGTTAACGTTACAAAGACCGTTGGAGACGAACGTTACAACCCTTCAACTTTTTACCTTCCCCATTTATTCACATTTACCCACATTTATTTACTTTTCAACCACTCCCTTTCTAACTTCAAATTTTTCCTATAAATACCCACCATACCTTTCTTCCTACATCACAACTATTCTATACAATCAAATATATTTTCTTTTCTTTCCTAATTACTTCTTCCAACTCATTCATCAGTATGGCGGGAAATCAAAATTTTGGAAACATCATCTTCCGATCTGAAGATGATAACTATCAAAGAGAGCAATTCGAGCGTTTCCAACAACGAGGTGTCACCTCTACCAGGTATCCTGATTCAACTTGTTTACAACAATTAGGATTACTTTAAGGTATAGAATGGATGCTCCGCCTTGCCGATCTAACCTTTCTATGCACTCATAATCAACCCACCTACCCCTCCCTAACCTTAGAATTCTTAAGTTCATATGCATACAACACTCCCACCGGTGAGGACGTATTCTTAACCGGTACCGCAACCTTCCGTATGTTCAACACCGAGTACTCCCTATCCCAAAACCAATTGAGTACCATGCTACAATTCCCCATAGAAGGTCAAGTCTACCCCAGAATCCCTCCAAACCTAAACTGGAACACAGTTGCCGCTTTCGACCTCTTTAGGAAAATATCCGGTGTAGATGCCAACAACTGGGAGGAGCTCCTTGTTTCCCATATACATAACCCAACTATCCAGTACTTTATCCGCATCCTACAAAACACAGTTTTTGGAAGACCGAACAACAGCAAGGTCAACGCAAAGGAACTATTCTTCCTCGAATGCGTCTTCGAACCGAATGCTAAGGTAAACGCCGCCTCCTTCCTATTTCATCATATCCGCACCTTATGTGCTAGAGGCCGTCAACCTTTTGTAATTGGTGGCTTAATCACCACCATAGCACTTGGCTTAAACCTAGGGGACCGACTCCAAACTCTAGAATCTTTACCTTCCCTCTTTATGGATATAAGCTACTGTCGGTCCAGCCGCCTAATAAAGAACAGAGTAGGCGGAAAATATTACCTTATGGTGAATAACCAGGCAATCCCAAGCGTTGTTCTACCCAACATTGCCTTAACCGATGTCACCAATCCCAACCGCCACCTCTATGATCTGAATGCTCCCGAAGCCACCGAGCCTTCACACACAAACCCGTCTACCGACGAGTTCGAAGAAATGGAGCAAGGTGACAACGCTCCTGCACAACAATCAGTCCCGCTCAACCCTTCCGATATTGCAGCTGGCCCATCCTCCCGACGTCGTCGACGAAGAAGGCCTGCAACCAACGACGACATCATGGATGCTATTGATGGTATGCAAGCACAGAATCTCGAAATGATGCAAATGATGCGCCAAATGCAACAACAACAGGAAGAGAGGAATGCCATAACCGATCAGCGGTTCATTGAGTTGTTCAGCAGATTTGACGACTTAGAAATACGTCAACGATCACCAGGTCCAAGAACAAGAGGCGGCAGGCAGCCTTAACTTTAGTTTTTTTTTTCCTTTCTTTTTGTAATTCATTTCTTTTCCTTAAAACATTGGGGACAATGTTTCATTCAAGTATGGGGGGGGGGGGGGGGGGACCATGTTCTTTCTATCCTCCTTTTTCTTTTTCAAGTATGTATCTTTCTTTTCATTGTTATTTCCCTTAAAAAAAAATATATAATAAAATAATATTTCTTATAATATAGATTTATTTTAAGTTAAGTCCCAAATGTGAAAACTTTCTATTATCTATTCCCCTCAATTTTCATGAGCCATAACAAAAATTCAACACACTCAATAAGTATAAAAGTCGCTTATTTTATAAAACTTGAGTGAAATCAAGACAAAAATTATTACCATAACAACGCTCTAAGAACCTCAACATGTTAGATCAGGATAAGTACCTATTATACCAATCCCTTGAACTTTTAGTTTTATAGTAACCCCGAGTAGTTTATACGAGAAGTCAGCACCATCTTAATAGCAAACTACGTGGAGGGCCGATGAATATAAGTGAATGATTCCCAAAGTAACATAAAAAATATATATATATCAGGAAATGCACTAATTAAGTTAGGTGATCCTTACCAGATCATTTAATCTAAAGGTTGCAGATCATACAAAAGCATAATATGAAAGATCCATTATGAGTTGGTTCAACAGGTATCTGGTACTGAACTTGGTAGGGCGGACTACGGTCCGATCCCCCGCAATTTGCAATGGACTGAATAACGAAGTTATCCGACTTATGTACCAGAACTTCTAGCTAAAAGGGGATCAGAATCACTAACCGGTTACTCCACTATGTGCGCGAAAAGATAAAGGGCTTAATGTGATTTCGCTAGAATGAAAACGGGTGAAATAAGAGTAAAGGAGCTAGGATAGCTATAACGGCATTACTCGAACTGGTTTGCATAAGGTGGGGTTATCTGAGGTTGTGACGGTGGTTGTTGATGTCAAGATTAAACTCAAGTTACTTCTAAACAAGGTTTTCATGCAACCTAGTACGAATTGATGTGTGTTTTGAAATTTCATCTGGCTAAAATTTTTAAAACAAGTCCTATATTGTATTTTGCTTGAGGACAAGCAAAGATCTAAGTATGGGGGAGTTTGATAACATGAAATAGTATCACATTCTAGGACTCAATTTAATTAAATTATATTATTATTTACTTCAATTTATTTCATTTTATCAGATATTACGCGGTATTTTCTTTCTATTTATCTCAGGTGGTTTATTAGAAGCACAAGTAAAAAAGGAAGAAAAGGAGGTGCAAAAAGGAATGAAAAGAAGCAAATATCAAAGGCCAAAGCCCAGCCCAAAAGGCACAGGCGTTGTGCCTGTGACGAGCGTCACAAAGGTTGTGACGAGCGTCACGCTTTACACACTCCTGTGACGAGCGTCACACATGGTGTGACGGACGTCACACCATTCCCCTATATTTTTGGCACCAGGAACGCAACAGACCACGTTGAAGCTACTTCCACGCTTGACCCTTGGAACGTAAAGACCATGTACACGGAAAACCCTTGGAAGCAGTTACAAAAGTAGCAGTATAAATAGTAGCTTTTTGGAAAGCTCTCGGTTCCACGCTTCTTCGCCGCTTTCTATTTTTTGCAATTTTTCTTTTCCAGCAGTACAAGCACATTTTTACAGCATTGCTTTTACGATTTTTATATTGTTTCCTTTGCAATTTCTATTTTCTTTTTCAACACTTAGTTAATTCTTTTTCGCATAATAGTTTCTACACCGGCAACTATTGTGTACCTTTCACCGGATCTAACCTTACGTTAGAATCTAGTTTTTTATTCCTTCGCTTTTATTTTTCTGTTTGATTGAAGAATTCAAGAACAAATCCAACCGGCCTGTGGTGGAGTGTTCAAGACTGCTATTTAATTTCTCAGGTTCTTTAATTATTGTTTGAATTTATATATGCCCTGCTTTACCGTTTATTTATATTATTTGCCTGAGATGAATCTGTTTATGCATGATAATTATTTAAGTCTGTTTAGCATGTCTGGCTGATTTATTTTGGTATCGGTATGTAAAGTAAGCGGAATAAGGAATCAAAACCAAATTGGTTTAATTAAGTTTAAAATTAAAATCACTCTTTTTACGGTCTCAATTTACAGGTTTAATAATAAGGTTTTTGTACGAAAGTAAAAGACATAAAGAAGTTAAAAGCAATAGAGCGAGAGTTTGAGTTTTTGACTGGACAGTGTAAATTGGACATTAATTCTAGATCAGGGCGAGAGCAAGTTTTAGAGTTAATTAAATTCTAAGCTTTTTCAAAAAGTATTTTTAAAGATTGAATGTGAGGACGAGAGTTAAGCATTTGAATTTAATTATATAACCTAAGTCAACATAGCGAGAGTTTGAGATAAGGGTGTTTAAACGATTAGTGTTTTCTTAAAAAGAGTTTCTACGGATCCTATTGTTTTCAAAAAGTGGTTTTTGACTTAACTATAAGTGACAACTACGTTAATATAAAATCATAGTTTATTCAACAGAGCGAGAGTTTGAGATAAGACTTTTAATCAATAGTGTCAGCTGAAAAGATTTATTTTAAAACCAAGAAACTAACAAAGAATTGATTCCCTAATTACGACGAACTACATACCGATATCCGCTTATTAGATATTTATTTTAGATCTTATTTTAGTTTTAGCTTTACCCCCAAGCAATCAAAGTATTACCTGCCTTAGCTTTACGAAGTAACCTTAGATAACGGTATATCGATTCATAAGTCCCTGTGGGATCGATATCTTTTAAAACTACGCGATAGAACTGTGCACTTGCAGTTTGTACCCCAAATTCGACTCATAAAGTCGCGATCAGCAGCTTATCTTCCGGCATTCCGAGCTTCTAGGGATCCATAGGATGTTTATTTTCCTTTTCTCTTGTAATAATTAACAATGTTGTACTTCTTTTTCTCAAATATATTTGATGAGATATTTTCCATATGAGATAAAAATGCTTAATATTTCAAAATTTGCAAATAATACCCTAAAAGTTCCTTTGAAATAAAAAACAAGGCATATGCACGAGCATTGCATGCATCATTTTCATAAGCAGGTGTTTGTTCCGGTCTTCTTGTTTGTGGCGTAATCCTTTGCTCTTCATTTATTTTGAAGACAAACTGACTCATCGGTACTACACCAGAGCCAACTCTTCTAGATTGATGGATCATCTTGAGCAAGAGAATCGTGAGCTGAAGGATGAAGTCGCCAGACTCACTGCTTTGATGGAGCAATTCTTAGCTGCTCAGAATCAACCGTCTCCGACGCCTGCAACTCCTCCCCAGAGGACTGTTATATCTGAGGTTGTGTCTACGACAGTGCCAGCTGCCAGTGCCCATTTTGTGCCAACAGCCATGCCGTCCGGGTTTCCGTGGGGGATGCCTCCTGGTTTTATGCCTGATATTCCAGCACCAACGTTTGCTTCCATGTCGGCATCTAGCCCGGTCCTTGCAATGCCTCCTCCTGTCGTGCATACCATTCCTAGGGTAGACGACACCATCTATCATTCTGAGCCGTCTGAGGGCCCAGATGTTCATGAGAAGATGGACGCAATGAATAACCAATTTCTTGAACTCCGCAAGGAATTGAAGACCCTTCGAGGAAAGGATTTGTTTGGCAAATCTGCGGTCGAGCTCTGTTTAGTTCCCGGTGTGAAAATACCTGTCAAATTCAAAGTCCCAGACTTTGAGAAGTATAAGGGGAACACCTGCCCTCTCAGCCACCTGGTTATGTATGCCAGGAAAATGTCTACTCAAACGGATAATGATCAACTGCTGATTCATTATTTCCAGGACAGTCTGTCCGGTGCTGCACTAAGATGGTATATGAGTCTGGATAGTGCAAACATTCGTTCCTTCAATGATCTTAGCGAAGCCTTCGTCAAGCAGTATAAATACAACATGGATATGGCTCCCAATCGTGATCAGCTCAGAGCCATGTCCCAGAAGGACAAAGAGACATTTAAAGAGTACGCCCAGAGAGGGCGAGAGCTGGCAGCTCAGATTACTCCTCCGCTAGAAAAGAAGGAAATGACCAAAATCTTTCTGAAGACTTTGAGTTCATTTTATTATGAGCGGATGATCGCTAGTGCTCCCTCTGATTTCACTGAAATGGTGAATATGGGGATGCGATTGGAGGAAGGAGTCCGGGAAGGACGACTATCCAAAGATGAAGGCTCTTCTAGCAAGCGATATGGAGCGTTTGCAAAGAAGAAAGATGGGGAGGCACACGCTGTGCAATCCCATGTTAAATCCAGAAGACCCTCCGCCAAGAGGAAGCCTGTGCGTCATGCCAGCAATCAGCATCAGGTGGCTCACATAGCACCTGTCTTCCGTGACAATCAGCAATATCAGCATCAGCAGCATAATCAGCAGCCAACTCAACAGTATCAACAACAACATCGCCCTCAGCAACAGGCTTACCAGCCTCGCAACAGTAATCCAGCTGGTCCGAGTTATGAGAGGAAGAAGATCACTTTCGATCCAATTCCAGTATCATATGCAGAGTTGTATCCCTCTTTGGTAGAGCGGAAATTGATTACTCCAAGGGACCCTCCGGCTATACCGGCTAACCCGCAATGGTGGTATAAGCCTGATCAACATTGTGTTTACCACTCGGGTGCTCCGGGTCAAAATGTGGAAAACTGCTTTCCTTTGAAGACTAAGGTTCAAGACCTTATGAGATGCGGCATTCTGAGCTTTGAGGACTCAGGCCCCAATGTTACGAAGAACCCATTGCCCGAGCATGGGAAGTCGGTTAACATGGTTCAGGGTTGCCCTGGCAAATACAAGGTCAAATATGTAAGCCATATTCGACAGTCATTGGTGAGTTGCATCGTCTACTGTGCGATTACAGTCATATGGAGCACGACCATGACAAATGTCGTATCTGCTCTGTCAATCGTCTGGGTTGTCGCCAAGTGCGTAGAGAGCTGCAAGAATTGCTAGATGATGGGACTATTGAGATTCTTCAGAATAGGAACGTTGATGAAGATGAACCAGAAGTAAATGTGATTTCTCCTGTGTTCAAGATACCTGAGCCTATTGTCATCCGATATGATGGTAGCAAGCAGAAGGTTTCTCCTTCTCTGATTATCAAGCCTGTCGGTCATGTGCCTTATTCGTATGATAAAGCAGTTCCCTTCCGCTATAATGCTGTTGCTGTGGAAGATTGGAAAGAAGTGCCCTTGCCTTCATCCTCTGTTGTGAATATAGCTGATGTGAGTGGGTTGACCCGTAGTGGTCGTGTGTTTTCAGCACCGAAGCCTCAGGTTGTTGCTGACTCTGTTGAGCGTCCGGTGGGGAATGTTGTGAATCCTCCGAATCCGGCACCTATTGCCAAACCCTCCTCTATACAAAAGACTCCTGCTTCTTCTGTTGGCCCTAGTGGCATTGTGAATGAAGACTGTGATGAGATGCTGAGGCTCATCAAGAAGAGTGAGTACAACGTTGTAGACCAGCTTCTACAAACGCCATCCAAGATATCCGTGCTATCGTTGCTTCTGAATTCAGAACCCCATAGGGAGGCTCTACAGAAATTTTTGGATCTAGCTTATGTTGATCATGATGTCACTATTGAACAGTTTGACAGTATCGTTGCAAACATTACTGCTTGCAATACTTTGAGTTTCTGTGACTCTGATCTCCCTGAGGAGGGAAGAGACCACAACATGGCTTTACATATATCCATGAATTGCAAGAACGACGTCATGTCCAACGTGCTGGTGTACACTGGGTAATCTTTGAATGTATTGCCGAAGACCACTCTCTCTAGATTGTCATATCAAGGGCCTCCCATGAGGCAGAGTGGTGTTGTTGTGAAAGCTTTTGATGGGTCGCGTAAGACCGTGATTGGGGAAGTTGATCTCCCAATCAAGATTGGACCAAGTGATTTCCAAGTTACCTTTCAGGTTATGGATATCCACCCATCTTATAGTTGTCTCCTTGGTTGACCATGGATTCACGAGGCTGGCGCCGTGACATCCACCATACACCAGAAGCTGAAATTTGTTAAGAATAAGAAACTGGTTGTGGTAGGGGGAGAAAAGGCTCTCCTGGTTAGCCACTTGTCTTCTTTCTCATACATTGATGCTGAGGATGAAGTTGGAACTCCTTTCTAAGCTTTGTCTATATCCGAGCCGATTGAGAAGAAGTCTCCTTCATTTGCTTCCTATCGTGATGCGAAACTGGCCATTGAATGTGGTGTAGTTGCTGGTCTAGGAAAAATGATTGAGCTTGAAAACAATAAGTCCCGGGCTGGTATTGTCTATTCTTCTGGGGTCTTCAACGCCAAAGGTCTGTTCAAGAGTGGAGGTTTCATCCACGCCGATCAAGCTGAGGAAGTTGCTGCTATTCTGGAAGAGGATGCAGAGGATACTGGCAATTTTGTCATCCCTGGCGGGATTTGCCACAATTGGGTCGCTGTAGATGTTCCTACAGTCATTCATAGATCAGCGTAATATGTTCACTTTGTTTAAAAACCCTTCTCCCATGCCAAAAGGAGAAGTGATGACATTGTTGGCATCATATATACAATGATATTTCATTCAATAAATTCATGTTAAACATTTGTTTTCCTTTTGTTTTCACTTTTTGCTTTTTTGCATGAAATCGGTGATCACAAAAAAACCTAAAAACAAGAATAAAAGCAATCTTTTCATTTGCATAATGATTTGTTTGTTTAAATTCTAAAGTTTTTTATTATCCAAAATCATTATGCAGGTTGATTCCAAAACCCATTGAACATAATGATCCAACGCCATCTCCCAATTTTAAATTCCCTGTATTCGAAGCAGAGGAAGATGATGTTGAAGGGATCCCTGATGAGATTACACGTCTTCTTGAGCATGAAGAGAAGATTAATCAGCCGCACCTTGAGAATCTGGAACAGTCAACTTGGGGTCTGAAGATTGTGTTAGATTGGTGAAGATTGGGGCACTCCTTGAAGAGTCTGTCAAGAAGGGGTTGATCAGTTTGCTACGAGAATATTCCGATATCTTCGTCTGGTCGTATGAAGACATGCCAGGTCTAGATACAGATATTGTGCAACATTTCCTGCCTTTGAAGCCTGAGTGCGTGCCTGTGAAGCAGAAGCTCAGAAGAACTCATCCAGATATGGCAGTGAAGATCAAAGAGGAAGTTTAGAAGCCAATTGATGTGGGGTTTCTAGTGACTTCCACATATCCTCAATGGGTGGCCAACATTGTGCCTGTGCCTAAGAAAGACGGAAAAGTCCGTATGTGTGTTGATTATAGAGATTTGAATAAAGCTAGTCCGAAAGATGATTTCCCTCTACCACACATTGATATGTTGGTAGACAATACAACTCAATTCAAAGTCTTTTCATTTATGGACGGATTTTCCGGATATAATCAAATCAAGATGGCACCCGAGGATATGGAGAAAACAACATTCATCACACCTTGGGGAACATTCTGTTATCGAGTGATGCCCTTCGGTTTGAAGAACGCCGGAGCCACGTATCAACGAGCTATGACTACCTTGTTTCATGATATGATGCACAAGGAGATAGAGGTCTATGTTGATGATATGATTGCTAAGTCACGAACGGAAGTTGAACATGTTGAGCATTTGTTGAGACTTTTTCAGCGTCTGAGGAAGTTCAGGCTTCGTCTGAATCTGAACAAATGTACATTTGGAGTCCGTTCTGGCAAGTTATTGGGCTTTATTGTCAGCGAGAGAGGTATTGAAGTTGATCCTGCAAAGGTCAAAGCAATACGAGAGATGCCTGCGCCCAAAACTGAAAAGCAAGTCCGAGGTTTTCTTGGCCGCTTGAACTATATTTCCAGATTTATATCCCACATGACTGCCACATGTGCGCCGATATTCAAGCTCCTCCAGAAAGATCAGTCTCTTGATTGGACCGAGGATTTCCAAAAAGCTTTCGACAGTATTAAAGAGTATCTGCCTGAACCTCTGATCTTGTCTCCGCCTGTAGAAGGAAGACCTCTGATCATGTATTTGACTGTTCTTGAAGACTCGATGGGTTGTGTACTCGGTCAGCAAGACGAATCAGGAAAGAAAGAATCTGCTATCTCATACCTGAGTAAGAAGTTCACTGATTGTGAGTCTCGATACTTTATGCTTGAGAAGACGTGCTGTGCTTTGGCTTGGGCTGCTAAGCGTTTACGCTAGTACATGATAAATCATACAACTTGGTTGATATCCATAATGGATCCAATCAAGTATATCTTCGAGAAGCCTGCTTTAACCGGGAGGATTGCCCGTTGGCAGATGTTGTTATCTGAGTATGATATCGAGTATCGAGCTCAGAAAGCTATCAAAGGTAGTATCTTGGCTGACCATTTGGCACATCAGCCGATTGAAGATCATCAGTCTGTTCAGTACGACTTCCCGGATGAGGAGATTCTGTATTTGAAAATGAAAGATTGTGATGAGCTTACACTTGATGAAGGTCCAGAACCTGGTTCCAGATGGACGATGGTGTTTGATGGTGCTGTAAATCAGTACGGAAATGGTATTGGGGCAGTAATCATTACTCCTCAGGGCACACAAATTCCGTTTACAGCAAGTCTAACTTTCAAATGCACGAATAATATGGCTGAGTACGAAGCCTGCATTATGGGATTGGAAGAATGCATCGATCTGAGGATCAAACACCTCGATGTGTATGGTGATTCGGCCCTAGTTGTCAATCAGATCAAGGGAGGGTGGGAGACGAATCAACCCAGTCTCATTCCGTACAGAGATTATGCGAGGAGGATTTCAACGTTCTTTACAGAAGTTGACTTTCATCATATTCCTCGAGAGGATAATCGGATGGCAGATGCGCTTGTTACGCTTGCTTCGATGATTGTGGTCAAATATTGGAATGAAATTCCTAATATCGTTGTGATGCGCTTGGACAGACCAACTCATATATTTGCAATTGAAAAAGTCAAAGATGATAAGCCTTGGTATTTTGATATCAAGAATTTCCTCCAGAACCAGGTCTACCCGCCTGGGGCATCTGTGAAAGACAGGAAAACTCTGAGAAGGTTGTCAGGCAGTTTCTACCTCAGTGGGGAAGTGCTTTACAAGAGAAATTATGACATAGTTCTGCTCAGATGCGTGGATAGACACGAAGCAAACCTGTTGATGACTGAGGTCCATGGGGGTTCATTTGGTACTCATTCCAATGGACATGCCATGGCTAGAAAGATGCTGAGAGTAGTCTACTATTGGCTGACAATGGAGTCTGACTGCTGCAAATATGTGAAAAAATGCCACAAGTGTCAGATTTACGCGGATAAGATTCATATTCCTCCGACACTTCTGAATGTGATTTCATCACCATGGCCTTTCTCTATGTGGGGAATTGACATGATCGGCATGATTGAACCGAAAGCGTCCAATGGGCACCAGTTTATTCTCGTAGCAATTGACTACTTCACCAAATGGGTTGAAGCGGCGTCGTATGCTAATGTGACCAGGCAGGTGGTCGTGAAGTTTGTCAAGAATCAGCTGATTTGCCGTTATGGTATGCCAGATAAGATCATTATTGATAATGGATCTAACTTGAACAACAAGATGATGGAAGAGTTGTGCGCTGAGTTCAAGATTGCACACCATAATTCCTCTCCCTACAGACCCAAGATGAACGGGGCTGTTGAAGCTGCTAATAAGAACATCAAGAAGATTATCCAGAAGATCACCGTCACGTACAAAGATTGGCACGAGATGCTGCCATTTGCTTTGCATGGATATCGTACATCTGTCCGCACTTCAACAGGGGCAACCCCTTTTTCTCTTGTTTACGGCATGGAGGCTATTCTCCCAGTAGAGGTGGAGATCCCATCAATGAGAGTATTGATGGAAGCCAAGTTGACTGATGCTGAATGGATTCAGAGTCGTTATGACCAGTTGAATCTGATCGAAGAGAAGCAATTGACTGCCATGTGTCATGGTCAGTTATATCAGCAGAGAATGAAGAAAGCATTCGATAAGAAGGTCAAGCCTCGTGTGTTCCGAGAAGGTGAACTTGTGCTCAAGAAAGTTTTGTCTTTCGCGCCCGATTCCAGGGGCAAGTGGACTCCAAACTATGAAGGTCCATATGTTGTCAAGAGAGCCTTTTCAGGCGGTGCTTTGATGCTTACAACAATGGATGGGGAGGATTTCACTCGTCCTATGAATTCAGATGCAGTCAAGAAATACTTCGCCTAAAAAGAAAAACAGAATAGCTCGCTAAGTTGAAAACCCGAAAGGGCGGCTTAGGCAAAAATGAGCGTCTCGGTGGATAACCCGAAAGGGCGATCTAGGCAAAAATTAGAGACATGAAAAAATGATTTGCATCCCGCTAGATTGAGTACCTCACTCTGGGGCAATCTAGGCAAAAATTAGAGACATGAAAAAATGATTTGCATCCCGCTAGATTGAGTACCTCACCCTGCGGGCAATCTAGGCATAAATTAGGGATATGGCAAGTAACTGCATCCTTACAAGACTTTCTGTTTCACAACTGTCTTTTCGTCAGAGATTCTCGCTCAGTCGTTGTCAACTGAAGCTTCGTATACATCGGATTCAAATTGGTAGAGAAATGGTCATTATGTTCAATGTAGCCCTCTTCCAATATATATCACCGATTTCAAATTTGTACAGATCTATGGAGTCTTGCCATTTGCAGGCTACCATTCCATCAAATAAATTTGAGCTTTTATCCAATTATTTGGACTCTTATTTGTTTCAATTCAACAAATGTTTTGCATGTTTTAATTGATAAAATGTCATTGTTTGAAACAAACAAAATTTTTGTTCATAAAATTGTTTTTTAACAAAGTGAACGTTCACAATGATAAAAATGATACTTAAGAATTTCTCAGTGCTCTCCCAAGGGTGTCATGTTTTCCAACAGGGTAAGACATTTGTTCATATTCCTGGCATGGCTGTGTCCTCTTTCTCCAGATTGTTGTTGGGGTTTCTCCCCAAGCAGAGTTTCTGTTGAGATTTTGTTCCCTAAGCAGGGTATTTGTTGGCATTTTCTCCCGAACGGATTTTGTTGAACAGAGCCGTTATTATGACTCCTCCTCGCTCAGAGTGCTTGTTGAAGACTTCATTTTCCTCTCCAGCAACATTCTCTCCCCAGCATGGGTGCTTTCCTTTTGGAAGATTAGGTAGTTGGTGGGTTGACACCCCAGTACTTCGTCGTTTCCTCGGATAGATCCCCAACGGAGTTGTTGGCATGATGTACTTCATCTATGTTATCTCGTCCCATCAGAGTGCTTGTGGAGGTTTTCACCTCTCCTCCCTTCAGCAGAGCAGTGATTCTTGCCTCCTCAGCAGTTGTGGTATTTTGTGAAGGTTCGGTATTTGGTGGTTGATCCCTAGTTCTCTTTCTCTGCCTCAGATAAATCCCCAGTAGTGTTATGGCATGGTGGATTGTATCTATGATGGTTTTCTCCCCTGCAGAGATTTGGTTGATTTCCTGATATCTCCGATCCCCAATAGAGTGGCTTGTGTGGCAGAATCTACTTGTGTGATCTGTTTTCCCTCAGTGGATTTATCCCCAATGGAGTTGCTAACAGTATCTCCAGGAGTTGCTGGTGCGGCCAGATTCTACTTGTGTGGTTTGTTTCTGTAGAAGTTCTTGTCTGTGCAGTGAGCTCCTGTTTCCCAACTGAGGCTGATGATCCATCCTTGCAGAGATCTTGTTGTTTCCTGATCCCGTCAGAATTGGTTATTCTCCAGTGATCCTGGCTTTCTCTCCTGTGGTGTAGTACCAGGCGTTTGATTCCTGGACCTGTTTGTGTTAGATATGTCTGTTTTGTCAGCATTCATCAAACATAAATCACGCATATTCATGCATACTTTCAACATTCAGATATTCATGTTGCATTTCTTGCCATATATCTTTTGTTTGTTGTCTCCTGCTAATTGGTGATGTAGATCTCCCCAGTAGATCTTCCCAAGCAGATGTCGGGTGTTTAATCTCTCAATATAGAGTCAGCCCCCCTTAAGCAGAAAATTTATGTCTTTCTTTCTGCAGTTCCCCACTGAGATATTTCCTCGTGGATGACGGTTGTTTCCGTTTCCTCCCAACACATTTATTGGGATGGGTTTTCCCTATTGAGGTATATCCTCATTATGACGAGTCTTGATTCAGTTTGCCTTTTTGGTTTGACCCCGAATTGGCCCGTTTTCAACTGTCTTTTGTGCTTCCCTGTGGAATAAATGAATAAATTGCCCAGTAACCGGCAATAGTTCATCTTATCCCCAGTGGAATTTTTGGCTTCTACCCAGTAACCGGTAGTTGTAAGTCCTATTCTTTTTTGGTTTTCTACCCAGTAACCGGTAGTTGTAAATCCTATGTACCTTTTTTCCCTCTTTGCGGAATTTGTGGTTGTTTACCCAGAGATTGGTATTTGTGAACCTTTTTGTTCCTCGGCAAGAGTCGATGGTCTTCTACCCAGTATTCGGTAGTTGTAAATCCTATTTTCTTGCTCTCCAGTAGAGTTTGTGGTTTTCTACCCAGTAATTGGTAGTTATAAACCCTATTTGTTTTTCCCCGTGCGGAGTTGTGATCCTTTCGCTCCCCACGCAGAGGCTTCTGTTTTCTACCCAGTATTCGGTAGTCGTAAATCCTATTTTCTTGCTCTCCAGCAAATTTTGTGGTTTTCTACCCAGTAGCTTGTAGTTATAAACCCTATTTGTTTTCCCCGTGCGGAGATGTGATCCTTTCACTCCCCACGCAGAGGCTTTGGTTTTCTACCCAGTATTCGGTAGTTGTAAACCCTACTTTTGTATCCTCATCAGAGTTGTGGCTCTCTACCCAGTATCCGGTAGTTGTAAGTCCTATCTCTATTCCCCTAGCAGAGGTAACCTTTGTGGTTTATCCTGGTTGATGGTGGATTTTGCGATTTTCTACCCAGTATTCGGTAGTTATAAATCCTATGTATTTTGGTATCTCCCCAACAGAGTTTGTGCTTCCTGGTGGGATAGTTGGCTAATTGCTCAGTAATCAGCAATCATTCACCTTATTCTCAGCTGAGTCCTTGGTATTCTACCCAGTATTCAGTAGTTGTAAATCCTTTGTTCTCCCTTTGCAGAGTTAACCTTGTTGTTCATCCTAACCTATGACGGTTACTCGTCCGTGGTTTTCTATCCAGTATTCGGTAGATGTAATCCCCTCTTTGTGGTTGTCAATATCTAGTATTCGATGTTGATTATTCCCTCCCTCTTCTGGGTGATTGCTCTGAGTAAGCAATTGTATTCCCAGCAGGTCTTTTCTTGTGGATAATTGCCGTATGCTAGCAATGTTATCCTTAGTGGGTCCTTTCACCGTTTGCTAGTGATATGTTCCCCGGATCATTGATTGTTTACCAATGCATCCCCAGTGAGTCCTCTTTCATTTACCCTTCTGTTGGTAATGATTGTCGCTCCCTTTGATCGGTTATCTTTATATACCTAGTTTTGGTATCCCGATGCCTTTCTTTTCGGTTGATTTATCCTTCATTAACCCAGTAACCGGTTGTGGATAATCTTCCATGCGAGTATACTATCCATGTTCTGACGGTAATGGATAATATATCTCATGCACTCTTCAGTCGAAGCCTGTTGTGTTTCCCCAGTCGAGTAAGATTCGTGGTCCTTTTGCAGAATCGAATATTCTTTTCTACCCCTTTTTGAGCGTATCTCCCAGTAACAGGTGATATGTTTCCTGGATAATTGCTGGATGCTTGCAATTTATCCCCAGTGAGTTATCTTTCGTCTACCCTGTTGTTGTTGGTAACGATTGTTTCTCTTTTCGGTAGGTCACCTATTATATACCCAGTAATCGGTATCCCTGGTGTTCCTTCCATGCGAGTGTATTATCTATGTTCTGACGGTAATAGATAATATATCTCATGCACTCCTTGGTCAAAATCTTTTGATTGTTTCTCCAGTGGAGTAAGATTCGTATTCTTGGTAGAATCGAATATCCATCCTTTTGGATGATGAGTGTTTTGGCAATAAAAACCCATTCACGTTTTCAGTCGGCCACCTATTATATACCCAGTAACCAGTATCCCTGGTGTTCCTTCCATGCGAGTATACTATCCACGTTCTGACGGTAATGGATAATATATCTCATGCGCTCTTTGGTTGAAGCATTTTGTCTTTCCCCATTTGAGTAAGATTCGTTTTCCCGTTGCGGAGTTGAATGTCCCTCCTGTAAGTCGATTTGCTTTTTCAAGCCCTCCTTTCGGATGATGAGTGTTTTGGCAGTAAAAACCAATTCACGTTTTTGGTTGGTCACCTATTATATACCCAGTAACCGGTATCTCTGGTGTTCCTTCCTTTCTGCTCCTTATTATGACCTTGGTCCCCTGCGGAGTCAGATTTTCCTGAGTTGATATACCTTTTTCAGGTCTTCCTCAGATGTTTGGTTGATTGATATCTCTCACCCTTATACCGGTCTTAGATATTCATTCTTCCTGAGCTTTTTGTTCTTTCACCTAGTAACCGGTGTTCAGATCACATGTCTCTTTGAGTTTGTTACCCAGTAACCGGTAACACCTCACCCCTTGTTGCTTCCTCTGGAGAGTCTTTGTTAGACGTTCCCCAACGGAGTTTCCTGTTGTGATTTACCCTTTTGCTGTATTGGCGTTTTCCCCAATATATGCAATTTTTCCCGGCAGGGAGGTTCTGTGTGAATCTTTCCCCAGCCCGAGTCCGGATTTTTATCCGAAGTATCCTTTGTGGATAGTTTTGCTGTATTGGCGTTTTCCCCAATACACGCATCTTTGAGTCAGCTTAAGTTTGTCCATTGGATTTTGTTCCCTTTGAAAATTTTCTTTTCCCCAGTTTGAGTCTTTTACTCCCCAATAAGGTCTCCGGTCGAGTCATGTCTTGCTCACGCAGTGTCAAGTATTTTTTCCCCTGATTCAGAGTCGTGTCCTGCTCACGCATTCTTTTCTTTTCTTATCCCCATGAGAGTCCCCGTCAGAGTCTCTGTTCCATTATTCCTGTGGATGTGTCTTTTCTCCTGATTTTCTTTTCTTCTTTGTGGACCCATATTCCCCACAGAGCTTTGTTTGTTTCACATTCATACATTCGCATCATGAGGTCTCTTAGGGACCAAAATTTGTCTCATTATTGTTATTTAAGCCCATTCTACCGCGTCGAGATGAAGATTTTAACCTTCACTTCTCCGGCAAGAATGACCTTAAATAGGGGCATCTGTAAGTCCCCAATTTTGTCCCTAAGATCCCTCATGGCATCATATCATAACATTGCATAGCCTCAAGGATCATTGGACACCTTGCTTCCTTCCCTGTGGGTGGGATCTTTCTTGAGAGTGGTTCTTGATCACCAAGCATTGCTTGCATTTGTATACCATTGCTTTTCTTTTAATCACTAACCAAAATGTACAAAAATATGTCATTAATCTTTGTTACTTGCAGTTTAAGCAGTCAACAGGTCAAGGCAATTCAAGTGAATCCTTTGTGCAAGAAATGAAGTTTCCATTGAGATATGGATCATGTGATCATTATTTTGAGCTTATGTGAGCTATAGGTTCATTTTGGAGCAAATTCCCCAGGTGGTTGAGGCTCAAATTCATCAGAATATTTTCAGGTCATCTAAAGGCATATGCCAGTCAACTGAAAAGTCAACTGTGGGTTTTGAATTGAGGAATTGAGTTTCTTCATCCCATTCATGTTCCAAAAATGCTTATTCATCATGTCAAACATCTACATTGAATAATTTGAGGTCAAGTCAAAAGTTTCCCAAAATGGAAAGTGACCTGTAATTTCAAGTTTCCAAAAATGGAACGTTTTTGGACCAACTTCAACTCAACTTTCCAATATCAAAGAAGCTTCAAATGAATTTCTGTCCAACATGAAAGTTGAAGATCTCTCTCTCCCATTTCCAAAACGTCCAAGATCATGAATTTATAATGAATGGTTGAGGAGATATGGTCCAATCATTGCCAAGTGTGCATGGAACTTCAAAAGGCCATAACTTTTTATTCATAACTCCAAATTGAGTGGCTCTTCTTGCATTTTTCTTCTCATGTCATGAAGTTTCCAAACCATTCATCACATTGCATGAATTTCCATCATATGATCATTTGCTATTTCAAGTCAATTTTGGAGGGAAAATGGCCAATTCAAAAATGGTGCATCATGGGAATTATTTACCATTGCCATTGTGTTTGGAAGATGATTTTGAGTGAAATTAATCAGCCACATGGTACTGTTCACGTTGGAAATAGCCATGCACCCTCCAATTTTCAAGTTTTGGTCATAACACCTTATCTTGATTAATCACAACTAAACCATGCCTAATTTTAATTAGTATGTGATTAGTGAAGCATATATATTGATAACCATAACAGAATTGAAGAGGATTCTAGATCTAGATCTCAAAATTCTCTCTCCCTCCAAATTTTTCTCCTAATCAAAAATTCAAAAATCTTCACATAACCTTGCCATTTTATTGCATATTCTGGTTCTGTGACTTGGATTTGGTGTGGATCAAACTCTCAATTGCAGAATTTGGTCAAGAATTGTGTGGTGCAAGCTCAAGAACTCAAGAATGGAAGTTGATTGTTAAACAAGATCTAAGCTGTTTTAAGCCTTAATTCCTTCATCAATCTTCATAACAAGTGCTCTGGAGTTGATTTGGATCATTGCAAGCCTTGAATCGTGCATTTCAAGAAGCTGCTCTTCAAGAGGTTCAGTTTTCGAATCTCATAATTCTTAAATCTATTAACATGATAGCGTATATCTTGTGTTGCTGATAAATCTGATGGAAATTTCATGTGAAATGATGAATTATTGAGAGAGATATGCTTGATTGAAGTTTTATGCACCAAACTTACTTTGCTCGATTTGCATTTGTGGTGATGATTTAGCATGAATTAGTACCAGATTCATGATGTACGTGGAAAGAGCTTCATATTGATATATTCGTTTCAAATTTCTGCAAAAAAAATTATGTGATGTCTACTGTTCATCACCGTCTTCGCGAGGAAGACGGTGTTTTCCTCCGTCCATGGCCGCGTGTACACAGTACTGTCCGCCTCTGGTTTCTATTAGGGCTTTGTCCTATTCACATGCCATGCTAACGAAATGATAGGCTCAGATCTCGCTGACTTGCCACGCATAGTCTTTTGACCGCCACTGTAGCGCCACATCATTTAAGTGATGTTGTGCGTTTTGGTCCAACACGGTTCGAATCCCAGCGTTGGTGTTTCTGATTTATTTTTATGCAGCGCCTCATTTTGAATTTGTACCAGCTTCGATTCCTGGCGCCACCATATTTTCAAATTAATCTAACATTTTGCCTTTCCCTCCATTTTACATGTGTAGTGATCATTTGATTTCAAAATTTTTTGCTAACTTCCAAAATGCATAATAAATTGAAAAATGCTCCAAATAATTCCTGGTTTTTTTGCCACTTGATCCTTGAAATGTCTAGAATTTTATGATGTTAATTTCTGAATTTGTGCATGGCTGGAATTTTGTTTGCTCTAGGTTGATTAAACATGTGTACATATGTGACCTTGCTCCATTATTTCTATCATGAAATGCTTGATATTGATCCAAATGCCATGAAGTTTTGCCTGATTGTTCCTAACATGTTGATGGATGTTTGAGGCTTGATTGTGCATTTTTACCATTTTTCATTTCTATTTTATACACATGTTGGTATGGTGTGACAATGTGTGTCACACAATTTGATGTTCAACTTGTGCAATTTCATTTCCATATCAAATGACCTCTGTTGTTTATGATTTTTAGTATGATGATTGGTTTGGACATGTTGTATGCTCATAAAATTTTCCAGAATTGTTTGAATCATTTCTGTTTTGATTTGAAATTTTCATTCTCAATGTCCAAATGTGTGCTTTGAAATTGTCTTTGACTTCTCTTGCTCATTACATGCCCTTGCTTTAGGATTTTGAGTTGGTCCTTTTTGTGACATATTCTCATTTGATTAAAGATGATTCATGTTAAGTTTCAGCTTCTGTTTTGGCTTTTAGCGTCACTTTTGACCCTTGCCTTTGAGCTAGTGGTTTGTTCTCACAATTTGAACTGTGCATTTCAGGTTTCAAAGCAATTAGCCACATTGGTTGATATGATCTCCTCACTTGAGATACAAATTATTTTGGTTGACTAACCTTGCTGTTTTGTAGGTCTTGTGGATGGTGAATCAATTTAGTTTGCTTGCATCTTATGCCTTGCACATTGTTGTCTGATGATTGGTTGTCTGACTAGTGTTGATTGTCTGATTTATCTGAATGTAAATATTGACTGGTTTAGTTTTTCTTACAGGTACTTTAGCCGCTTTAACTCATTATTTGAGTTGCTTTGCTTTGCTTGGGGTTGGCATACCACTTAGGTAAATTCCTTGAACTTCATGTAGTCTGGAAGACCTGCTGTTATTGGCAGGCATCTGTCTGAAGCCCTCCTTAAGAGGCCATGTCTTTGTTTGTTTAATTTTGTACCAAGCAGGTTAAGTCCTCTTAAGAGGAAATTGGCAGATACAAGGGATGTGTAATCCATCCCCTGCTATTCAGTTGTGTCTTTCATCTTGCTCACACCATGTGTTGATGCACTTTGGATAAAAACCCAAAATCTTGTATATATAGTCATGTCATTATGGAATAGAGTTCCTCATTCTGGACTCCCACACATTCTTTGATTCAAGCTCACCCAGGCCTGGGTTAAGAGCTATGAGGCATAACCCTTATCTCCATTTCATCTGCTCACCCTAACTCTCAATGTTAGAGGTTAAGAGCCTGACTACCCATTCCAGTATTTGGCTTGTTTGTCAAGGTTGATATGACCCCTTGACTAAAGCCCAACCTTGCTTGAGCCTATTGATTGTGTATAGTGTGTGATAATTGACCACTTGTTTGCTTACTTGTCCATCTGTGCATAATTGTTTGTGTGTGCCTTGTGCATAGATTTCATCTTTGAGTATTAATTGTACATCATTTCATGATCATTGTTCACACTTTGTGACATTTTATTTTGTCCATTGAGGAGTCAATTGTAAGTCCAGCTATTGGCATTTGTTTCCTGTGATCTGGTGGGAGTTGGAACTAAGACCATTGATTGGCATTCCATTTCCTTGGAGTCGAGTGTAAGACCATTTATTGGCAACTTGTTTCCTCTTGCTTATGGAATTTGTTTTCTTTGCTTTGTGAGGCTAGTGTAAGTCCATTGATTGGCATCTGGTTTCCATATTTGTTTTGTGGAGGTGGATATAAGACCATTGATTGGCACTCCATTTCCTATTTTTGTTTTGTGAGGAGTCAAATGTAAGACCATTGATTGGCTATCTGTTTCCTGTGATCATTTAGTGGAGTCAGGTATAAGACCATTGATTGGCAACTTGTTTCCTATTTTGTTTTTTGTTGTGGAGTCGGATATAAGACCATTTATTGGCCATCTGTTTCCATCTTTATTTCTTTTTGACCTTTGCTTGTTATCTGCTTGTTGCCTTTTTCCAAAGAACCACTAGGATCATCTACATATGATCTCAAGAGGTGAACTCCTAAGAAGTTTTGCATCCCTCATCTCCACCCTTTTGTTTCCTTACAACCTCCACTTGCATTTATAACCAAAACCAGAAAACTTTGTGCAAACATTTTCACTTCTTTTCAAACTAGAAACCTAGGCCTTAGGCCTTTGATTTTCAAACTTCATTTTCACAATACTTCTTCTGAATTGAATTCTAATCATACTTTGACTTCATTTTGTAAATAAATCCTAATTGGTTAATTTCACTCATTCAATTGTTTTGTGGCCCTTGTCCATTTCTTGATAAGTTTTCATACATTAGCCATAGATCTCAATTATCTTAGTGGTTGATATGAATCTCACCTTTTGTCCTTAGTGATTGAATTGTAAGACTTCCTCGCTTATTATAGGGCACGATCCCTCACTAGCAAGTTGAAGTTGTTCTCACATGGTGGACTTGTGATTGTATAGGTTGAGTTTTCTCCCGTGGATAATGAAAGACCTTAGGGCTTTTGTTTAAAATTAATCCACTTACTTTTTGGAAATCTTTTAGCCGAACTACGAGGTTTTGATCCTGTAAAGGTACGTAGGCATTGGATCTTTCCATCCAAACACAAAAATAATAAAAATTGTATATTCTTCTCTCATCCCTTCAATCAATGTTTGCACAAAATAATTTCATAAACAATCATCTGATACAACAAGTTGTGAAAAGAGGTTCCCTTAGAGTACTAAGGATGTTGTGGGTGCCTAACACCTTCCCACAACATAATTACCCCCTTACCCGGATCTCTGACCTTTTCATTAGTTTTCTCGTGTAAAACTTCTTAGGCTTTTGTTCACTTTTTAGCCATTCCTTTGGATAAATAAAAGTGTGGTGGCGACTCTATCTTTGTATGCTTTGCTTTTGATTTAGCCAATAAATCATAAAGTGACGAATACAACGCTACAGAGACGACGCCATGTCCAATGTACTGGTGGACACTGGGTCATCATTGAACGTATTGCCAAAGTCCACTCTCTCAAAGATATCATATCAAGGGCCTCCCATGAGGCAGAGTGGAGTAGTTGTGAAGGCTTTCGATGGGTCTCGCAAAACTGTGATTGGGGAAGTTGATCTCCCAATCAAGATCGGACCAAGTGATTTTCAGATTACCTTCCAGGTTATGGACATTCACCCATCATACAATTGTCTCTTAGGTAGACCATGGATTCACGAGGCAGGCGCCGTGACGTCCACCCTACACCAGAAATTGAAATTTGTGAAGAACAAGAAGCTGGTAGTGGTAGGGGGAGAAAGGGTTCTCCTGGTTAGCCATTTGTCTTCCTTCTCTTATATAGATGCTGAGGTTGAAATTGGAACTCCTTTCCAAGCTTTATCTATAGCTGAGCCTATTGAGAAGAGAACTCCTTCATTTGCTTCCTACAAAGATGCAAAGTTGGCCATTGAGCGTGGTGCAACCACTGGTTTAGGAAAAATAATTGAGTTAGAAGACAACGAGTCCCGGGCTAGCATAGGTTTTTCTTCTGGTACTTTCAACAAGCAAGGGTTATTCAAGAGTGGAGGTTTCATCCACACTGGTCTAGATGAGGAGGCTGCTGCCGTTTTAGAAGAAGATACAAAGGATTCTGGCAATTTCATCATCGCTGGAGGGGTCTGCAACAATTGGGTCACTGTGGATATTCCAACAGTTATCCATAAGTCAACGTAATGATCACTTTGTTTAAAAACCCTTCTCCCATGCCAAAAGGAGGAGTGATGACATTGATGGCGCATAAATACAATGATATTTTCATTCAATAAATTCATGTTAAATGTTTGTTTTTCCATTTATTTTCCCTTTTCGCTTTTCGCATGAAATTGGTGATCACATAAAACCTCAAAATGGAATAAAATCAATCTTTTCATCTGCATAATGATTTGCCTTGTTTGAATTCTAAATCTCTTCATATCCAAAATCATTATGCAGGTTGATTTCTAAACCCATTGAACATAATGACCCAACACCATCTCCCAATTTTGAATTCCCTGTATTTGAGGCAGAGGAAGATGATGTTGAAGAGATTCCTGATGAGATCACCCGGCTACTTGAGCATGAAGAGAAGATCATTCAGCCGCATCTTGAGAATCTGGAAACAGTCAACTTGGGGTCTGAAGAATGTGTGCGAGAAGTGAAGATTGGGGCACTTCTGGAAGAATCTGTTAAGAAGGGGTTGATTAAGTTGCTACGAGAATATGTTGACGTCTTTGCCTGGTCATATGAAGACATGCATGGTCTAGATACTGATATTGTGCAACATTTCCTACCTCTAAAGCCTGAGTGCATGCCTGTAAAGCAGAAGCTCAGAAGAACTCATCCTGATATGGCAGTGAAGATCAAAGAGGAAGTTCAGAAGCAAATTGATGCGGGGTTCCTGGTGACTTCTATATATCCTCAATGGGTGGCCAATATTGTGCCCGTGCCTAAGAAAGATGGAAAAGTCCGGATGTGCGTGGACTATAGAGACTTGAATAAAGCTAGTCCGAAAGATGATTTCCCTCTACCACATATTGATATGTTGGTAGACAATACAGCTAAATTCAAAGTCTTCTCGTTTATGGATGGATTTTCTGGATATAATCAGATTAAAATGGCACCCGAGGATATGGAGAAGACAACATTCATCACACCTTGGGGAACATTCTGTTATCGAGTGATGCCCTTCGGTTTGAAGAACACCGGAGCCACGTATCAACGAGCTATGACTACCTTGTTCCATGACATGATGCATAAGGAGATTGAGGTGTACGTTGACGATATGATCGCTAAGTCAAGATCGGAGGCTGTACTCCCTGTAGAGGTGGAGATCCCGTCAATGAGAGTCTTAATGGAGGCCAAGTTGATTGATGCTGAATGGGTTCAGAGTCGTTATGACCAGCTAAACTTGATTGAAGAGAAGAGATTGACTGCCATGTGCCACGGTCAGTTATATCAGCAGAGGATGAAGAAAGCTTTTGATAAGAAGGTCAAGCCTCGTGTGTTCCGAGAAGGTGACCTTGTGCTCAAGAAAGTTTTGTCTTTCGCGCCCGATTCCAGGGGCAAGTGGACTCCGAACTATGAAGGTCCGTATGTTGTTAAGAGAGCCTTTTCAGGCGGTGCTTTGATACTTACAACTATGGATGGGAAGGATTTCACTCGTCCTGTGAATTCAGATGCAGTCAAGAAATACTTCGCCTAAAAAAATAAAAACTGAATAGCTCGCTAAGTTGAAAACCCGAAAGGGCGGCTTAGGAAAAAATGAGCGTCTCGGTGGATTGAAAACCCGAAAGGGCGATCCAGACAAAAGTTAGAGACACAAAAAATATATAATAATGATATATGTATCCCGCTAGATTGAGTACCTCATCCTGGGGCAATCTAGGCAAAAATTAGGGATTTGGCAAGTAACTGCATCCTGACAAGACTTTGTTCTACAACTGTCGTCCGTCAGAGATCCTTGCTCATTATCAGCCAAAGCTTCAAATACATCGGATTCAGAATTGGTGGAGAAATGGTCATTATGTTCAATGTAGCCCTTTTCCAATATATATCACCAATTTAAAATTTGTAAAGATCTATGGAGTCTTGCCATTCGTAGACTACCATTCTATCAAATAAATTTGAGCTTTTTATCCAATTATTGGCACTCTTATCTGTTTCTATTCAACAAATGTTTTGCATGTTTTGATTAAGAAAATATCATTGTTTGAAACGATCAAATTTTTTATAATTTGTTTTTAAACAAAGTGAACGGTATTTGGTGGTTGATCCCGATAAATCCTTTATCTCCTCGGATAGATTCCCTAGTAGAGTTGTTGGTATGGTGGACCTTGTCTGTGATAACTCTCGTCCCCAGCTGGAATGATTGATGATTCATCCCTTGCAGAGTTCTTTGCTTCCTGGTATCTCTGATCCCCAACAGATTGGATACTCTCCGGTGAACTTGGCTTTCTCTCTTGAGATGTAGTACCGGGTGGTTGATTCCTGGACCTGGTTGTGTTAAATATGTCTGTTTGTCAACATACATCATACATAAACCACACGCATACATGCATAATTATAACATTCAGATATTCATGTTGCATTCTTTGCCATATATCGTTGTTTGCTGTCTCCTGCTATTTGGTGATATACTTCCCCAAGCAGACGTGTGTGTCTGATCTCTCCATATAGAGTCAGCTCCATAGGCAGAAAGCGTCTATCCTTTCTTCCATATTCCCCACCGGGTTATATCCTCATGGATGTTGATTGTTTTTGTTCCTTCCCAACACATATACTGGGATGGTTTTCCCCATTGAGTTATATCCTCACCGGGACAAGTCTTGATTTGGTGTGCCTATCTAGTTTGATCCTAGATCGGTCTCTTGAGACTCTTTTCCTGTTTCCCCATGGTAAATGAATAATGGCTTAATAATTAGTAATCATTATCCCCGGCGGAGTCTGCGGTTCTCTACCCTCATACCGGTAGTTGTAAACCCTATTTCTTCCCTTTTTGTAGAGTAACTATTTTTGCTCATCTTTAATTGGTGACAGTTATCTTCATCCAATATTCGGTGATGATATCCCCTCATCTTCTTGGATAATTGCCCTGATTACGCAATTTATCCCCAGCGGGTCATCTCTCGTCTACCTTGTTGTTGTTGGTTACGATTGTTTCTCCCCTGAATTGGTCATCATTATATACCTAGTTTCGGTATCCCGATGCCTTTTCTTTTTGGCCGATTTATCCTTTATTAACCCAGTAACCAGTTGTGGATAATCGTCCATGCGAGTATATTATCTATGTTCTGACGGTAATAGATAGTATATCTCATGCACTCTCTGGTCTGAAGCCTTTTGTTCTTCCCCAGTTTAGTAAGATTCGTATCCCCTTTGTGGAGTCGAATATCCATCCTGTAATCGAGTTTGCTTTTAGCCCTCTTTTGGTTGATGAGTGTTTTGGGAATATTCCCCAATTCACGCCTTGGTTGGTCACCTATTATATGCCCAGTAACCGGTATCCCTGGTGTTCCTTCCTCTCTGCTCCCTATTATGACTTTTGTCCCCTGTGGAGTCAGAGTTCCTGAGTTGAAATATACCTTTTAGGTTTTCCTCAGACGTTTTGAAGTTTTAATATCTCTCACCCTTATACCGGTCTTGGATATTCATCTCTTCCTGAGCATGTTGTATCTCTCACCCTCATACCTGGCGTTCAGATCACATGTCTTCTTGAGCTTATTACCTAGTAACCGGTAATACCTCGTCCCGCTGCTTCCCCAAGAGTGTCCTTCTGGACATCCCCAGCGAAGTCCCTTAGTGGATTGTTTTCATCCGAATTTTATCCGAAGTATCCGCTGTGGATAGTTTTTTGCTGTATTGGCATATTCCCCAATACATGCATCTTCGAGTCAGCTCGAGTCTTTCCATTGGATCTTTTCCCTTTGGAATTCTGTTCCCCACGCTTTGAGTCGTGACCTGCTCACGCATTTTTATCCCTTTTCTATCCCCAGGAGAGTCCCCAGGGTATTGGTCCCATGGAGTGAATTGCTCATATGGATTATCAGCGGCTTCTGATTTCTTTGCTTTTGTGGACACATATCTCCACAGAGTGCTACCTTTTTTCATACCTACATTTGCATCATGAGGTCCCTTAGGGACCAAAATTCGTCTCTTTGTTATTATTTAAGCCCATTCTACCCCGTCGAGACGAAGATTTTAACCTTCACTTCTCCGGCTAGAATGACCTTAAATAGGGGCATCTGTAATACCCCAATTTTGACCCTAAGATCCCTCATGGAATCATAACATTGCATTTGCATTGCCTCAAGGATCTTTAGCATCTTGGTTCCCTTTGCCTTTGGGTGGGACTCCTTGTGATTGGTTTGAGATCACCAAGCATGCTTGAATTATACATCATTGTTTCTCTTACTTTTGTTTACTAACCAAAAGCACAAAAATGTGTCACTAACATCTTTTGTTTGAAGCTTGAGTGTCATCCAAGACACTTTGTGGGTTTTATTTAGATGATCAGTCAACACAAGGGAATGGCTTGAAATACTTCCAATAAGTTCAAATGGGGTCTATTCGTTAGTCAAAACGTTAATCTTGAAGGAGCAAAAGTTTTTTCATGAGCTGTCATGCTCGCTAGGCGAGCAGAATGGGTCGCCTAGCGAGTCCCAAGAAAAGCCACCAGAATCACCTACGCTCAGAGGAATTTCTTGAACTGTCATGCTCGCTAGGCGAGCCCACGTGTTAAAAAAAATGAAAAAAAAAAAGAAAAACGAAAAATGAATAAATAAATAAATAAATAAATAAAATATAACAGAAAAATTTTGGACTTGGGCCTCTCTCATTTGAGCCCACAGGTCCACAAAAATCAGGTTATAAATTCAGAGTTTCAGTGAAACAAAAGCAATTCTATTCCTATTACCCTGGCAGGGAAAAAGATAGTGAGAGAAGAGCTAACAGAGTTCAGAGCAACCTCCAGAGACTGAAGGGACCTCATCGGCAAAGAACCAGTTCCCTCTCATATAAACCCTCAGATTGCTTTGCAAACCCAACCGGGCAATTCAATTTCATTTGATCTCTCCAGTCAGGTTTGCCTTATTCCATTACTTTATGCTTTTAATTTGAATGCTCTGAATGTATGAGGTATTATGGGTGAATTTGATACCCTTTTGATGCATGTGTTTGACAAGAGGTTTAGGCCTCCTACCCTTGGTTGCTTTTTGTGAGCTTTTTGTGAATCTTAATGGCATGATTCATGTGGTTACATTTTGATTTGGGGGCAACTCTTGATTACCCTATCCTGTTTGCTCTAACCTATTTTGTGTTTGTTATGGCATTGTTTTCTCCTAATTCCGTCATATTACTCTAACCTGTTTGTTGAGTTTTGTGAGGGCTCACATACTCTCGAAGAGATGGCTTGCCCGGTGTTCCACTTTATTTATGGGATACCACCTGGAGGTTTATTCTGATTACCTGTACTGACTCGCTTTCTTTGATGGTGTTTATCTTGGAAGAGTCTTTGGGTTTCTTATTTATCTAATTATTGTTACTTCGGATCTTTATCCGTATGGTAGATCTCTCGATCCCTTTACTTTTCCCGCATGTTACCGATTTCTTAGGTTTCGTATAGCCTCTCGTGGCATGTCAATTAAGGTTGCGCGGTTCCTTCATCTAGGACTGCCTTTTTGCGTGAGCATCCCTAAACACCCCAAACTCATTGATTTTTCTTCTCCTAAGAACACGTTATCTCCTTCTACTACAGGCGAGTAAGTCTCCAAAGGTCGAGCATCCGATAGATTGCGTAGTAACGTCGTTCACCCCAAAACACAACCCTTACCCCGTAGTTGGTCGAACTACGTTTCGCTCTGATTCTCATTCCAGATGAGATACGTAGGCATAAGATGCGATGTCTTAGCGAGCACACTTCCCTTTAACCCCTAGGTAGCCGAGCTACGAAGACTCTGATTCTCATATTCAGATGAGATACGTATGCAATGGATGCGACATCCGTGCGAGTCATTTTCTTTTGACCCTTCTTTTAGTAAGTAGTACATTAGATAAACATACATGCTTTTCTCATCCCTTCAGTCATGTTTGCACAAATAAATTTTCACAAAAACAACAACCTTTGCAACAAATGTGAAAAGGGCTCCCTAGGAGTACCTAGGATGTTTTGGGTGCCTAACACCTTCCCATTGCATAACCAACCCCCTTACCCAGATCTCTGACATTTTTACTAGTTTTTGATTTGTTAAAACTATTAGGTTTTTGTTCGCTTTCTAACCATTCCTTTGGATAAATAGAAGTGCGGTGGCGACTCAACTTGTATGATTTACCTTGGATTTAGTCAATATCTCTAATGGTAACGAATACCCCGCTACAGAAAAGTGGCGACTCTGCTGGGGATAGTAATTTTCCTAGTGGGTTTTGCCGACTTTTCATGCTTGTTGTATTGTATTTGTTTTGTGACATATTTTTGTGCAATTTGGGATTATTGTATTGTATGTAATGATTGAATTGCTTGAATATTAACTCCTTGTATGCTTGGTGATCTTTGTGAGATGAGTTCTATACCCGGACTCGAGTGTGAAGGTGAGAAAAACAAGAAAGGGGGGGGTTTGAATTGTTTGGAAAAATAAGCGCTTTTCAAAATGAAAATCACACAAGGATTTTATACTGGTTCGCTTATAACACAAAGCTACTCCAGTCCACCCGGCCAAGGTGATTTCTCCTTCAACAAGGACTTAATCCACTAATCTTGAAACATTACAAACAACGCCTAAGAGAAAAATCTCTTAGTCCTCTCAAGTCTACAGACTACACTTAGTCACTTGAGGAAATCAACAAACAAAAGATGAAAGATAAAATTGTAATCTAGAGTGCTTCTAAGAAAGCAAATATTACAGTGTTAAGAACAAGAGTTTTTCACGTTATAAGCAAAAGCTTCGTGAATATCTTAGAGAGAAAGAGTGTTTTTCTTGACTTGGTGTTTCAGTATAATTTTGGCTTGTTGGCTTAATGATTGTTCTCTCGCGTGTTGCTGAAAGTTGATTTGCAATCCTTTATATAGATCAGTTGAAGTAGTAGTTGAAACTGGTGGATATTGAGATGAAGTTACGCCATCACATAATTAGCTAATGCAGGATGACTTTTTCTTCTTGAAATGACTACTTACCACAAGTAGTATTTTCTTTATTGAAATTGGAGATTAACGTCTCTTTCTCAATTAGGAAATCCATTTGAAAATCTTTACTTGTCTTCAACGTTACTCTTTCATGATTAGCAAATCCATAATCAGAGTATTTGTGTTTCTGGAGAACCTTGGAATCTTGCTTCTGATGTTGATCTAAATAGATTCTTCAGATAGCGTTGTTCAGAGTCAGAGGTTCTAGGACTTACTTCTTGTTCAGATGCTTCTGATACTTGTTGTTTAGTTCAGAGTTAGACTTTCTTGAGCTTGTTTCTACTTCAGAGCTTCTGATCATTTGATAATATGCTTCTGATCTGATACTCTATCTGATGACATCATCAAATTTCTTACTTCTTTCTTTAGAACCCTGCACACTTAGAAACTTTTCGTTAGGGTGCCATTTTTGGTTTCATCCTTTGTTATCATCAAAATCAAGGAATCTGTTGTAGAACAATTTTTGTTCTTACAGAGTGCACTTAGGATAGGAGAATGGCATAGTCTTGTTGACTTGTGTGGAGTTATTCCTTAGCAAGTTGACTTGCAAGTCCATTCACTTGGTGGAGGTTATGTTGGGATCAATAATGTCACACAAGTAAGTTGTGGTTAGACATTACTCTTTCCAATATAGACCTTAGAAGCCAAGGACCTTAGTTTACCAAGCCCATCTTGGCCTATTCTTAGGATGTAGTGCGAAAGTCGTTCAAGTGTAAGATTTGATACGATTGTTACGCGATACTACACTCATAAGAGTCTCTCTTGAGAATATTTTCGGAATACGAGTAGTCGTTTCTACACATACTCATCCATATTATTTGTACACGTGAAACCAATCTAGCTGTAAACGGAAAATGCGTGCCTTGAGGAGTAATAATCATTGTCCCAATGCCATTACCATACTAATTAATGGCTCCATCAAATACCATGCCCCGACGGGAACCAGGTTCTGGCCCTTCTTCAAGCAATGGTTCATCACAATCTTTCATCTTCAAGTACAAGATCTCTTCATCAGGAAAATCATACTGCACTGACTGATAATATTCAATAGGTTGGTGAGCCAAGTGGTCAGCCAAGACACTACATTTAATCGTCTTTTGAGATCGGTATTCAATATCATACTCGGATAACAACATCTGTCAACAAGAAATCCTCCCAGTTAAAGCAGGCTTCTCAAAAATATAATTGATTGGATCAATTTTGGATATCAACCAAGTGGTATGATTCAACATATACTGGCATAGACGCTTAGCAACCCAAGCTAATGCGCAACAAGTCTTTTCTAGCATAAAATACCGAGTCTCACAGTCGGTGAATTTCTTACATAGGTAGTAAATAACATATTCTTTCTTTCTAGTTTCATCTTGCTGACCTAGAACAAAACCCATACTTTCATCAAGCACAGTCAAATACATGATCAACGGTCTTCCTTCAACAGGTGGAGACAGAATCGGAGGCTCAAGCAGATACTCTTTGATACTTTCAAAAGCTTTCTGGAAATCTTCGTTCCAATCACAAGTTTGATCTTTCCGAAGAAGTTTGAATATAGGCGCACATGTGGCAGTCATATGCGATATAAATCTTGATATATAATTCAAGCGGCCTAGAAAACCTCTGACTTGGTTTTCAGTTTTGGGCGCAGGCATCTCTTGTATTGCTTTGACCTTGGCAGGATCAACTTCGATACCCTTCCCGCTGACAATAAAGCCCAACAACTTACCAGAACGAACACTAAATGTACATTAATTAGGATTAAAGTGGAGTTTATACTTCGTCAAATGCTGGAATAACTTCAAAAAATGCTCAACATGTTCTTCTTCATCACTGGATTTAGCAATCATATCATCAACATAGACTTCGATCTCCCTATGCACCATATCATGAAAAAGAGTAGTCATATCTCTCTAGTATGTTGCACCGACATTCTTTAAACCAAAAGGCATCACTCTATAACAGAATATTCCCCAAGGTGTAATGAATATGGTTTTCTCCGTATCTTCGGGTGCCATCTTGATTTGATTATAACCGGAAAATCCATCCATAAACGAAAAGACTTTGAATTTAGTTGTATTGTCTACCAACATATCAATGTGTGGTAGAGGAAAATCATCTTTCAGAATAGCTTTGTTCAAATCTCTATAATCGACACACATACGGAATTTTCCATCCTTCTTCGGAATAGGCACAATATTGGCCACCCACTACGGATATTCAGCAGTAACAAGGAACTCGGCATCAATCTGATTTTGCACTTCTTCTTTGATCTTCACTGCTATATCCGGAGGAGTCCTTCTCAACTTCTGCTTGACTGGCGGGCATTCTGGCTTCAACGGCAATCTATGCTCCACAATCTAAGAATCCAAACCAGGCATGTCTTGATAGGACTAAGCAAACACATCTGAGTACTCTCGAAGAAGATCAATCAACCCCTTCTTAACCTCTGGACATAGTTGAGACCCAATCTTGACTTCCTTCACATCATCTTCGGAACCCAAGTTGACTAACTCAAACTACTCTTCGAATGGCTGAATGGCTTTTTCCTCGTGCTCAAGTAGACGAGACAATTCGTCAGACACTTCTTCATCAATTTCTTCCTCAGCCTCAAACACAGGGAATTCAAAGTTTGGAGAAGGAGTAGGATCATTGTATTCAATGGGTTTAGAAACCAACCTGCATAATAATTTGATATTTTGAATTTAGAGAAGTGAATTGTGACCAAATATTATGCAGATGGACAATTTATTATTTATTCAATCATGTTTTATATGATTACCATTTTCAGAAAAGCAAAAAGTAAAAACATCATAGATGTGGATGAATAGAATTGCATTTTATTGATGATAAAAATTTGAAAATGCCCAACAATGTTCACTTCTCCCTTAGGAATAGGAGAAGTATTTTCTCAAAATAATGAAGACAAATTACTTAGTGTGATGGACAATAACAGGAACATCAATAACAACCCCATTATTGCAAGCCTTTCCATGCGTCACAAAATTGGCGCAGTCCTTATCTTCATCACCCTCGATCATAGGAGCTGAGTGTTGTTCATTTCCTTGGATGAACCCTCCTCTACGGAAACTTAGTTGCATATCTTCAGCTTTAACATGAGACATCCCTTGCTGGAATCCCAAACCGGCTCTATTCTTGTTCTCGGCGACCTCTACCATATGACCCCACTGCTCTGAACTTCCATCTTCAATAATCTTCTGAACATCTTTGAAAGAGAATATCGGTGCCCCAGTTTTCTTCACTTCAGCAATAGATAGAGCTTAGAACAGAGTTCTGACCTCCTCCTCGGCTTCAACATATGAAAAAAACAACAAATGGCTTACCAACAACGCTTTCTCTCCACCCATAATGACAAGCTCTCCATTCTACACAAATTTCAATTTTTGATGTAGAGTAGACGTCACAGCTCCCACCTCATGGATCCATGGCCTTCCCAACAAACAGCTATAGGCCGAATGGATATCCATTACTTGAAAAGTAACCTGAAAATCACTCAGACATATCTTTACTGGAAGGTCCACTTCTCCTATACCAGTCTTGCGATAACCATCAAATGCTTTAACGATCACGCTATTGTACCTCATCGGGGCGCCTTGATATGATAACCTAGACAGAGTTGACTTGGGGAGTACGTTCAAAGAAGAACCAGTATCAACCAACCCATTTTACAACGCATCCTCCTTATAGTTCATTGATATGTGTAGTGCCAGATTGTGATTTCTGCCTTCCTCAGAAAGTTCTTCATCGCAAAAGCTCAAGTTATTGCAGGAAGTGATGTTAGCCACAATGTGGTCAAATTGATCCATAGTTACATCATGCTCTACATAAGCTCACTCCAATGATTTTTGCAATGCTTCTCTATGTGCTTCAAAATCCATGAGCAGAGACAACACTAAAATCTTCGAAGGAGTTTGGAGCAGCTACTCCACCACATTAAATTCACTTTTCTTGATCAATATTAGTACCTCATCATCATCATTAGGCTTCAATTTGATGGACTCGTATGGCTGACACATTGGAACACTAATAGGGTTCATCACGGGCACATCAACTTTCTTACTGACATGCACATCTTCTATCCCCTCTTTTGGAATGACAGGTCCAAAAACACGACTGATGCGGGTCACCTTCGTAACATCAGCAATGTTCACAACAAAATTGGTCGTAGGCAACAAAACCTCTTGACCATTCTCCAACATGGTAGCATTATACTGATACGGAACGGCTCTATCGGATGCATACGGGACGGGGCCCGCTAACCGTATTACTAATGGTGATACCGATCTATTGATGATGTTACTGCTGCTGCTATCAAACTAAATTACTACCCGCTTCGGGGTCTTAAACACTGGTGTGGCGGGAAATTCATGATCATCAAGCTATTGACAAGCTAGAGATCAAATAACAAGAGTCGCCATCGCGCTTTTATTGTTTCCAAGGGAAAAGAGAAAAGTACGAACAAAACCCAAAAGTAAGAATTTTTCAAATCAAAACTAATAAAAAGTCAGAGATCATAGGTATGGGGGTTGGTTACACAGAGGGAAGGTGTTAGCACCTAAAGTGTCCTAGGTACTCCTAGGGAACCCTTTATGTGTGCATATGTATTTTGTATAAAGTGATGTTTACAAACAAATAGAATGGGGGGATGAGAAAATAATTCATTAATTATATTTTTGTGTTTGACAAGACCTTCGATCTTGTGCCTACGTACCAACATAAAATGAGAGATCAAAACCTCGTAGTTCGTGATACAAATTCCAAAGTGGATGCATTGTTTTTAACAAAAACTAAGTTTGAAAAGGCACAAAGGCCTAAAAAATGGTTTGAATGGGTTAGTTCTTTTTTGGCTTTTTGAAAGTTTAAGTCAAGTATAGTTAAGTCCATTTACAAGTTGATTTAAGAAAAGAAGTTTGAAAATGCAATGGCATAAAGCCAAAGTTTTTATCTTTTTGCAAAAAAGTGGTCAAAGTTTAGAACAAAAATAGTTCACACAAAGAAGATTTTGAAAAATGGAGGGAGAGATTTTGAAATTAACGAAATGGGGAGAAGATGAAGAGACTATCCTATGTACAAAATTAAAAGTTTAGAGTTGAAAAGATCTGACCAAATGGGTAGCAATCCAATAGACAAGAATGTCAATAGAAACCCAGAATTCCCTTGGACTTTTAGAATCAAGCAACACACAAATGCACAATTATATTATCTTGAAGAGCAAGGCATCAAATAAAGATGGCCACATCCAAGCTTATCCATTCCATGATCTTCTCCAAAATAGTCCATGTAACAGATGAATTCCATAAGTCACATGTTCAAAATAACAGCTTCACAATGGTCATGTTGCAGATGAACTTAGAGATGTCTTCAAAGATGTATCAGATGGAGTTCAAATTGCAAGAACTTGATTTCTCAGCAAGTTGGCATTGGCCAAGTCCTTTAGCATAGTAAGGTTGCCTAGATTCTAAGTCCATTTGTCCAAGATCAAACCAGCAGTTAACTCAAAAGTTTTTTAGGGTTTTTTGTTATTATTATGTGCATTAATGGTCAAAGACCATACAAGCAAGTAAAGTATACACAAATAATATATATCACACAATATGGTCCAAGTGGACAAAGTGAAAATTGCACTAACATAAACAATTAGAATGATATGAACAATGACAAATGAAATAGAGTGAAAAAAGTAAATTGCATTAAAGTAAATGCTTGAAATTAAAAGTTAGTAGGTAATAGGTTAGAAGTTAGTATTGTTTTGTTTTTGCTTTTCATTTTCAAGACATTCTTTGGAGAACACTCAACCCACTTATCACAAGCATGAATCCTTGAGCCAAAACATCTTCCAAAGGAAGGAAAGAAGGCCTAGTTTCCACACAATACCATGAAAGAGGGGAGACTTACAATCTCACTAACTAGAATGCTTATGCCTTTTATGTCCCAAATTTAGCGCTATGTTAAGCAATCGTAATTGGACTTATGTAGAAGTCACAACTATTTGAGGACGGGCAATAGAATTTTGATGTTAATGCATGTTAGAGACATAGTATAATGGACTATGCTCATGAAACATACCACACACAAAAAGAATATGCAAAAGGTGTGACCTAATCTCATCCATGCTCATGTCAATTTCTCAATCAACTAGCATTAAGACTTTGAGATGTCATAGGCCAAAATGGAATGAATGAATGAAGAAATGGAATAAGTTGAAGTGGGAGAGGAATGGATCAAAACACAAATTGGTCAATGGAGGACTTTTACCAAATTAATATCATCCATTCATTTTGGGAGATGGAATGTACATTCCATCAATCCCCTAAATCCAATGATATTAATTTGACAAAGTCAAATCAACCTTGACCAAGGCCCAACAACAAGAGTCAAACATAAACAAGTCATCACAATTGGTCAACAAATTTATTTGGCATTTATTCAAATTAAAATACTAAAATAGTGCATTTAAATTAAATATGGTTTGTCCAATTCCTAAAATCTCATCAAAACACCAAAGAAATGGCCATGAGATTTATCATAGGTCAAAAAAGTTCAAAGGACCTTGGAGAAAAAATTTCATAATTTTTGGATATTTAAAAATATTTTTTAACAATTAAAAACAAATGCAAAATCAATTAATTCATGAAAAATATTAATAATGATCCAAAAAGTAATTTTAATTCAGAATATGAAAGAGAAAAATATTTGAATTTTTTTGGTGAAAGTCCCATATTTTTTGGATCAATATTGAACTTAATATGTATTGTTGTAAATAATGCAATTAAAATGAAAATTAAAATATCAGAAAAAACGTGGACCACTTGATCTCCCTCATTAATTGAGGTGGCAGATCAAGTGGCCAGAAACACGCTATCCACGATGGATATGAGTTAGCGCGCCACAACATTGGTATTTAAAAGGGACGATCGTGATTAAAACAAATGAGATGGATCATATGGTTGTGAGAGATGCCTACACATCGTCGAAGTTGTAGCTCCGGTCTTCTTATCCGGTGGACCTCACCAGACTGGTCCACCATCAACCATCACCAAAATTAAAAATAAGGACATGATTTCAAAGTAAAAATGGCACTGAGCTCGAATCTGGTCTCAATTCACTCTAATTCCAAGTATATTGAGAGATACATGGAGTTGAAATTTGAGGTATATGAACTGAGTTGCTTCGATTTGGCCTCAAAGCAACTCAATCTTCTTGCCTACATTGGTAGGACTTCAGACAACCAAAGAATCAATAGAATTGAGCAAGAATTTGAGAGAATCGAAGAGATCAAAATTTCTGGAAAATACCTTCAATGGAGGTCTGGATTCAACTGATCTTGATCTTGCATGTGCTTGATCTCACTCCACTTGCTTGTAGAAGGAGGATTGAATTCTTAAAAGGCTAAGGATTCCTGGAGATTTGAATTTCAAAACAGTGGAAATTCAACCTCAAATTCAAATGAATTTCTCAGGCTTATCCTTTGCAAAGTGAGTGTTAGAGATGGGGGATCAAAGCTGGCGCGAATGTCTGTTTATTGTTGAGCATATGAGGCTCTATTTATAGCTGAAACCATTGATATTTGCACACTTGAAATCACTTTCCAAATTTGGTCATTGATGATGCATGGGTGCATGGGCATGCATAGGCCCATAAAATCATTGCCATAAGGCCACAAATGAATGTTAGATGGTCTGAATTCAGCTTGGATTGCAAGGCAAGTGTGCATTTAGATTTCAAGTTTGATCCTTTCCACATGATGTCACCATGTTTATGCCATACGCAGCCTATGCATTCCTTGTCCAAAATGAATGAACTTAAGCTCTTTGTAAAGGTGAGATCAAGAGGAACAACTTTCATGTTCAACACTTTTTTATTTGGAGCTTTCAACTTGGAGAAATTTGAGGTGGAGGTTTGTAAATTTTTGACATATCAAATTTTTTCTAAGTGTCAAGCCATATGTCTCAATATTCCACCTTGCTTAACTTTTTAGATGAGCTTCAAATGAGAAAAGTGTCTTCATAAAAGTTGTATCTCTATCAAAGACCTTAAAAATGATCACCAATTTCATGTCATTTGGATTTGAAATGATAGAGTTATGCATTTTTGAAGTTTGGAAAAATCAGTTGATCAATGGTATAGGTCAAAAGTGACATGTAATGTAACCTCGTATCACATGCTCAAAAAAGTTGAATTAGCTCCCACTCCAAACATCAAAGTTGAAGTATACATATTGAATTGGATTGTGAAACTTGGAAATCTTTCATCTCATAAATATTGAGCAAGTTATGGCCTTGGGAAGTTGACTTTCAAATTAGGGTTTAGACAAAATGACCTATAATGTTTCAACATAGAACATGATTTTCCAAGCCAAAATAGCTCTAGGTCTCAACATGAAAGTTGTTTGGAGTGTCATTTAGAGTACGTTTTCTCTTGGAATCAGTTTTATATGGTGAAATTGTAGGAGATAGGGTCTAGGGAGACCCAGTTTTGATCAGATGAATCCATCTGGCCAACCACCATCAACCAACTTCCTAACTTCCAATTCTCTTGACTTTCTTAGTTCATGGTAGATCATATATGCATAAGATGATGAAATTTTAAGTGTCCCTTGAGAAATTTGATCAATTGGTGAGGTAGCTTGTTGGAGAAGTTACTTAAGATACCCAGTCACACTAGGGTTTCCAAGGCAAATCACCCTCAAACTCTTGAAGAAAACTTTATCAATATAACATGTAGATAACATTGGGACTCATATATGATGCTCATAACCATTCTTGGATCAATTATTGGTTGTGATCTTTGTTCATGAGGGTCTCAAACCCTAGATGTGAACTTGATGAATCAATGGAATCATGCTCTTCCTACAAAAGAGTTAGACAAATGAAAAGACATATTTTTGGTATTTTTGTTAGTGAAATGATAAAATACAAGTATGATATAATCACAAAGTGCTTGGTGATCTCTCCCAAAACAAACCCAATGAATGAGGGGTAAGGAGGATGCCAAGGTATGATCCCAATGTTAATGCTTATGATGGAATTACATGAGGGATCTTAGGGTCAAAATTGGGGTCTTACATGTGGACTGTTGGATTTGATCTGAGCTTTGGACTTAGATACAGGCAACATTCACTATGCAAAAGGACTTGGCCAATGCCAACATTTCTGAAACCAAGTTATTGAATTGAGGTTTCATCTGATGCAAGTATTGAGTTCTACATGAGTTCATATGCTACATGGTCTTGATGCAAATGTTACTTTGAACCTGTGTCTAATGCCTTATTCTGAGCCATTCAAGAAGTATGTCATCTGATACATGGGAAGATTAAGAGAAGACTCTGAAGTTGCTAGCTATGATGTGCCTATCTTTATTTGATGCCTTGCTCTTCATTTTGCTTGCTTATTGATATTGCTTAATTTTAAAGTCAAGAGTTGAAAAGATCTGACCAATGGGATGCAACCCAATAGACAAGAATGTCATATAGAAACCCACTTTCCTTTGGACTTTAAAATCAAGCAATATCAATAAGCAAGCAAGATGAAGAGCAAGGCATCAAATAAAGATAGGCACATCCAAGCTAGCAACTTCACAGTCTTCTCTTAATCTTCCCATGTATCAGATGACATACTCCTTGAATGGCTCAGAATAAGGCATTAGACACGGGTCCAAAGTAACATTTGCATCAAGACCATGTAGCATATGAACTCATGTAGATCTCAATACTTGCATCAGATGAAACCTCAATTCAATAACTTGGTTTTAGAAATGTTGGCATTGGCCAAGTCCTTTTGCATAGTGAATGTTGCCTAATTCTAAGTCCAAAGCTCAGATCAAATCCAACAGTCCACATGTAAGACCCCAATTTTGACCCTAAAATCCCTCATGTAATTCCATCATATGCATTAGCATTGGGACCATACCTTGGCATCCTCCTTAGCCCTCCTTCATTGGGTTTGTTTTGGGAGAGATCACCAAGCACTATGTGATTGTATCATACTTGTATTTTATCATTTCACTAACCAAAATATCAAAAATATGTTTTTGCATTTTCTTAACTCTTTTGTAGGTAAGAGCATGATCTACATTGATCTATGAAGTCCATATCTAGGGTTTGAGACCCTTATGAACAAAGATCACAACCATGGATTGATTCAAGTATGGTCATAAACATCATATATGAGTCCCAATTATTTCTACATGTTATTTTTATCAAGCATTCCTCAAGAGTTTGAGGGTGATTTGCATTGGAAACCCTAGTTTGACTAGGTATCTTGAGTAACTTCTCCAACAAGCTATCTCATCAATTGATCAAATTTCTCAAGGGACACTTCAAAATTCATTATCTTATGCATATATGATCAACCTTGAGCCTAGGAAGTCAACATAATTGAAGGTTAGCAAGTTGGTTGGTGGTGGTTGGCCAGATGAATTCATCTAATCAAAACTGGGCCTCCCTAGACCCTATCTTCTACAATTTTCACCATATGAAAATGATTCCAAGATAAACATTACTCTAAATGACATTCCAAGCAACTTTCATGTTGAGACCTAGAGATAGTTTTGCTTGGAAAATCATTTTCTATGTTGAAACATTATAGGTCATTTTGTCTAAACCCTAATTTGAACGTCAACTTCCCAAGGCCATAACTTTGATGATATGAAATATTTCCAAGTTGAACAACCATATTCAAGGTGTCTACTTCAACTTTGATGTTTAGAGTGAGAGCTAATTCAACTTTTATAAGCGTGTGATATGAGGTTACATTATAGGTCATTTTTGACCTATATCATTGATCAAGTGATTTTTCCAAACTTCAAAAATGTATAACTCTATCATTTCAAATCCAAATGACATGGAACTAGTGACCTCTTTGAAGGTCTCTGAGATAGCTACAACTTTAATGAAGACACGTTTCTCATTTGAATCTCACATAAAAAGTTAAGCAAGGTGGAAAATTGAGACATATGACTTGACACTTAGAAAAAATTTCAATATGTTAAAATTTCCAAACTTCCACCTCAAAATTCTTCAAGTTTCAAGCTCCAAATGGAAAAGTGTTGAACATGAAAGTTGTTCCTCTTGATCTAACCTTTCCAAAGTGCCCAAATTCATCCATTTTTGACAAGAAATGAATAGGTTGTGCATGGCTTGAACATGGTGTCATCATTTGGCAAGATTGAACTTCAAACATCCATGCACAATTGCCTAGCATTCCAACATGACTTCAACATTGCTTACACTCAATTATGGATCAGTTAGAGTGATTTCATGGGCCTGCACATGCCCATGCACTCATGCATCACACATTGCTAATTTTGTAAGTTCATTTCAAGTGTGCAAATATGAATTGAATTGGCTATAAATAGAGCTCCATATGCTTAGAATTTCACACGCATTCGCGCCATCTTTGATCCCAAACCTCTAACCCTCTCATTCCAAAGCATAACCCTAAGAATTTCACTTGAAATTGAGTTTGAATTCTCACTATTTTGAGATTCAAAACTCCAGGGATCCAAGACCTTTTGAGCATTCAATTCTTCTTCTGCAAGCATTTGGAGTGAGATCAAGCACTAGCCAAGGCAAGAACAACTGAATCCAGACCTACATTGAAGGTATTTTTAAGAAATTTTCATCTCTTTGATTCTCTCTTAATCTTTCTCAATTCTCTTGATTCTTTGGTTGTCTAAAGTCCTACCAATGTAGGCAAGAAGATTGAGTTGCTTTGAGGCCAAATCGAAGAAACTAAGTTCATCTACCTCAACAACTCCGTGTATCTCTCAATATACTTGGAGTTAGGATGAATTGAGGTCAGATTCGTGCTCTACGCCATTTTTCCTTTTAGATCATGTCCTCCATTTTTATTCTGGTGATGGTTGAAGGTGGACCAGTCCGATGAGGTCCACCGGAGAAGAAGTCTGGTGTTGGCATCTCTCACAACCATAGGATCCAGCTGAAATGTTTTAATCACGAGCGTACATGTTGATTACCACATGTGTGGACAATTGACTCAAGTGCATCGTGAATCGCGCGCGCTCAACCACTTGATTTGCCACCTCAATTAATGAGGCAGATCAAGTGGTCCACGTTTTTTTGATTTTCTGTTTTTTATTTTAATGCCTTTAATTTTCATTAATTCATATTAATTTTAATATTGATCCATAAAATATGAGAGTTTCACCAAAACTTTTCAAATAATTTTCTCTTTCATATTCTGAATTAAAATTATTTTTTGGATCATTATTAATATTTTTCATGATTTAATTGATTTTTCATTTGTATTTAATTGTTTAAAAATACTTTTGAATGTCCAAAAATTATGAAATTTTTTCTCCAAGGTCCTTTGACCTTGTTTGACCTATGATGAATCTCATGGCCATTTCTTTGGTGTTTTGATGAGGTTTTAGGAATTGGACAAACCATATTTAATTTAAATGCCTTATTTTAGTATTTTTAATTTGATTAATTGCCAAATAATTTTGTTGACCAATTGTGGAGACTTGTTGGTGTCTGACTATAATTGTTAGGCCTTGGTCAAGGTTGATTTGATTTTGTCTAATTAATATCATTGGATTTAGGGGATTGATGAAATGTACATTCCATCTCCCAAAATGAATGGATGATATTAATTTGGTAAAAGTCCTCCTTTGACCAATTTGTGTTTTGATCCATTCCCCTACCACTTCATCTTATTCCCCTTCTTCATTCATTCATTCCATTTGGCCTATGACATCTCAAAATCCTAAGGCTAGTTGATTGAAAAATTAACATGACTATGGATGAGATTAGGCCACACCTTTTGCATATCCTTTTTTGTGTGTGGTATGTTTCATGAGCATAGTCTATTATACTATGTTTCTAACATGCATTAACACCAAAATTCTATTGCCCGGCCTCAAATAGTTGTGACTTCTACATAAGTCCAATTACGATTGCTTAACATAGCGCTAAATTTGTGACACAAAAGGCATAAGCATTCTAGTTAGTGAGATTGTAAGTCTCCACTCTTTCATGGTATTGTATGGAAACTTGGCCTTTATTCCTTCCTTTGAAAGATGTCTTGCTTCAAGGATCCATGCTTGTGATAAGTGGGTTGAGTGTTCTCTAAAGAATGTCTTAAAATGAAAAGCAAAAGCAAAACAATACTAACTTCTAAACTATTAACTACTAACATTTAAATTCAAGCCATTTACCTTAATGCAATTTACTTTTAGCATTTTATTTCATTTGCGATTGTTCATATCATTCTAATTGTTTATGTTAATGCAATTTTCACTTTGTCCATTTGGACCATATTATGTGATATATTTTGTTTGTGTATACTTTGCTTGTTTGTGTTGTATTTGACCATTAATGTACATAATAACAACAAAAAAACCTTAAAAACTTTTATGTGGACTGTTGGCTTGATCTTGGACAAATGGACTTAAAATCTAGGCAACCTTCCTATGCTAAAGGACTTGGCCAATTCAAACTTATTGAGAAACCAAGTGCTTGCAATTTGAAACTTCATCTGATACATCATTCAAGATCTTTCTAAGTTCATCTACAACATGACCATTGTGAAGCTGTTATTTTGAATCTGTGACTTGTGGAATTCCTCTGTTGCATGGGATACTTTGAAGAAGATCATGGAATGGATAAGCTTGGATGTGGATATCTTTATTTGATGTCTTGCTCTTCAAGATAATATAATTGTGCATTTGTATGTTGCTTGATTCTGAAGGTCCAAGGGAATTCTGGGTTTCTATTGACATTTTTGTCTATTGAATTGCTACCCATTTGCTCGGATCTTTTCAACTATAAACTTTTAATTTTATACATAGGATAGTCTCTTCATTTTCTCCCCGTTTCTTTAATTTCAAAACCTATCCCTCCCTTTTCAAAATCTTCTTTGATTGAACTTATTTTGTGTTGATTCTAAGTGTTGGCAGCAATTTTGGTAAAACAAAGAGTGTTCACAAGATGTTATGTGTGATGTCTTAACATGAGATATCCTATGTACCTGCTGGAGTTCAAGAACATGTTCATGCAGGATTGTTTCAGTATGTCATACACAAGGTCATGGCATCTGATATGGGTTGTACCTGCTGGAGCTTAAATAAAAGACATGTTCATGTAGGATTGTTTCAAGATGTCATACACAAGGTCATGGCATCTGATATGGTTGTACCTGCTGGAAGTTATAAAAGGAATTATTGAATTATGCAGGATTTTTCCAGGATGTCAGACCCGATGTCATGACATCCTGTACACAGAATATTCAGTGTGAATGTCTGGTGTTTTGTGATTGCACAATTAATGGCAATCTATGTATGATTGAAGATCTGATTAGCTGGTGCATTCAATCATGGATTACAACCTGTTTTACTTATTTTCCAAGGAGATCTAACCAGCTGTTATAAAAAGATTTGATTGGAAAATAGATTTAGGGTTTTCAAGATGTCCAAGCCCAGCTGAAAGCTTCTATAAAAAGGGACTTAGAAAACCTGTTTGAACACATCACCAATACTGAGCGAAATATAGAGAGAGAGAGCTAGGGTTTGTGTCTGTTTAGTCGTGAGACTTGTAAGCCATTCAAGTCATCTTTTGATGATTGAATTTGACTTATTTGTGGTTGTAATTTGTCACTCTAAAGTTGTTAAGCAAGAGTGTGTGTCTACTTGATCAAAGTTGTGAAGCAAGATCAAGTGTGTGTCTACTTGATCAAAGCTGTGAAGCAAGATCAAGTGTGTGTCTTCTTGATTGAAACTGTGAAGTAAAATAAAGAGTGTGTTATTGAAAAGTATTTTCTTTTCTCAAGGGATTGTTGTTTAAGATCACAGGTGTGATTGTAGGGAAGTGAGTGGGTTCTCATATCTAAGAGTGCTTAGGTAGAAATTGCATGGGTAGAGATTAGGTGAGAAAGACTGTAACTTGTTGAAGTGTACAGAGAGTCTTTGAACTGATTCTATTATAGTGAATTTCCTTCCTGGCTTGGTAGCCCCCAGATGCAGGTGAGTTGGACCTAACTGGGTTAACAATTGCTTGTGTATCTTGCATTAGTATTCTCTATCTTTATTATGTTTGCATTACTCAGATATTAGTGTCGTGACATTACCTTCGATATCTCATATCTGATACCAGAATTTCAATTGGTTCAGAGCAGGCATCTTGCTCTGGTTCTGGGTGAGATCTAGGGGCAATACTTTCTGGTACAATGGAGAGAGATAGAGGATCTGTTCATAGGCCACCAATTTTGGATGGTTCTAACTACGACTATTGGAAACCTCGAATGGTAGCCTTTCTAAAATCCCTTGATAACAAGGCTTGGAAGGCTGTGGTGACAGGCTGGGTGCACCCTGTAGTTACTAAAGAAGGCGAAGCCACTATTGAGAAAAAGCCTGAAGAACAATGGTCCAAGGAGGAGGATGACCTAGCCCTTGGAAATTCTAAAGCATTGAATGCCATCTTCAATGGAGTCGACAAGAACATCTTCAGATTAGTAAACAACTGTGAAGTAGCTAAAGATGCTTGGGACATTCTCAAAACCACTCATGAAGGCACCTCTAGAGTAAAAATGTCTAGACTACAGCTGCTCACCACCAAGTTTAAAAACTTAAGGATGAAAGAAGATGAAAATATTCATGAATTTTACATGAGTATCCTTGAAATTGCCAATGCCTTTGGAGCTTTGAGTGAGAAGATGTCAGATAAAAAGTTAGTAAGAAAAATACTAAGTCTGAAGAGGAAGATGAGGAAGGTGGTCAAGATATTGATGAAGATCTGGCAAATAAGATAGCAATGCTGGGAAGACAGTTCAACAGACTGATGAAAAAGGTAGATGTGAGAGCAAAGGGCAATGTCAAGAACATCACATCTGACATCAATAAATCCAACAACTTTGGTAAGAAAACAAAGTCTGAAGAAAAGCCCAAAGAAGTTCAGTGCTATGAGTGTAATGGGTATGGTCATATTAAAACTGAACGTGGGACCTACCTCAAGAAACAAAAGAGGAGTCTTGTGGCCTCTTGGTCTGATGAAAGTGAAACAGAAGAAGCTACAAACCATGTGACTGCATTGACATGAAGATGGGGGTATGAGGAAGAGTCAATTGATGATGAAAGAACCTTTGAAGAGCTGGCCACTACCTACAAAGAGTTGTGCCACAGAAGTGCAGGAGTGTGCAGACAAGTTGAAAGCCAGAAGAAAGTGATAGCTCAGCTGGAAAATGAAAAGGAAGAGTATGTGGAAACCATCTCAAAATTGAAGACTAAAGTTGTATTCTTGAATTCCAAACTAGATGAGATGACTAAGTATGTGAGAATGCTTAACAATGGATCTGCCATCTTAGACAAGATTCTCCATACTGGCCAAATAACAGGAAACAAATCTGGCATTGGATTCAAGGCTGAGTGCAGTTACACTAGTTGCAAACCAAAATCCAAACCTAAGTGCAACCATGTTAAAAGCAAACCTGAGATGTCACATCAGATGTCACAACAGCAGAAGGGGAAACATCAAAGATGGAGATGCCAATACTGTGGAAAATTTGGCCACCTGAAGCCCTTCTGCTATAAGCTATATGGTTATCCTGGCCATGTTCAGTCTCAATACCAATCAAGGTTCAAGCATCACAAGACTATCAACAAAAAGAAATGGGTTCCTAAGATAAAGGTCACAAGTCTAATAGCTCACACTTCCCTCAGAGTTTCAGCCAAAGAAGATTGGTATTTTGACAGTGGTTGCTCCAGACATATGACTGGGAACAAAAATCTGCTAACTGAACTTCACCCTCATGCCATGAGTTATGTTACCTTTGGTGATAGTGCAAAGGGTGAAATCAAGGGAATGGGTAGGCTGGATTGCCCTGGAGTTCCTGACCTTGATGATGTCCTACTGGTTAAGGGATTAACTGCTAATCTTATAAGCATCAGTCAACTATGTGATCAAGGTCTAAATGTAAACTTCACCAGAAATAAGTGTCTAATTACTAACAAAGAAAATGAAGTAATCATGAAGGGAGTTAGGTCCAAAGACAACTGCTACATGTGGAGCTCTCAAGAAACTGGATACTCTTCAATGTCTACCTTAGCCAAAGAAGAAGAAGTGAAGATATGGCATCAAAGATTGGGCCACCTGCACCTTAAAGGTATGAAGAGGATCATATCAGTTGAAGTTGTTAGAGGAATTCCCAACTTAAAGATTGATGAGGGAAAAATCAGTGTAGAATGTCAGATTGGAAAACAAACAAGGATGTCACACCAGAGGCTCAGACATGACACAACTACCAAAGTCTTGGAACTCCTGCATATGGACTTGATGGGACCCATGCAAGTAGAAAGCCTTGGTGGGAAGAAGTATGCATATGTGGTGGTGGATGATTTCTCTAGATACACCTGGATCAATTTTATAAGAGAAAAATTTGATGTATTTGAAGTCTTTAAGGAGCTTTGTCTGAAACTTCAAAGGGAAAAAGAAAGTCCTGTTGTCAAAATTAGAAGTGATCATGGGAAGGAGTCTGAGAACAACAAATCTGCTGAATTCTGCTCTTCAGAAGGAATTCATCATGAGATCTCATCTCCCATCACTCCCCAGCAAAATGGTATGGTGGAAACAAAAAATAGGACTCTTCAAGAATCAGCCAGAGCTATGATTCATGCTAAGAAATTGCCCTACCATTTTTGGGCTGAAGCCATGAACACAGCCTGCTATGTTCACAACAGAGTAACATTAAAGAAAGGGACTCCCACAACCCTTTATGAAGTCTGGAAAGGAAGAAAACCTACAGTCAAATACTTCCATGTATTTGGTAGAAAATGCTATATCTTGGTTGATTGTGAGCAAAGAAGGAAGATGGATCCCAAAAGTGATGAAGGAATATTTCTGGGCTATTCAACAAACAGCAGAGCTTACAGGGTCTTTAATTCCAGAACTAATGTATTTATGGAATCCATTAATGTTGTGGTTGATGACCAATAGACTGATGTCATAGACGATGTCGAGACATCTCTGAATGATTCTCCAGCTGACTTCTCAGACAAAAATAAGGAAGAAGAACCTCCTTAAGCTGAACCTGAAGATGACAAAATCAACAAGGGACCCTCTATCAGAATTCAGAAGGATCATCCCAAAGATCTTATCATAGGAGATCCAGATAAAGGAGTCACTACTAGATCAAGGGAAGTGATCTCACATGGCTGCTTTGTGTCAAAGCTTGAACCCAGAAATATCAAGGAAGCCTTGACTGATGAGTTCTGGATCAATGCCATGCAAGAGGAGTTAGGCGAATTCAAGAGGAATGAAGTATGGGAATTGATTCCTAGACCTGAAAGAGTAAATGTCATAGGTACAAAGTGGGTATATAAGAATAAATCTGATGAACAAGGGGTTGTCACTAAAAAAAAGCTAGATTAGTAGCTCAAGGATATACTCAAGTTGAAGGAGTAGACTTTGATGAAACATTTGCTCCTGTAGCTCGCCTTGAGTCCATTAGATTATTGCTTGGAGTGGCATGTATTCTGAAATTCAAACTGTTTCAAATGGATGTAAAAAGTGCCTTCCTGAATGGCTACTTAAATGAAGAAGTATATGTTGAACAACCTAAAGGATTCACAGATCCAAATCTTCCACAACATGTGTACAGATTGAAGAAAGCCCTCTATGGGTTGAAGCAAGCTCCTAGGGCTTGGCATGAGAGACTCATAGTGTTCCTCACTGACAATGGATATAGGAAAGGAGGTATTGACAAAACTCTGTTTGTGAAGGATGAAGGAGGAAAGCTCATGGTGGCACAAATATATGTAGATGACATTGTATTTGGTGGGATGTCAGAACAGATGGTTGAACATTTTGTTAGACAAATGCAATCTGAGTTTGAGATGAGCCTTGTTGGAGAACTGACCTACTTTCTTGGGCTACAAGTCAAACAGATGGAAGACTCTATCTTTCTATCTCAAAGCAAGTATGCCAAGAACATTGTGAAGAAGTTTGGCATGGAAAATGCAAGCCATAAAAGGACACCTGCTCCTACTCATGTGAAAATCTCCAAAGATGAAAATGGTGTCAGTGTAGATCAGAGTTTATACAGAAGTATGATAGGTAGTCTGCTATATCTCACAGCAAGCAGACCTGACATTGCATTTGCTGTAGGTGTTTGTGCTAGGTATCAAGTTGAACCAAAAGTCAGTCACATAAACCAAGTGAAGAGAATACTGAAATATATCAATGGCACCAGTGACTATGGGATGTTGTATACTCATGGATCTGGATCCATGCTGACTGGTTACTGTGATGCTGACTGAGCTAGAAGTGTTGATGATAGGAAAAGCACATCTGGAGGATGCTTCTTTTTGGGGAACAATCTGATTTCATGGTTCAGCAAGAAACAAAATTGTGTATCTCTATCCACTGCAGAAGCTGAATACATAGCAGTTGGGAGTAGATGTTCTCAACTAGTTTGGATGAAGCAAATGTTGTCTGAATACAATGTCACATAAGAAGTCATGACATTATACTGTGATAACCTGAGTGCCATAAATATTTCTAAAAATCCTATTCAACATAGCAGGACAAAGCACATTGACATTCGTCATCACTTCATTAGAGAACTTGTAGAAGAAAAGATCATAACTCTGGAGCATGTCACTACTGAAAGACAATTAGCAGACATTTTCACTAAAGCTTTGGATGCCAATCAATTTGAATGTTTAAGGGGGAAGTTGGGGATATGTGTTCATGAGAAACTAAATCAAGCAAAGGAATTTGGGTTTGTTCATCCCAAAGGATATTTTTGATTGGGTGAAGTGTGATGTGGCAAAGACTGGTCTAGTGTGGCTGAAGATGTGTTGCTGAAGTTTTTACTGTGTATGTTGTGGCAGTCCTCATTGATGTCTGTTTATAATATTTTGGGCTCTAAATAAGTTCCTTGGATTTGTTCATTATCTCAGCTATCACAGTTGTGTATGATGATGGTTTGTACTTCCTGAATATTATGTTTTAACATTCTTAATGTTATAGCATCTGATCTAACATTCTCTGCTAGGCTAATAGACATTTATTTTGTCTGATTGGTCACCTTTGGTCAATTTTGACTAAAAAGGGGGAGAAGTGGTGATGTGGAAGCTGTTGTGGAAGTTGTGAGATGTATGTAGCTGAACTAAAGGATGCTATTATTGAAGGAAGTGCACAGGTGTTAAAACAGAATGTTTTTCTGTTTACAGATGTCAAAGAGGATGTCTGATATGGTGCACAGGTGTGGATGTTGAAGCAGATGTCAAAATGACATTCTGGCTGGTACAGGTGCTGTGATTACAGTAGTTGTTATGTTCATGGAGGTTGTTTGATGTATGCACAGATTTAGGGGGAGAAGGAGTACCCTTGTGCATTTGTGTGTCTTACTAGTTGCATCCATAACTAGTAATTATGTTTTTGTTGCACAGATTTAGGGGGAGGAGAAGTACCCTTGTGCATGTGTGTATTACTAGTAGCTATATCTAGTAATTGTGTTTCTTCTGCTGCTGTTTAAACTACTGTTATGTGTTTAACTGCTGATAGTTTACCTTCTGAACAAAAAGGACAAATATATCTTTTAGCCAAAATTTGCTAAAGGGGGAGTTTGTTGATTCTAAATGTTGGCAGCAATTTTGGTAAAACAAAGGGTGTTCACAAGATGTTATGTGTGATGTCTTAACATGAGATATCCTATGTACCTGCTGGAGTTCAAGAACATGTTAATGCAGGATTGTTTCAGAATGTCATACACAAGGTCATGGCATCTGATATGGGTTGTACCTACTGGAGCTTAAATAAAAGACATGTTCATGCAGGATTGTTTCAAGATGTCATACACAAGGTCATGGCATCTGATATGGTTGTACCTGCTGGAAGTTATAAAAGGAATTATTGAATTATGCAGGATTTTTCCAGGATGTCAGACCCGATGTCATGACATCCTGTACACAGAACATTCAGTGTGAATGTCTGGTGTTTTGTGATTGCACAATTAATGGCAATCTATGTATGATTGAAGATCTGATTAGCTGGCGCATTCAATCATGGATTACAACCTGTTTTACTTATTTTCCATAGAGATCTAACCAGTTGTTATAAAAGGATTTGATTGGAAAATAGATTTAGGGTTTTTAAGATGTCCAAGCCCAGCTGAAAGCTTCTATAAAAAGGGACTTAGAAATCCTGTTTGAACACACAACCAATACTGAGCGAAATATAGAGAGAGAGCTGGGGTTTGTGTCTGTTTAGTCATGAGACTTGTAAGCCATTCAAGTCATCTTTTGATGATTGAATTGGACTGATTTGTGGTTGTAATTTGTCACTCTAAAGTTGTTAAGCAAGAGTGTGTATCTACTTGATCAAAGCTGTGAAGCAAGATCAAGTGTGTGTCTACTTGATCAAAGCTGTGAAGCAAGATCAAGTGTGTGTCTTCTTGATTGAAACTGTGAAGTAAAATAAAGAGTGTGTTATTGAAAAGTATTTTCTTTTCTCAAGGGATTGTTGTTTAAGATCACAGGTGTGATTGTAGGGAAGTGAGTGGGTTCTCATATCTAAGAGTGCTTAGGTAGAAATTGCATGGGTAGAGATTAGGTGAGAAAGACTGTAACTTGTTGAAGTGTACAGAGAGTCTTTGAACTGATTCTATTATAGTGAATTTCCTTCCTGGCTTGGTAGCCCCCAGATGTAGGTGAGTTGGACCAAACTGGGTTAACAATTGCTTGTGTATCTTGCATTACTATTCTCTATCTTTATTATGTTTGCATTACTCAGATATTAGTGTCATGACATTACCTTCGACATCTCATATCTGATACTGGAATTTCATTTTGTTCTAAACTTTGACCAATTTGCAAAAAGATAGAAACTTTGTCCTTATGCCATTGCATTTTCAAACATCTTTTCTTAAATCAAACTTGTAAATAAACTTAACTATACTTGACTTAAACTTTCAAAAAGCCAAAAATAACTAACTCATTCAAACCATTTTAGGCTTTTGTGCCTTTCAAACTTAATTTTTTAAAAGCAATGCATCCACTTTGAAATTTGTATCACGAACTATGAGGTTTTGATCCCTCATTTTTATGTTGGTACGTAGGCACAAGACCGAAGGTCTTGTCAAACACAAAAATATAATTAATGAATTCTTTTCTCATCCCCCCATTCTATTTGTTTGTAAACATCACTTTATACCAAGTACATATGCATACAAAAAGGGCTCCCTAGGAGTACCTAGGACACTTTTGGTGCTAACACCTTCCCTCTGTGTAACCAACCCCCTTACCTGTAATGTATGACTTTTTATTAGTTTTAATTTGAAAACTTCTTACTTTTGGGTTTTGTTCGTACTTTTTCCCTTTTCCCTTGGAAACAATAAAAGCGCGGTGGCGACTCTTGTTATTTGTTCTCTAGCTTATCCATAGTTTGATGATCATGAATTTACCGCTACATAATTTAAGTGGCGACTCTACTAGGGAGTAGTCTCTAGTGGGTTTAGCTTACTTTTTGTGTGTATATATTTGTATATATGTGATGTTTGTATATATGTATGTGTGATATAATCTACTTATTATGCTTGGGGATATCTGAGTGGTGAGATAAGTTCTGACCCGAACTTGAGTGCAATTAAGATAGGAGGATGGTATAGTCATGTTCGACTTGTGTGGAGTAATCCTTAACAAGTTTGCTTGAGACCCATCTGCTCAGTGGAGACTCTTTTGGATTTGGAAATGTCACACAAGTATTTGTGGTTAGGCATTGCTATCTCAAATTGAGTCCGAGAAGCTGAGGACCGTAGAACATTTACCCCCTTCTTGGCCGATTTAGGACGTAGTGCGGAAACTGTTCAAGTGTAGACTTGATAACAGCTGTTACGTGATACTACACTCATACGGGTTTTTCTTGAGAATATTATGGGTCGATGAGTCAGTCATCTTAACCTGTAATATCCGATAGATGGAATTAAGACTCTGGGAACTTTTTAGAACATGATCTACAGGTCTTTATCCTTAGTTCACTCCTTTGGGATGGTTCTTACCCAGAATCCATGCTCGTGGCTTACAACAAACCCTTGATTCTTGGTTGATCCAATCAAGTCTTGTCAATATCAACGGAACTTGGGTGTTGATAAGGTGTAAACCATAATCCACCAAAATGGATGATTGATCTTGACAATGACTTGATCCATCCTTTGACCTTTGTTTGCCTTGTGTGTTATCCCTTATCTGTGATTGTTTCATTCATGCATTCATGCGCATCATAACATCCATCACACAAAAATTTCAAGGAACTGAGGTATTATTTGCAAATATTTTCAAACCATGGATTATGGACAAAGGAACACTAAGAAGTATAATTTCAGATGTCCCGACTTGAAAGAGTTAAGGAAGCTATCATCTTTTGTATTAGATCCCTTGGACTTCAAACAACATCATGGGAACCTTCTATCCATCTTGTTTGCTGATGTGGTTGAAGGACTTTTGAGTGTGCTAGTGCAGTTCTATGATCCCCTCTACCGTTGTTTCACTTTCCCAGATTTTCAGCTTGTGCCTACATTGGAGGAGTATTCTCATCTTTTGGGGATACCTGGTTCTAGTAGAGTGCCTTTTAGTGGATTGGAAGAGATTCCCCGGTCTAGTATTATTGTTGAAGCTCTTCACTTGAAGAAGTTTGAGATAGAGACTCATTGGGTGAAGAAAGGAGGATTGTTTGGGTTGCCATCTGATTTCCTCATCAAGGAAGCTACTGCTTTTGCCCAAGCTGGTAGTGTGGACGCTTTTGAAACTATCTTTGTATTGCTCATCTATGGATTAGCTTTGTTCCCTAACATTGACGATTTTGTTGATGTTAACGCCATTAAACTTTTCTTTATTGGGAATCCTGTGCCTACTTTGTTGGGTGATATGTATTTCTCTTTGCATCTAAGGAATTCTAAAGGTGGTGGAACGATTTTCTGTTGTATTCCTCTTCTGTAAAAGTGTTTTATTTCGCACTTGCCTCAGACGCCTGCTTTTGTGGAGAACAAACAATATCTAAGGTGGTCTCAAAGACTTATGTCTCTCACTAATGATGATATAGTTTAGTATGATCCGTCTTTGAGAAGGTTGGAGATTATTGATAGTTGTGGTGAATTCTCTAATGTGCCTCTCATTGGTACACAAGGAGGAATTAACTATAACCCTGCTTTGGCTCGTCGTCAACTTGGGTTCCCTTGAGAGACAAACCTAATAACACTTTGTTAGAAGGTCTTTTCTATCAAGAGGGTAAAGATCCCCAACATTTGAAGCAGAAGATTGTGCATGCTTGGCATAATGTGCATAGGAAAGGAAATTTCGAGCTTGTTCCGCGTAATTGTGTAGCTTTGGAAGCTTACACTCTTTGGGTGAAGAAGAGAGCTATGGAGTTGAAGATGCCTTATCCTTGCGAAAGACCCATGTCTATGGTTGTGGTTGACCCATTAACTTTCCCTAACCAAGATGTAGAGGAGTTGGAAGACGCGCTCATCAAGATGAAGCAAGAGAAGGATATGTGGGATGAGCGTTTCCGTGCTTTGAGCAAGAAGCATGAAGAGTTGCAGTTGGAGTCTAAGGACAAAGATGCAATTATTGAGCTACTTGAAGACTGAGTGACGAAGAGATAGAGAGAGCCATAGGTTTCATCTTCTAGCATGCCTCACCCTTCCGTTGCTTGGAAGAAGATTGTTGATCAGCTTGTCCTCGAGAAAACTCAGATGAAGGCTTCTTTTAATACCGAGATTCGACGCATTCGAAGGAAGTACGCGCCTACAGCTAGATCTTCTGGCATTGTTGTTAGGGATCCTTAGGATGACTAGTCTCCTTTTCTCTTGTATTTTTTCATTTGGTTTCTGAAAATTGTACTCGGTGCAATCCTTCCAATTTATATAAATAAAAAGAGATTTTTGGTCATATCAAATTATTGAAATTGCCATTTAAATATATATGTATATATATATATATATATATATATATATATATATATATATATATATATATATATATATATATATATATATAATATATATATATATATATATTATATATATATATATATATATATATATTTGCAAATGATATAGTAATTTCCTTGAAAGTAAAAAAACTAATAATCAAGCATTGCATTTCATGCATCATTTGCATAAGTAGGTTTTCGCCAGATGTCTGAATTGTGTTTCTTCTATGTTAAAGCCAAGCTGACTCACTGGTACAATACCCGAGCCAATCATCTGAGAATTATGGAGCTTTTGGAGCAAGAGAATAGAGAACTGAAGGACGAGATCGCCCACCTAACTGCCATGATGGAGCCAGTTCTTGCTACTCAGAGTCAATCTTCTCCAACGCCTGCAACTCCTCCCGCGAGGACTGTTATTGCTGAGGTAGCTACCTCTATCGTGCCTGTTGCTACCGCCCACTTCGTGCCAAATATGCTTGTCGAATTCCCGTGGGGAATATCGTCCAACTTTGTTCCAGAAGGCTTTGCGCCTACCTTTGATTCCATGCCGACATCTATCCTGGTCATGTCTGTGCCACCTCCCGTTGTGCACACCTTGCCCCGCATAGAAGACATCATATATCATTCTGAGCTGTCTGAGGGTCTGGATGTGTATGAGAAGATAGACGAAATGAAAGATCAGTTTCTTGAGTTGCGCAAGGAATTGAAGACGCTGAAAGGTAAAGATTTGTTTGGGAAGAGTGTTGCTGAGTTGTGCTTAGTGCCCAACGTCATCTTGTGATGTATGCCCACAAGATGTCTACTCAGACTGACAATGATCAATTGCTTATCCACTACTTCCAAGATAGTCTGACCAGTGTTGTGCTTCGTTGGTATATGGGATTGGACAATTCCAGCATTCGCACTTTCAATGACTTGGGGGAGGCTTTCGTCAAGCAGTATAAATATAACATGGACATGTCGCCAGATAGAGACCAGCTGAGGTCTATGTCTCAGAAGGACAAAGAGACATTCAAAGAGTATGCGCAGTGATGAAGGGAACTGGCTGCCCAGATCAGTCCTCCTTTGGAGGAAAAAGAAATGACAAAGATCTTCTTGAAAACTCTGAGTTTATTTTATTATGAACGAATGATTGCTAGTGCCCCCAGTGACTTTATCGAAATGGTAAACATGGGGATGAGGCTTGAGGAAGGAGTCCGGGAAGGACGTTTGTCAAAAGATGAGGCATCAACAAGCAAGAGGTATGGTAGTAATTTTGGTAAGAAGAAGGAAAGTGAGACGAATGCAGTAATCAGTAGGAGGCAGAGGAGGCCTCAGATAAGAAGAAATCCAACATCCCGTCAACATCATCATCATCAAGTATCCTCGGTAATTCTGGTATTTTCTAATCAACAAGCAACACCAATTCAACAACAATAACAACGTCAACAACAACAACCGCAACAAAGAACAAACACCTACAACAACAATAATACCAACAACAATCATCATCAACAAAACTTTGAGAGGAAGAAGGTCTCTTTTGACCCGATTCCTATGTCATATGCAGAGTTGTATCCGTCCTTGGTTCTCAAAAACTTAATTTAACCGAGGAACCCACCGCATATTCCATAACCTATTCCTTGGTGGTATAAACCTGAACTCCGTTGTGCTTTTCACCAAGGAGCACCCGGACACGACATTGAAAACTGCTATCCATTGAAGTATGAGGTTCAGAAGCTTATGAAGAGTGGCATGGTGTCCTTCGAGGACCGTGCGCCAAATGTGAAAGCAAACCCTTTGCCCGCTCATGGGAACTCTTCTGTGAATATGGTGGACGGTTGTCCTGGAGAATTCAAAGTTTTTGATGTGCGTTTTATCAGGAGGTCCTTAGTGCAGATGCATAAGGATGTTTGTTTGGTAAGTGAATGTGAGCATGACCATGATGATTGTGTTGTTTGTAGTGTTAACCCGAGGGGTTGCGAAGTTGTGAAAAGGGACATTCAACGACTGATGGATGAAGGCATGATCCAAATTGTTCACTCCCGTCATGTAGTTGACGACGTAAATGTCATAGTTCCCGTTTTCAAGAAACAAGAGTGGTTGGTAATCCAAGATGACTCCAGTAACAACAACAATCAAAGATTAGTATTGCCATTGGTAATACGATTAGCGAGCCCAATCCCGTGTTCATCTGATAAAGTTTTGTCGTATCAGTATAATGCTACAATGATGAAGAATGGTCAAGAGGTCTCATTACCTATGACTAGTTCAGTGGTGAGCATTGCGGATGTTACAAAGGTGATCCACAGTGGTCAAGTGTTTGGGCCAGTGTTCCCAAAGGATAAAGAGGAAACAATTATTGGTAAGAAAATGGAGGTGCCTAGTGTAGACCCAATTCGTGTTTCAAAAGATAAGTCTGGTGAATCCATCAATTTGAAAACCAATGATGATGATGAGGTACTCCGACTAATTAAAAGGAGCGAGTTTAATGTGGTAGAGCAGTTGCTCCAGACCCCCTCAAAAATTTCAGTGTTGTCTTTGCTTATGAATTCCGAAGCGCATAGAGAAGCACTACAGAGAGTTCTTGAACAAGCATTTGTAGAACATGATGTTACTTTGGATCAGTTCGATCACATTGTGGCCAACATAAGTTCTTGCAACAATCTCAGCTTTTGCAACGAAGAACTCCCTGAGGAGGGAAGGAACCATAATTTGGCTTTGCACATCTTGATGAATTGCAAGGAAGATGCTTTGTCAAGCATGTTGGTTGACACCAGGTCGTCACTGAATGTGCTTCCGAAGTCAACTTTGTCGAAGCTATCTTACCGAGGAGCACCCATGAGGTATAGCGGTGTAATTGTCAAGGCTTTCGATGGTTCGCGCAAGACGGTAATTGGTGAAGTGGACCTTCCAGTCAAGATAGGTCCGAGTGATTTTCAGGTTACTTTGAAGTAATGGATATCCACCCGGCCTATAGTTGCTCATTGGGAAGGCCATGGATTCATGAGGTGGGAGCTATTACTTCCACTCTGCCCCAGAAATTGAAATTTGTCAAGAATGGCAAGCTTGTGATTGTTGGCGGGGAGATGGCGCTATTGGTTAGCCACCTGTCATCTTTATCTTATGTTGAAGCTGAAGATGAGGTTGGAACTCTGTTCCAAGCCTTATCTATTGCTGCTGAGAAGAGAGTTGGGGCACCTATGTCCTCATTGAAAGATGCTCAGAAGATTGTTGAAGAAGGTACTGTTGATCAGTGGGGGCGCATGGTAGAGGTCTCCGACAACAAGGGCAGAACCGGTTTGGGGTTCCAAAAAGGCTCATCAATTGCAAGATCTAAAGATATGCAACTCAACTTCCGTAACGGAGGGTTCATTTAGGGCAATGAACAACACTTAGCTGCTGTGCTAGAGGATGACGAAGAGGAAGACTGCACCAATTTTGTGACGCATGGAAAGGCTTGCAACAATTGGACTGCTGTTGATATTCCTGTTATTTGGCATCGATCTAAGTAATTGCTTTTATATGTTTTAAAATCCTTCTCCTATGCCTAAGGGAGAAGTGAACATTGTTTGGGCATTTTCAAATTGATCATCAATAAAATTAATTCTATTCATCCACATCTATGATGTTTGTTTTTACTTTTTGCTTTGATTTGAAAATGGTAATCACAAAAAACATAAATAAACAATATAATTGTCCATCTGCATAATATTTGGTCACAAATTCACTTTTATAAAATCAAAATATCAAATCATTATGCAGGTTGGTTCCTAACCCCATTGAGTACAGTGATCCTTCTCCTTCTCCAAATTTTGAATTCCTTGTGTTTGAAGCCGAGGAGGAAAGTCGTGTAGAAGTGAGTGATGAATTATCTCGTCTTCTTGAGCAAGATGAAAAGACCATTCAGTCGTTCGAAGAGCAGATTGAGCTAGTCAACTTAGGTTCCAAAGATGATGTGAAGGAAGTCAAGATTGGGTCTCGACTGTGTCCAGATGTTAAGAAGGGGTTGATTGATCTTCTTCGGGAGTATTCAGATGTGTTTGCTTGGTCCTATCAAGATATGCCTGGGTTAGATTCTGAGATTGTGGAGCATAGATTACCGTTGAAGCCAAAATGCCTGCCAATTAAGCAGAAGTTGAGAAGAACACATCCTAATATGGTTGTGAAGATCAAAGAGTGAGTGCAAAAGCAGATTGATGTCGGTTTCCTTGTAACCGCTGAGTATCCAATGGGTGGCCAATATTGTTCCAGTGCCGAAGAAAGATGGAAAAGTTTGCATGTGCGTTGACTATAAAGATTTGAATAAAGCCAGTCCGAAAGGTGATTTCCCTCTGCCACACATTGATATGTTGGTAGACAATACTGCTAAATTCAAAGTCTTTTCGTTTATGAATGGATTTTCCGGATAGAACCAGATCAAGATGGCACCCGAGCATATGGAGAATACCACATTCATTACACCTTAGGGAACATTCTGTTATAGAGTGATGCCTTTCGGTTTAAAGAATGCTGGTGCAACTTACCAAAGAGCAATGACTACTCTTTTTCATGATATGATGCATAGAGAGATTGAAGTTTATGTCGGTGACATGATAGCTAAATCGATTGATGAAGAGGAACATGTTGAACATTTGTTAAAACTATTCCAGCATTTGAGGAAATATAAACTTCGCTTGAATCCCAATAAGTGTACTTTTGGTGTTCGTTCTGGTAAGTTGTTGGGCTTTATAGTCAGCGAGAAGGGTATTGAGGTTGATCCTACCAAGGTCAAAGCAATACAAGAGATGCCTGCGCCCAAAACTGAGAAGCAAGTCAGAGGTTTTCTCGGTTGCTTGAATTATATTTCCAGATTCATTTCCGATATGACTGCCACATGTGCACCTATATTCAAGCTTCTTCAGAAAGATCAGTCTTGTGATTGGACTGAAGATTGCCATAAAGCTTTTGACAATATCAAGGAATATTTGCTTGAGCCTCCAATTTTGTCTCCACATGTTGAAGAAAGACCGTTGATCATGTATTTGATTGTGCTCGAAGATAGTATAGATTGTGTTCTTGGTCAGCAAGGCGAGACTGGAAAAAAGTTCACCGACTGTGAGACTCGGTATTCGATGCTTGAGAAGACTTGTTGCGCATTGGCTTGGGATGCTAAGCGTCTACACCAATATATGTTGAATCATATCACTTGGTTGATATCCAAAATGGATCCGATCAAGTATATATTTAAGAAGCCTGCTTTAACTGGGAGGATTTCCCGTTGGCATATGTTGTTCTCAGAGTATGATATCGAATACCAATCTTAGAAAGCAATCAAAGGTAGTATCTTGGCTGACCATTTGGCTCACCGACCAATTGAAGATTACCAGTCAGTGCAGTATGACGTTCCTGATGAAGAGATTTTGTACTTGAAAATGAAAGATTGTGATGAACCATTGCTTGAAGAAGGGCCAGAACCTGGTTCCCATTGGGGCATGGTATTTGATGGAGCTGTTAATCAATATGGAAATAGCATTGGGGAAGTGATTATTACTCCCCAAGGCACGCATCTAACATTTACAGCTAGATTGACTTTCAAGTGTACAAACAATATGGCAGAATATGAAGTTTGCATTATGGGGCTTGAAGAGGCCATGAATCTCAAAATCAAGTATTTGGATGTCTTCAGTGATTCGAATTTGGTTGTGAATCAAATCAAAGGAGAATGAGAGAAAAATCAAAGGAGAATTTCATCATATCCCTCGAGATGAAAACCGGATGGCAGATGCTCTTGCAACATTGGCGTCAATGATTGTAGTGAAGTATTAGAATGAAGTTCCCAATTTATCTGTAATGCGTCTTGACAGGCCAACTCATGTGTTTGCTATTGAAGAGATCAAAGACGAGAAGTCGTGGTACTTTGATATTAAATGTTTCCTCCAAAGTCAGATTTACCCGCCTGGGGCATCTTTGAAAGATCAGAAGACTTTAAGAAGATTAGCCGATAATTTCTAGGTGAATGGTGATATACTATACAAGAGAAACTTCGACATGGTTTTGCTTAGATGCGTGGATAGACACGAAGCAGACTCGTTGATGACTGAAGTGCACGAAGGTTCTTTTGGTACTCATTCCAATGGACATGCAATGGCAAAGAAAATGTTGCGAGCAGGTTACTATTGGCTGACAATGGAATCTGACTGTGGCAAATTTGTGAAAAAGTGCCACAAATGTCAAATTTATACTGATAAGATTCATGTTCCTCCGAAACTATTGAATGTTATCTCTTTCCCATGGCCCTTCTCCATATGGGGAATTGATATGATTGGGATGATTGAACCCAAAGCCTCGAATGGACATCGTTTCGATTTGGTGGCAATTGACTACTTCACAAAATGGGTTGAAGTGGCATCGTATGCAAATGTAATCAAGCAAGTTGTTGTATGGTTTATCAAGAATTAGATTATATGCTGTTATGGTGTGCCAAGCAAGATCATTACTGATAATGGATCGAACTTGAATAATAATATGGTGGAAGCTCTTTGTAAAGACTTCAAGATTGCACATCATAATTCTTCTCCCTACAGACCTAAGATGAATGGGGATTTTGAAGTTGCTAACAAGAACATCAAGAAGATTATTCAGAAGATGGTTGTCACGTACAAGGATTGGCATGAGATGCTCCTGTTTGCTTTGCATGGGTATCGTACATCCATCCGCAATTCAACTGGGGAAACCCCTTTCTCTTTTGTATATGGTATGGAAGCAGTACTCCCCGTAGAGGTTGAGATCCCTTCATTGGGTGTGCTCATGGAAGCCAAGTTGACAGAGGTTGAATGGTGTCAGACCAGGTTTGATCAGCTGAATTTGATTGAAGAGAAGAGATTGACTGCCATGTGTCATGGTCAGTTATATCAACAAAGGATGAAGAAAGCTTTTGATAAGAAGGTCAGACCTCGTATGTTCAGAGAAGGTGACCTTGTGCTCAAGAAGATTTTGACGTTTAAGCCAGATTCTAGAGGAAAATGGACTCCTAATTATGAAGGCCCGTATGTTATTAAGAGAGCCTTTTTAGGCGGAGCATTGATTCTTACAACTATGGATGGTGAAGAGTTCACTCGTCCTGTGGACGAAGATGCAGTCAAGAAATACTTCACCTAAAAAATAAAAGAACAGCTCGCTAAGTTGAAAACCCGAAAGGGAGGCTTAGGCAAAAATGAGCATCTCGGTGGATTGAAAACCCGAAAGGGAGATCCAGGCAAAAATTAGAGACATAAAACAGAAAATTTCCCGATAAGTTGAGTACCCCACCTTGGGGAAACTTATGCAAAAATTAGGGATTATGGCAAGTAACTGTATTTTGCTGATCTTCAAGGTTTAGAAGATTTGATTGAGCACAAGGGTAGACATCGATTCATCACCCCAATAGCGGTCAAGAGCGCAGTGGATATCAAGAGTTGGTAGAAGGATTAAGGATCATCTGTATTCAATTTACCCCTTTTCCATGTAAATTACCATTTTCAACTTTTTAAAATCTATGGAGTATTGTCATTTACAGACTACCATTCTATCAAATAAAGTTGAGCTTTTATCCAATTGTTTCTACTCTTATTTACTTCAGCCAATAGTTTTAAATTTTATTATGATCATTTTTGAAAATTAAATTTTTAATCAAAATCAGTTTTTCGTAAATATATATAAAAGCAAGAATTTTTCAAAGCAATTAGAAGGAATATCAGCAGCATTTTAATGGATAGCAGGTCCTTAAGTGCAAAACATTAGAGGTTCCCTAAGTAGTTCACCCTTTGGGTATCCCTGGACGTTTGTGTTAATTCAGTTCCTCGGCGGAGTGTTTGTTCCCCCAGCAGAGTTAGTTGATTCGGATACCCTGCGGTGTGTTATCTTCCCCGACGGAGTTTCTGCCTTCCCCAACGGAGTTTGTGTTTCCTCAGTAGGGTTGATTTTCAGCACACATGGTTGACTTCCCTAGTAGATTGCATTGGTTTCCTCGCCAATCACCATTCAACTTGCTCCCAGTCAGAGTTTTCTCCTGGTTTCTGAGCAGCTTTTGATTCTTCTCTATAGGGTTGTCTCCCATTTTTATGGTGTTGACCTAAAATTCCCCACATATTTGATGTTCTTTCCTCAACATATCTCCTCCTTCCCCAGCTAGGGTTGAGCCTTTGGGATGTTGATCTCTCTGTTCTCCAGCAGTTGTCTCCATATTTTGTGGATTGACCGAGGATTGTACCGATGATTCAATTTCTTCGCGACACCTTCGTATCCTCTGTGATCGTCTTTGTCAGCATAATCATCATATATACATATACATACACATTTATATAAATTCATGGTTTGCATTATTCATTCGAGATTATTACTCTTTGCTATGGCGGTACTCTATCCCCATACAAAATCTGGTGTCTAGCCTCCTTCAATTGTAGAGTGTCAGCCCCTTAAGCAGAAAGACTTTAACCTTTCTCCTTTTCCCCACCAAGTTTGTTTCCTCGTTGATGATTATTATTTCAATTTCCTCCCCAGTTAATTATCTGGATGGAATCACTCCGTTTAGGTTATGTCCTCAATGAGTTGAGTCTTGATTGACCGTTTCTTTCTAGCTCTTACCTAGATAGATGCATTGAGTCCCCTAAGAGTCTATTGCCCAGTAACTGGCAATAGTCTTCTTAGTTTGCAGTTTGTTACTTCTTGCCCAATACCCGACAAAATTACCCCAGCTTTCCCAGCAGTAGAGTCCCTAGTGGATTTAATCCCCTAGGGAGTATATCCTTGATATGTTCATCCTAACCGGTGACAAATATCTTTCTCTCCCCTGCTTGAGTCTATCCTTGATATGTTCATCCTAACCGATGACAGATATTCTCTTCTTGGTATTCTACCCAGTAAAAAGTTAGTTGTAATCCCTTATTTTATTCCCGAGAGAGTTAATCCTTGATATGTTCATCCTAACCGATGACGGGTTTCCTTCTCTTTATGGTCTTCTACCTAGTAACCGGTAGTTGTAAATCCTGTTTTTGTTCCCTTTGCAGAGTCTATCCTTGATATGTTCATCTTAACCGGTGACGGATTTTCTCTTTGATGGTATTCTATCCAGTAACTGATAGATGTAATTCCTATTTTATATCCTTGCAGAGTCTATCCTTGATATGCTCATCTTAACCGATGGCGGATTTTCTCTTTGACGGTATTCTATCCAGCATTTGATAGATGTAATTCCTACTTTTTGTTCAGTTGGTTTACCCTTGATATGTTTATCTTAACCGATGACGGGTATCCTCCTTGACAACCCCAAGCAAGTCTATCCTTGATATGTTCATCCTAACCAATGACGGATTTTCTTCCCTATCGAGTTTATCCTTTATATGTTCATCCTAACCGATGACAGATACTCTCACCCATGGTCTTCTGCCCAGTAACTGGTAGTTGTAAATCCTATTTTTCTGCAGTTTTCCCTAGCAAGGCTATTCTTACCCAGTAACCGGTAATGAATATTCCCTTCTGTGGGTTCCCAACGAGTCATCCTTGATATGTTCATCCTAATCGGTGACGGGTGTTCTCTCTGTCAGATCTTTAATATCTCCTTACCTAGTAACAGGTAGTAGATAATAGATTTTTTCTCCTCCTGTGTTAAAGTTTATTTCTCCCCAGTTGAGTTGAGTGCGCATTTCCTTAGTGAAATTGCTTTTTCCTGCATGATTCAAGTATTTCAGTTTTATCCTGACTTACTCGTATCCCCTACGGATGTTGTTAGTTCCCCGGCTGAGTCTTTCTATTTCACAGGGAATTCCCCTGGTCTCCCAGCAGTTTTAAGTCGTAGCCTGGCCTACGCATAAACCTTTTTTCCCCCAGAGTCTCGGTCTCCCCAGTGAGTTTTCCTTTATGGCAATATTTCCCCATAAAAAATTTACTTTTACATTCATATCATATGCATCATGAGGTCTCTTAGGGACCAAAATTTGTTTCTATATGTTTTTATTTAAGCCCATTCTACTGAGTCGACATGAAGATTTTAACCTTTGCCTCCTCAGTTAGAATGTCCTTAAATAGGGGCAGCTGTAAGACCCCAAATTTGACCCTAAGATCCCTCATGCAATTCCATCATATGCATTAGCATTGGGATCATACCTTGGCATCCTCCTTACCCCACCTTCATTGGGTTTGTTTTGGGAGAGATCACCAAGCACTATGTGATTGTATCATACTTGTATTTTACCATTTCACTAACCATAATACCAAAAATATGTCTTTGCATTTGCTTAACTCTTTTGTAGGTAAGGGCATGATCTCCATTGATCTATCAAGTCCATATCTAGGGTTTGAGACCCTCATGAACAAAGAGCACAACCATGGATTGATTCAAGGATGGTCATAAACATCATATATGAGTCACAATGATCTCTACATATTATTTTGATCAAGCATTCTTCAAGAGTTTGAGGGTGATTTGCATTGGAAACCCTAGTTTGACTGGGTATCTTGAGTAACTTCTTGTCGCACCTCGAAAAATAAGAACACGACTTAAGCGAAGCGCAATCGCACGCTCGCATGATGGACTTAACAGAGTCGCCACCGAACTTTATTTATTCCTAAAAAGGAAAGGGGAAATATCGATAAAACCCAAGAAAGAACGACAATGATTATGGTCGTCGCAACCAATATCAGGGTTCGGGAGTCGATTACGCAAGGGGAAGGTATTAACACCCCTCACGTCCGTTGTACTCAACGGGAACCATTAGGTTAGTTGTGTGCGTTAGTGTTAGTTTGAAATGTTAGGCTTCTCAAGTTATTATGAGGGAAAGAATAATAGGATCAAAAGAAAAAAGAAGATGTTTTTGGATTTTTGCAACAAAGGGGACTAAACCTAAGTTTTTTATTAATGGGCCTGACAAGATTTCGCAATCCTGCTCCTACGTATCTCAATAGAGAACTCAAGGCTTACGTAGTTCTGGGTAGAAAATGTTTGTTTGTTGGTCGATTTTAGCGAAAGCTATATTGTATTAATCGAAGAAAACATTGTTTTACCCAAAACAGCTGAGGAGCGGACATATACCACACATCGAATGGATTTATAAATCAACATTCGGAAAAACGTCACTTATCTCAACTCAACAATTATGGCCGAAGCATTTCTTTGCATCATCTCAATACAAGATGTCCTTCGTTTATGAAAAGGTTTTTCTGATTAATCACACGGCGGTGAGAAAGAGTTTGATTGGTTGGATTTATTTTGAGTAATGGCGAGAACTTGGATGAGCGAGATATCCATCTCGAATCCTAGTCTCAGGAGTGCGCGATATCCACCATGTTCCATTTCCATCTTATTTGAAACAATGTTTAATAAGAATTAAGTGTTTTGAGGTTTGATTGAGAAAGGTTTTGAAGAAACCGCATTGACAATTTTGGACGACGGCGAGAGCTAAGATAGGCGAGGCATCCACCTCGAATCTTAATCTCAGGAGTGCACGGTATACACCATGTTCCATTTCCATCTTTATTGAAAGAGTTTAAGATAGGAATTAAGTATTTTGGAGTTTGAAAGACGAGTACTTGTGACTTGCAAGCTCTTACGGCTTGGGTCTAATACTCGGGACTACGTCTGGACATTCCACCCAGGCAGACTGTTTCTTTCCAATATTACTTAAAGAAATGGTTCAAATATTTACGAGTGTTTTGGAGGGAAGACGAACACTTATGGATTGCAAGCTCTTACAACTTGTGCCTAATATTCGGGACTACGTATGGATATTCCACCCAGATAGTTTGTTTCTTCCAACTTACTGAGAAAAGAAGTTTCAATATTTATAAGTATTTTGAAGAGAAGACGAATACTTATGGCTCACAAGCTCTTACAACTTGGACCTAGCATTCGGGATTATGACTGGATATTCCATCCAGGATAATCTTTTTCTTCCAACTTTGTTAAGAAAATGATTTGAATAATGGAGTGGGGAAGAGAAGACGAATATTTATGGCTTGCAAGCTCTTACAGCTTGAGCCTAATATTCGGGATTATAATTGGATATTCCATCCAGGATAATCTTTTCCTTCATACTTCAATAAAAAGATATGTTTGAATAGAAGGATTAATGTGGAGGTTTGAGGTGTTGGTCAATTAAGTTGATATGGTGTATGAGTTCGTGGAGAATATGCCCAAGAGTAAGCCGAACGAAATAAATAAATAAGCAAGTTATTTACAACACATTAAAAATTAAACCGGAAAGAATAAAATCAACAAGCGTAAAAAAGAGGAATAGATAAAAAGGTACAAAATGGTAAAATAAATAGTAAGAAGTTATAAAAATAAAAAATAAAATAGTAAGCATAAAAATAAATGAAGGTATGCTACTCCCAAGTATCGAACCCATCCCACTAAAGAAGATGAAATTGCTTTCTCTCCACTTGGCCACTTATGGTCGTTCTGTTACCTTAACAGCAACTTAAAGATATAAATAAGAATAGATAAAGATAAATTAAAATAAAAACTAACTAAAATGAGATGGGCTGTTTAAGCTAATGGGCAACTAAAGCCCACAAAAATGGTGAGAGAATCCCAAAGGCCAACCCTAGCCGCCTGGCTGTTGGGTGGAGATAACAAAACTTAATCATCATCAATGCCAACAGTAGTTAACGAGAAGTTGCAAGGAAAAACCAAACGGTAATTAAATGGTACAGTAACCCTCACAGGTGGGTTTTAAATAGGTTTTAAATGCTTTAAAATAAATAAAAGAAAAAGAACTGAAGGAAAGTGAAACAAATCACCACAAATTCGTTCATCTCCCTCAAAGAACAACTTTCACTCTCTCGATCTCTCCCTAAATGCAGACAAACAAATGCTTCAAAAATCAACAAAACTCTCACCTTTCTCGTTTGTTCTTCAGACGTCTCCGCTTCGATACGAATCTCCTGCTCCCACGAATCTTCTATGCTTCGTCAATCGCTGGTGGTCTCCGAAAGCCATCAACGGCGGAAGGGTTTGTTGTGTCGGAAGTTGATCGCGAGCTTGAGGTTGCCGATCCTTGGGATTCCGTGGTCGCGACCTGGTGGAGGAGGAGGCGGCTCTCTCTTTTTCGGTGAAAAAATATTAGGGTTTTTTTTTGTTTTTCAGTAGCCGTCGAATTCTCTAGGGTTTTTGTTTTCTCCTCTTCCATGAATCGTGGTCGCCCCCCCTTTTATACTCACCCTGCTAGGGTTTTGATCTGGCTTACTGCAATCAAAAGGGGTATGCTCTTGGAAGTGCTTTAAGGTGCTTCAGTTGTCTACCTTATTTGGTGTTTGGTCTGGAAAAGGTAACATGAGCCCTATACTTTCTTCTTTTGAATTTGTCTCAATTCCTTTTTGGGTTGCTTGTGGAATTTTAACGCCTTGCTAAATTAATGTGTTTTTACTGCAGTGAAATTTTGTGAAAGTTAAAACTTCAATTATTACAAAGCTTTTCGATCATGATTTGGGTTGAGTGAACCGAAACACGGTCCCACGTTTTCATTTTTTTTCAATTATGCAGGGTAGCTTTGGTTTCTGTTTTCTCTAAAACATGAGGATTGAGGATTGTGGAGAATATCATTGATCAGGAGACTCTTGTACTGACTGTTATGGTTTGGTTATGTTTGGAAATAATGCAGGTCTTGGAAGGCAGCTTGTGGAATTGTTTGCCACGGCTTGTTGTTCTGTTAATGTGCAAAGCAGTTGTTTACAGCAACAAGGTCTTAATGTGGTTCAATTAATATCAGACTGGTGGGCACTTCAGCTGACTCGCTTGGAGACAAAATCTGCAGGATTGGTGCTACTGCAAGGTTTGCTTGCAAATTGGTTCAGGTTAAGCTCACAGCGTATCAAATCGTATTGGGCTTGGTCTTTGCTTATGTGCTTTGGTGTGCGGTATGATTGGTAAAGTCCTGCAGAACTCAGTTACATTAGTGATGCTAAGTAAGATTTTAAGCCATGGCATATTCTTGTGAGCTTTAGTCTGCATGATGGTTCTCTTCAGAGTCTGGATTCTTAATGCATTATTGCAGGTTGTGTGTTCTGAATGCAGCAGGTTGGGATTTGCATTTGATGTGTTTTTTTTCTGTCCAATTATGCAGGGTATTGAAATCCTTTTTGCTGTCAAAATAATATGTTGGATGCTTATGGTATGAAAATATATGTTGAATGTTGTATATGGAAAGGCATGTGCTACAGGTATTATGCTCAGAAGTGAATCAGGTTGACCTTCCTATCAAGGTTTGCCCGAAGAAAAGAAATGGCTGCCATAATGCTCAGTAGAAACTTGGGTTCAACATGATTTCTTGGTGAAATGGGGTTGACTTATTAATGGCATTTAAGGTTGATGTTGTTTGGATATAACTTGATCATCATTTGAATGAATTGGTGTTGGATCACATGAATTGGTGTTGGATCATAGCCTCCAGGCAACAAAGGCTTCTTGGTAGGTTCCTGCAATTTCTGACCTTCACTATCAGATTCAGACTTTGACTTGTTATTATTCTTTTTACTCTTTGCAAGAGATAAACCTTCATCCTCTAAAGCATCATCAAAATCATCATCATCTTCGGAAGATGCTGGTTGATCATCATCATCACTTCCGGAAGAATCTGAGTCAGAATGGGCAACCTCACCATTCTGAACAGGTACAGTTTCATCCCTTTTTTTATCAGATACAGTTACAGGTTCATCACTTTTTTATCTGATACAGTTACAGGTTCTTTATCAGTCTCTTCTATAACATCTTCAAAGTGTTCAAGCTCGTCATCATCAAAAGACTCGTTTTGCAACACCGTGTTCCATAAAGGTGGTCTTGCTTTAAAGAGTTTAGAAAGAAGGAAAAGGCATGCACATGCATATTGTGGTGGCTGCTGAAGTGCAACCTGCAGTAAACGTTTAGAAAACGCAGCTACTCGCTTTATGTTAACATCCTTTTTCATGGCTCTTAGAATAAGTGCAATAAACATTTCTGCCTTGAATGTATTCATGACAGCTGGAAGCAGGAGTTTGGAGTATAAAGCGCGGTAAAATCAATCACTAGCTATCTGATTCTTGGATGAAATTTTATCAAGAAGCATCAGTGCTTGAACGCCTACATTGAAATTTTTTTTTAATGAACCAATTGGAAAAGTACTGGTGTTTGAACATCAACGATGTCATCGGCTTCATTACTCGAGACAAAAGGAAATGCTCTATTCACTCCGGTTAAGAGAGCTGATAGGAGCCTGGAATCCATTTCCACTTGTGATTCTAACAACCCTTCTGTTTTTTCTCTTTAGGATTTTCCTTGCCGCTTTTATCGACTTTCTCATTGCTGCTGCCGCTGGCGGCTTGCTGTTTTGAATCCAACTTTGTTTTCCATTTTGGTTTTGGCTTCCACCACTTTGGAACGAAAAGCATCAGCAGTTCTGCTATGTATTTTTATTAAAAGATATTGCCACATCTCACAATTCCATTTTTGGTGCAGGAAATATGCTACATGCATGATGATTTCTCGCCGCATATTGTTCACCGAGACGTGAAAACAAGTAACATTCTCTTGGATTCATGATTCAATGCAAAAGTTGTTAATTTCGGTCTCGCCAGGATACTGATCAAGCCAGAAGATCTTGCCACCATGCCAGCTGTGGCTGGCGCATTTGGATACATTGCTCCAGGTAAAACAATTTTGAATTCCCATTTTCTCATAAAATTCGACTCTCTTAAGTTATTAGATCTCAATATTTATTTCGTGTATGAATTTGCAGAATATGCTCAAACAATTAGAGTCAATGAGAAGATAGATGTTTATGGCTTTGGAGTAGTTCTATTGGAACTGACAACTGGAAAAGAAACTAATCTAAAAACTGCCAGCCGGTAGACCATCAATGAAGGAAGTCTTGAAGATATTGATCGGTTGCAGAGATCCGCAAGCAAGCCAATGCAGAGAAGATTATTGATATTCATGATGATGCTCCACTCCTTAAGAACTTTGATAATGTGATAAAATGCATGCACGTTTGTAACGAACTTGGAACTGAGTTTTTGACTAACAGTTACAACTCCATGTTTTCTCTTTTAAAGTGCAACATTCACTTTAGACTTTAAAGAAAATAAATCCACAGCTTAATAAACTATGAAAAATTGCTTCAGCCTTCTCTTTGTTACTCTGTTCAAATAGCCAACAAATGAGAAGCTTATAGGATTCTAGATGTGTTAAATGATTACACTCCATCATAGAATCCAGCAATCTCAATGCTTCTTCGTGCATTCCCAACTTGCAGCAACCACTTAGAAGAGAATTATGAATAATTTCAGATGGAGATATTCCATTTTCTCTCATATGGTTTAATAACCCTAAGGCTACCGACAAGTGTTCCACTTTGCAAAGTCCTATAATAAGCTTGTCGTAAGTCTTAACATTAGGCACACAGCCATGTTCCACCATTTTCTCAAAGAGCGTGGTTATGATTTCAAAGTCAGTTATCCTCCATATATCGGCATTATCAATTGAAATATTATGTTTTTCAACCATTAGATGCTTCATTAGAATGGAATGTGTTTGAATCGAAGGCTCACAACCTGTATCAAACATGCGTTCGAGAACACCAAATACATTGTCTAGTTGTCCTATACATCCATGAGCACCCATTAATAAATTATAGACCGTGCAGTCGGGTACTATGCCTTCTTTTTTAATCTTGACCACCATCTCTTCAGCATCGTGTAATCTTCCTTGGCAGCAGACACACTGAAGTGTGTAGAAGGTTACAAGTTTAGAACCTTTTAGGACTTGAAATGAACAAAACGCTCGTTGTGAATGAGCAACAAAATGATGCTTTCATGAAAATGACGATTGTGAGTGGATGGATGTGATAAAAATGAATGAAGCGGCTGAAACATGAATGAGCATGCGTATGAATGAATGGAAGCTTTCCAATGTGAATGAAAAAATGTGAATGCAAATTTGAATATGACATATAGAAATATGAGATGGAATATAGATGGAATCTCTTTGAATTAAGATCGAAAGGAAAAATGATGTTCTATGAGAGAGACAAAACATGGATTGAATTTAGACATGAGAATGAAAGTCATGACATTCCAACTGATTCTATCAAAATATATCAAACATCTAAAGCCAAATAGAGAGGTAAAAATCTAATATTCATGGAATGGCAAGTAGTGGCAATGTCTAAACAATCAGTGTAGGTGGATAGATTCATGACCGGATGAAATGGTCATGAGGAGGAAAGAAAATGAATGATTGATGAAAAATTCTCAGGACCAAATACAGGGTATGACACTTCTCCAACAAGCTATCTCATAAATTGATCAAATTTCTCAATGGACACTTCAAAATTCATTATCTTATGCATAATGATCTACCATGAGCCTAGAAAGTCAAGAGAATTGAAGGTTAGCAAGTTGGTTGATGGTGGTTGGCCAAATGAATTCATCTAATCAAAATTGGGTCTCCCTAGACTCTATCTCCTACAATTTTCACCATATGAAAATGATTCCAAGAGAAACATTACTCTAAATGACATTTCAAACAACTTTCATGTTGATACCTAGAGCTAGTTTTGCTTGGAAAATCATTTTCTATGTTGAAACATTATAGGTCACTTTGTCTAAACCCTAATTTGAAAGTCAACTTCCCAAGGCCATAACTTGCTCAATCTTTATGAGATAAAATATTTCCAAGTTTCACAATCAAATTCAAGTTGTCTACTTCAACTTTGTTGTTTGGAGTGAGAGATAATTCAACTTTTATGAGCATGTGATATGAGGTTACATTATAGGTCATTTTTTACCTATATCATTGATCAAGTGATTTTTCCAAACTTCAAAAATGAATAACTCTATCATTTCAAATCCAAATGACGTGGAACTGGTGACCTCTTTGAAGGTCTCTGAGATAGCTACAACTTTGATGAAGACACTTTTCTCATTTGAAGCTCATATAAAAAGTTAAGCAAGGTGGAATATTGAGACATATGGCTTGACACTTAGAAAAAATTTCAATATATTAAATTTCCAAACTTCCACCTCAAAATTCTTCAAGTTCCAAGCTCCAAATGGAAAAGTGTTGAACATAAAAGTTGTTCCTCTTGATCTAGCCTTTCCAAAGAGCCCAAATCCATCCATTTTGGACAAGAAATGAATAGGTTGCACATGGCTTGAACATGGTATCATCATTTGGCAAGATTGAACTTCAAACATCCATGCACAATTCCCTAGCATTCCAACATGACTTCAGCATTGCTTACACTCAATTATGGATCAGATAGAGTGATTTCATGGGCCTGCACACGCCCATGCACTCATGCATCACACATTGCTAATTTTGGAAGTTCATTTCAAGTATGCAAATATCAACTGAATTGGCTATAAATAGAGCTCCATATGCTCAAAATTTCACACACATTCGTGCTAGCTTTGATCCCAAACCTCTAACCCTCTCATTCCAAAGGATAATCCTGAGAATTTCACTTGAAATTGAGTTTGAATTCTCACTATTTTGAGATTCAAAACTCCAGGGATCCAAGACCTTTTGAGCATTCAATTCTTCTTCTGCAAGCATTTGGAGTGAGATCAAGCACGAGCCAAGGCAAGAACAGTTGAATCCAGACCTACATTGAAGGTATTTTTCAGAATTTTTCATCTTTTTGATTCTCTCTCAATCTTGCTCAATTCTCTTAATTCTTTGGTTGTCTGAAGTCCTACCAATGTAGGCAAGAAGATTGAGTTGCTTTGAGGCCAAATCGATGCAACTCAGTTCATGTATCTCAAATTTCAACTCCATGTATCTCTCAATATACTTGGAGTTAGGATGAATTGACGTCAGATTCATGCTCTACGCTATTTTTCCTTTCAGATCATGTCCTCCTCTTTTATTCTAGTGATGGTTGAAGGTGGACCAGTCCGGTGAGGTCCACCGGAGAAGAAGACCGGAGCTACAGCTCCGACGATGTGTTGACATCTCTCACAACCATAGGATCCAGCTGAAATGTTTTAATCACGAGCGTACATGTTGATTACCACGTGTGTGGACAATTGACTCAAGTGCATGGTGAACTGCGCGCGCTCAACCACTTGATTTGCCACCTCAATTAATGAGGTTGATTAAGTGGTCCACGTTTTTTTGATTTTCTGTTTTTTATTTTAATTCCTTTGATTTTCATTAATTCATATTAATTTTAATATTGATCCAAAAAATATGAGAGTTTCACCAAAAAATTTCAAATAATTTTCTCTTTCATATTCTGAATTAAAATTAATTTTTGGATCGTTATTAATATTTTTCATGATTTAATTGATTTTTCATTTGTTTTTAATTATTTAAAAATACATTTGAATGTCCAAAAATTATGAAAAATTTTCTCCAAGGTCCTTTGACCTTGTTTGACCTATGATGAATCTCATGGCTTCTTTGGTGTTTTGATAAGGTTTTAGGAATTGGACAAACCATATTTAATTTAAATGTCTTATTTTAGTATTTTTAATTTGATTAATTGCCAAATAATTTTGTTGACCAATTGTGGTGACTTGTTGGTGTTTGACTATTATTGTTGAGCCTTGGTCAAGGTTTATTTGACTTTGTCAAATTAATATCATTGGATTTAGGGGATTGATGGAATGTATATTCCATCTCCCAAAATGAATGGATGATATTAATTTGGTAAAAGTCCTCCTTTGACCAATTTGTGTTTTGATCCATTCCCCCCCCCCCCCCCCCCCCCCCCCCCCCACTTCATCTTATTCCCCTTCTTCATTCATTCATTCCATTTTGTAACACCCCTTTTTCTTCCCCAAATTATTTAGCATATAATCAGAGTAAATAAGCACGCATATAAAGAAAAGGGCGTCACATCGACATTTTCGAAACTTAAAGCTTTCAAAAACCAACAATACACCTGGTCATTCAAAATAACACATTGCACTCATCATGAATATTCAAGCAATATGCGTTCGCAGCGGAAAATAAAGAATACTCATGTAATTCATACTATGATCCATGTCCCATACCATGATTATCTCTCAATAATCACTTCAAATAAAATAAAACAATTAATGACATAAAGCATATCAAAATAAGATATGAGTTCAATACCACTAATCTACCCAGTGTTACATGACCAGAGCATTGACTCATTACCTAATTTCAAACTAAATACGGGAACTCTCCAGCTAATCTTGAGCGAGCTACCGTCCACCTACTCCAGGAATACTACTCTGAAGTATCTGCACGATACCCATGTAAAGGTAACATTCAAACAGAAAGGGTGAGAATTCAAATCATTATGAAATAGCATAATAAGGCACAATGAATTAAAACACAATTTAAGAATTCATCACACTTGGTATAATCACGTCAATAATATTAACCAACAGTCATCTCACACATTTCAAACGTACATCGCATCCACATCAATACATGCATTCAATGATCACATAACTATAGACGACTCAATGCAAGACAATGTGACTCTATGCATGTGGTACCTCAATGTGAACTCAAAGTTTCACCGCTTTCCGATTCAATATCTAGAATCCAAGCCACGCTTCCGATTCGGACAAGACCAAAGCCCTACGTCTGTTTCCAATGAAGGATCACCGCTTAATACTACGCCTAATCCCAATTAAGGATTAACGTCTGCTACGTCTGTTTCCAATGAAGGATCACCGGTTAAATACTACGCCTAATCCCAATTAAGGATTAACGTCTGCTACGTCTGTTTCCAATGAAGGATCACCGCTTAACCACTTCCACAATGAAGTCAACCATGCTATGAATGAATGCGCACATACCAACACATATGCAATTAAGACCATCTATATACCGTCTTAACATCCCACATATCACCATGACTCACGATTGGTACATATACACATTCATCACAACACATCAATTACGATTACATATACACATCCATAACCATAAATCATTCACAATTCAATAATGGTATACATACACATTCATACAATATATTATTCACCAATATAGGCCAATCATCAAATATGTACACATAGATTTCATTCCAAAACGCGCACAACATTTAAATATCAATTTTTCACTTTTCAAACAGTGTTAACCGGTTAACGCCCTGGGTTAATCGGTTAACACAAAATAGAATACGCTTCTTGGCAATTTTTAACAGTGTTAACCGGTTAACGCCCTGGGTTAACCGGTTAACGCAAGACAGAATGTAATTTTTTTTTAACATTATAACAGTGTTAACCGGTTAACGCCCTGGGTTAACCGGTTAACGCAAAACAGAAAGCTGTTCCTGCGCTAACACGAAACAGAATGCAGATTTCCCCGCATTTTTCATCGTTGGAGGACTTCCGGACCTCCGATTTCGATTCCGTGAAAAGCTACACGTTCAGAAAATTATGACTCACCCAAATATATATTCATTCACAGTTTTAGCATAATTTAATCATCACAATTCAAAAGTATTTATCAAGACCTAATAATTCCAAACCATGCCAATTAAGGATTTCACCCTAAAACATGTTCCTACCCATTGACCCAATCATACTAACCCATAATAATAAGGATTTCCCCCCTTACCTTGTCAATTTGATGGAAACCTTGATTCCTCTCGCTTTTCCTCTCCTCTTTCTCTATTGCCTTCAGTGCTCAAGTGAATTCTAATTCTCACTTCCTTCACTCTTACTATTTATAATGGTATTCTAGTTGGGCTTAAATCATCTAATTTAATCACTAGGCCCAATAATACCTAATATTTAAATACCTCTATTTAAATTTAAATAATTAACCACTCACTATGCAACCAAGTTAATTAATTAATTCAATTATTTAATTATTTCTCATATCAACTAAATAATTAATTCCCACACTAATTAAGTTAATTAATCCATTATTATACTACCTCACAACCGCTTAATTACTTAACACTCCAAATAATTAAATATAATATAATAAAAATAATATAATAATTAATTCCTAAAAATTGGGCTGTTACACATTTGGCCTATGACATCTCAAAATCCTAAGGCTAGTTGATTGAAAAATTAACATGAGTATGGATGAGATTAGGCCACACCTTTTGCATATCCTTTTTTGTGTGTGGTATGTTTCATGAGCATAGTCTATTATATTATGTAACATGCATTAACATCAAAATTCTATTGCCCGGCCTCAAATAGTTGTGACTCTACATAAGTCCAATTACAATTGCTTAACATAGCGCTAAATTTGTGACACAAAAGCCATAAGCATTCTAGTTAGTGAGATTGTAAGTCTCCCCTATTTCATGGTATTGTGTGGAAACTCGGCCTTTTTTCCTTCCTTTGGAAGATGTCTTGGTTCAAGGATCCATGCTTGTGATAAGTGGGTTGAGTGTTCTCCAAAGAATGTCTTAAAATGAAAAGCAAAAGCAAAACAATACTAACTTCTAACCTATTAACTACTAACATTTAAATTCAAGCCATTTACCTTAATGCAATTTACTTTTAGCATTTTATTTCATTTGCCATTGTTCATATCATTCTAACTATTTATGTTAATGCAATTTTCACTTTGTCCATTTGGACCATATTATATGGTATATTTTGTTTGTGTATACTTTGCTTGTTTGTGTGGTCTTTGACCATTAATGTACATAATAACAACAAAAAACCCTAAGAAACTTTTGTGTGGACTGTTGGCTTGATCTTGGACAAATGGACTTAGAATCTAGGCAACCTTCCTATGCTAAAGGACTTGGCCAATACCAACTTATTGAGAAACCAAGTGCTTGCAATTTGAAACTTCATCAGATACATCATTCAAGATCTCTCTAAGTTCATCTACAACATGACCATTGTGAAGCTATTATTTTGAACCTGTGACTTGTGGAATTCCTCGGTTACATGGGCTACTTTGAGGAAGATCATGGAATGGATAAGCTTGGATGTGGCCATCTTTATTTGATGCCTTGCTCTACAACATAATATAATTGTGCATTTGTGTGTTGCTTGATTCTGAAAGTCCAAGGGAATTCTGGGTTTCTATTGACATTTTTGTCTATTGGATTTCTACCTATTTGGTCAGATCTTTTCAACTCTAAACTTTTAATTTTGTACATAGGATAGTCTATTCATCTTCTCTCCATTTATTTAATTTCAAAATCTCTCCCTCCCTTTTCAAATTATTCTTTGATTGAACTTATTTTGTTCTAAACTTTGACCACTTTGCAAAAAGATAGAAACTTTGGCCTTATGCCACTGCATTTTCAAACTTCTTTTCTTAAATCAAACTTGTAAATAAACTTAACTATACTTGACTTAAACTTTCAAAAATCCAAAAAGAACTAACTCATTCAAACCATTTTAGGGCTTTGTGCCTTTCAAACTTAATTTTTTAAAACCAATGCATCCACTTTGAAATTTGTATCACGAACTATGAGGTTTTGATCCCTCATTTTTATGTTGGTACGTAGGCACAACACCGAAGATCTTGTCAAACACAAAAATAAAATTAATGAATTATTTCCTCATCCCCCCATTTTATTTGTTTGTAAACATCACTTTATACCAAGTACATATGCATACAAAAAGGGCTCCCTAGGAGTACCTAAGACACTTTGGATGCTAACACCTTCCCTCTGTGTAACCAACCCCCTTACCGGTAATCTCTGACTTTTTATTATTTTTGATTTGAAAACTTCTTACTTTTGAGTTTTATTTGTACTTTTTCCCTTTTCCCTTGGAAACAATAAAAGCGCGGTGGCGACTCTTATTATTTGATCTCTAGCTTATCCATAGCTTGATGATCATGAATTTACCGCTACACCACACAAACATTTTTTAGGGGTTTTTGTTGTTTATCAAATATTTTAGGGTCCTAGGACCACAAACACAAACAAAATACACAAGAAAATATATACAATCATAATATATGGCTCAAGTGAGCAAAGTGAAAATGACATAAACATAAACAAGTTAAATGATATGTAAAATGGCAAATGAAATTGTAAATGACTTGAATTTAAAGTGCATAAAGTAAATGGCTTGAAATTAACAAGTTAGTCAAATTGTTAGTTGATTAGATGTTAGTGAAGTTTTGCTTTTCAATTGATTAAGTCATTCCTTTGAGAACACTAAGCATGGACCCTTGAACCAAGACATCTTCCAAGGGAAGGAAAAAAGGCCAAGTTTCCATATAATACCATGAAAGGGGGGAGACTTACAATCTCACTTACTAGAATGTTTTGCTTTTGGGCCAAAATTTAGTGCTATGTTAAGCAATCGTAATTGGACTTATCTAGTAGTCACAACTATCTGAGGTTGGGCAATAAAAATTTTGGTGTTAATGCATGTTAGAGATATGGTATAATGAACCATACTCCTAAAACATACCACACACATAAAAAAAATGATCAAAGGATGGACCTAATCTCATCCATACTTGTATTGGTTCATCTAACACAAAGTTATTGATGAACCAATTAGCCTTAGGATATTGAGACTTCATTGGTCAATGAGAGGAATGGGATAGAATGAGATTGAAGATGAAGAGGGTGGGGAAATGACACAAACACAAATTGGTCATGAGAGGAATTTTATCAAATTAAAATCATTCATTCATTTTGGGAGATGAAATATACATTTCATCAATCCCATAAATCCAATGATTTTAATACAACAAAAGTTAAATCAACCTTGACCAAGGCCCTAGCACAAAGTCAAACTTCACAAGTCAATAAAAATGGCTCAACATAATTTCTACACAATTAAACAATTAAAATATCAAATTAAAATGCATTTAAATTAAATTATCTTTGATCAAAAACCTAAAACCTCTTCAAAACACCAAATAAATGGCCAAAAGATTTATCATAGGTCAAACAACGTCAAAGGACCTTGGACAAAAAATTTCATTATTTTTGAAAAGTCATAAGTATTTTTAAACAATTAAAATTAAATCGTGAAAAATATCAAAACAAATCCAAAAAATAATTTTAATTCAGAAAATGAAAGGGGAAAATTTTTGAATTTTTTTGGTGAAAGTCCATATTTTTTGGATTAATAATGAAATTAATATGAATTAATTAAAAATAAGCAATTAAATGAAATAATCAGAAATTTAAAAAAATGAGAACCATCTGATCTCCCTCATTAATTGAGGTGGCAGATCAGATGGTGAGAAACGCGCGTTCCACATGTGCCTTGGTCATCTGAACTACACGTGTGGTAATCAAAAGCAACGCCCAAGATTAAAACAATACAAATGGATTCTATGGGTGAGATGCATGACAACACATCACTAGAGCCAGGGCTCCGGTCTTCTTCTCCGGTGGACCTCACCGGACTGGTCCACCATCAACCATCACCAAAATGAAAAAGTAAGACATGGATTTAAAGAAAAAATGCTCAGGAGCTCGAATATGGCCTCAATTTTGTCCAATTCTAAGTATATAAAAAGATACATGGATTTGAATTTTGAGGATCATGGACTGAGTTGCTTCGATTTGACCTCAAAGCAACTCAATCTTCTTGCCTACATTGATAGGACTTCAGACAATCAAAAATCATAAAGAATGGTGAAGAGTTGAGAGAGAAACGAAGAGAAGAAGTTTCTGAAAAATCACCTTCAAGTTGATCTAATTCCACTTGATTTTGATCTGAATTTGATTGCTTTCTCCTCCTCATGCTTGCAGAAGTCAGTTGAGATGAAAAAGGAAGTGAATTTCTGGAGTTTGAACTTCCAAACAGAAGATGAAGTTCAAGCTCGATTTCAAGAGAAACCTTCAGAAATTCTATGGCAGTGGGGGTTTGAATCAGTCTAGCAAAGCTTGGGCAAGGTGTTGATGAAGTTCTGATCACAATGCACTTCTATTTATAGGCTATGTGATTGATATTTGCACACTTCCAATTTTGGCAAAACTTGAATTTCTCTCTTGCATGGATGCATGGGCGTGCACTAGGCCCATGAGATGATGTAATCTGATCCATAGTTCAATGTTCATCATGCTGAAATCATGTTAGAAGTTCATGCAAATGTGTATGAAAAATGGAAGTTGAAATTATCCAAATGGTCCCTTAACTTACACCCATGCACAGGTCCGTCATATTTTGGCCAAATGAGATAATTTTGGACTTTTTAGAAAGGTCAGATCAATTGGAACAACTTTCATGTTGAACACTTTTTCATTTAAATCTTGGATCATGATGAATTTTGAGGTGGAAGTTTGGGAAATCAAACATATTTAAAAAATTTCTAAGTCCCAAGTCAAATGTTCACTTCTTCCACCTTGAATAACTTTTTCTATAGACTTCAAATGAGAAAAGTTACTTCATAAAAGTTGTATCTATTTCAAACCTCTTCAATTTAGTTACAAATATGACCTCATTTGGATTTTGCATGAAGGAGTTATACATTTTAGAAGTTGAGGAAAATCACTTGTTCAATGGCATTGGCCCAAAATGACCTATAATGTTTCCTCTTGGAAGATGCATTTTCAAGTTGAATTCGAACTTCCTCCAAACATAAAAGTTAAATTAGACATATTGAATTTGATCATGCAATTTTAATGGCTTTCATCTCATAAAAATAGAGCAAGTTATGGTCTTGGGAAGTTTACCTCCAAACTAGGGTTCAAACAAAATGACCTATAATCGTTCACCATAAAAAATGACTTTCCAAGACAAAATAGATCTTTACTTAAACATGAAAGTTATTTGAAATGTCATTTTGAGTAACCTTTATCTTGGAATCATTTTCATATGACAAAAATTCTAGGAGATAGGGTCTAGGGAACCCCAGTTTTGACTAGTTGACTTCCCCTGGTCAACCTCCATGAACCAACTTGCTAGCTTGACATTCTCTTGACTTTTAGGATTAATGGAGTATCATATATGCATAAGATGATGAAATATGAAGTATCCCTTGAAATATTTGATCAATCTATAGCGGGAAATTCATGATCATCAAGCTATTGACAAGCTAGAGATCAAATAACAATAGTCGCCACCGCGCTTTTATTGTTTCCAAGGAAAAAGGGAAAAAGTACGAATAAAACACAAATAGTAAGAAGTTTTCAAATAAAAACTAATAAAAGTCAGAGATCACAAATAAGGGGGTTGGTTACACAGTGATGTTTACAAACAAATAGAATGGGGGGATGAGAAAAGAATTCATTAATTATATTTTTGTGTTTGACAAGACCTTCGGTCTTGTGCCTACGTACCAACATAAAAATGAGGGATCAAAACCTCGTAGTTTGTGCTATAAATTTCAAAATGAGTGTGTTGATTTTAACAAAATTTAAGTTTGAAAGGCACAAAGGCCTGAAAATGATTTGAATGAGTTAGTTCTTTTTGGCTTTTTGAAATTTTAAGTCAAGTATAGTTAAGTTTATTTACAAGTTTGATTTAAGGAATAAAGTTTGAAAAGGCAATGGCAGAAGGCCAAAGTTTCTATCTTTTTGCAAAAGTGGTCAAAGTTTAGAACAAAAAAATAGTTCACACAAAAAAGGTTTTGAAAATGGAGGGAGAGAATTTTGAAATTAAAGAAATTAGGAGAAGATGAAGAGACTATCCTATGCACAAAAATTAAAAGTTTAGAGTTGAAAAGATCTGACCAAATGGGTAGCAATCCAATAGACAAGTATGTCAATAGAAACCCAGAATTCCCTTGGACTTTTTAGAATCAAACAACATACAAATGCACAATTATATCAATCTTGAAGAGAAAAGGCATCAAATAAAGATGGCCTCACCCAAGCTTATCCACTTCATGATCTTCTTCCAAAATAGCCTATGTAGCAGATGAATTCCACAAGTCACGGGTTTAACATAACAGCTTCACAAATGATCGATGTTGCAGATGAACTGGAGAGATCTTTAAAAATGTATCAGATGAATTTCAAATGTGCAAGCACTTGGTTCTTCAATAAGTTGGCATTGGCCAAGTCCATTAGCAAAGGAGTGTTGCCTAAGTTCTAAGTCCATTTGGTCTACAGATCAAGCCAACAGTCCACACAAAAGTTTTTTAGGGTTCTTGTTGTTATTATGTATATTAATGGTCAAAGACCACACAAACAAACAAAGTAACATCAAACAAAATATATCACACAATATGGTCCAAATGGACAAAGTGAAAATTACATTAACATAAACAATTAGGATGATATGTATAATGGCAAATGATAATAAAGTGCTAAAAGTAAATTTCATTAAAGTAAAGACTTGAAATTAAAAGTTAATGGTTAGTAAGTTAGTATTTAGTGTTGTTTTGCTTTTTTATTTCAAGACATTCTTTGGAGAACAGTCAACTCACTTGCCACAAACATTGATCCTTGAACCAAAACATCTTCCAAAGGAAGGAACGAAGGCCAAGTTTCCACACAATACCATGGAAGAGGGGAGACTTACAATCTCACTAACTAGAATGCTTATGCATTTTGTGTCACAAATTTAGCGCTATGTTAAGCAATCGTAATTGGACTTGTGTAGAAGTCACAACTATTTAAGGTCGGGCAATAGACTTTTGGTGTTAATGCATGTTGGAGACATAGTATTATGAACTATGCTCATTAAACATATCACACACAAAAAATATGCAAAAGGTGTGGCCTAATCTAATCCATACTCATGTTAATCTTTCAATCAACTAGCATTAGGACTTTGAGATGTCATTGGCCAAATGGAGATGAAGGAATGAAGAAGAGGAATTAGAGGAAGAGGGAAGGGGATGAATGAGATCACAAATTGGTCAAAGGAGAACTTTTATCAAATTAATATCATTCATTCATTTTTGGAGATGGAGTGTACATTCCATCAATCCCCTAAATCCAATGATATTAACTCAACAAAGTCAAATCAACCTTGACCAAGGTCCAACAACAAACAAGCAAACTCAATTTAGTCAATACAAATGGTCAACATAATTAAAATGGCATTTATTCAATTAAAATAATAAAATAATGCATTAAATTCCAATATGTTTTACCCAATTCCTAAAATCTCACCAAAACACCAAAGAAATGGCCATGAGATTTATCATAGGTCAAACAAGGTCAAAGGACCTTGGAGAAAAAATTTCATAATTTTTGAACATTTAAAAATATTTTTAAACAATTAAAACAAATGCAAAATCAATTAATTCATGAAAAATATTAATAATGATCCAAAAAATAATTTTAATTCAGAATATGAAAGAGAAAAATATTTTTTTTTGTGGTGAAAGTCCCATATTTTTTGGATCAATATTATATTTAATATGAATTATGGAAGAAAATGTAATTAAAATGAAATTTCAGAAATTCAAAAATACGCGGACCATCAGATCTCCCTCATTAATTGAGGTGGCAGATCTGATGATCCAAAACGCGCGTTCCACAAGTTCCTTAGTCAACCGCGTGGCACAGATGGTAATGAAAACAAACGCTTCAGATTAAAATGTGAGACATGGATCATGTGGTTCAGACACAAGACACATCATCACCGGAGCCAGAGCTCCGGTCGTCTTCTCCGGTGAGCTTCACCGGACTGGTCAACATGAACTATCACCAAAAAAAAGAAACAGGGACATGATTTTAAAGAGAAAATGACACTGAGCTCGAATTTGACCTCCATTCATTCCAATTCCAAATATATTGAGAGATATGTGGATTTGAAAATTGAGGTACATGATCTGAGTTGCTTCGATTTGACCTCAAAGCAACTCAATCTTCTTGCCTACATTGGTAGGACTTCAGACAACCAAAGAATCAATGGAATTGAGCAACAATTTAAGAGAATCAAAGAGTTTAAAATTTCTGCAAATTACCTTCAATGGAGGTCTGAACACGATGGATCTTGATCTGAATTGTGCTTGGACTCACTTCAATTGCTTGTAGGAAGAGAATGGAATGGCTTAGAAGCAATGGATTCCTGGAGAATTGAATTCCAAAATAGTGGAGATTCAAGCTCAAATTCAAATGAATTTATCAAGTTTATCCTATGAGAGTGAAGGGTTTTCAGTGGGGATTCAAAGTTTGCGCAATGGTGTGTGATTTGCTGAGCAATTCAAGCTCTATATATAGCTAAATCTATGTGATATTTGCACACTCCTTCCACTTTCCAAAATTGGAAAAATGATGATACAAAGCTGCATGGGCGTGCATAAGCCCATGGAATGATAGCTGAAGGTCCAAAGTGAATGATCAGATGTGTTGAAGCTAGCTTAGATTGCAAGGCACAAAGTGATATGAGTCTGTTTAAGCCATGCGCAGCCTATGCATTTCTTATCCAAAATGAATGAATTTGAGCACTTTGGGAATGTCAGATCAAGAGGAACAAGTTTTATGTTGAACACTTTTTCATTTGGAGCTTGGAACTTGGAGAAATTTGAGGTTTAAGTTTGGAAAAATTTGACTTTTTATAGGAGATTCAAATGCGAAAAGTGAAGTGTCAAGCCATATGTCCTAATATTCCACCTTGCTTAACTTTTTATAGGAGATTCAAATGCAAAAAGTGTCTTCATCAAAGTTGTAACTCTCTCAAAGACTTTCAAAAGGGTCACAAATTTCATATCATTTGGATTTGAAATGATAGAGTTAATCATTTTTGAAGTTTTGAAAAATCACTTGATCAATGGTATAGGTCAAAAATGACCTATAATGTAGCCTCATATCACATGCTCAAGAAATGAGATTTAGATCCCACTCCAAACATAAAAGTTGAAGTAGGCACATTGAATTTCATTTTGCAACTTGGAAATATTCCATATCATAAAAATTGTGCAAGTTATGGCCTTGGGAAGTTGACTTTCAAATTAGGGTTTAGACAAAATGACATATAATGTTTCAACATAGAAAATGATTTTCAAAGCAAAACTAGATCTAGGTCTCCACATGAAAGTTGTTTAGAATGTTATTTAGAGCAAGTTTTCTATTGGAATCATTTTCATATGGTGAAAATTGTAGGAGATAGGGTCTAGGGAGACCCAGTTTTGATCAGATGAATTCATCTGGCCAACCACCATCAACCAACTTGCTAAATTCTAATTCTATTGACTTTCTTGGCTAATGGTATATCATATATGCATAAGATGATGAAATTTGAAGTGTCCCTTGAGAAATTTGATCAATTGGTGAGATAGCTTGTTGGAGAAGTTACTCAAGATACCTAGTCAAACTAGGGTTTCCAAGGCAAATCACCCTCAAACTCTTGAAGCAAACTTGATCAATATAACATGTAGAAATCATTAGGACTCATATATGATGCTCATAACCATTCTTGAATCAATTCTTGGTTGTGCTCTTTGTTCATGAGGGTCTCAAACCCTAGATATGATCTTGATGAATCAATGAGATCATGTCTTACCTACAAAAGAGTTAGGCAAATACAAAGACATATTTTTGGTATTTTGGTTAGTGAAATGATAAAATACAAGTATGATATAATCACAAAGTGCTTGGTGATCTCTCCCAAAACAAACCCAATGAAAAGTGGGTAAGGAGGATGCCAAGGTATGATCCCAATGCTAATGCTTATGATGAAATTAAATGAGGGATCTTAGGGTCAAAATTGGGGTTTTACATTGTTGAAGAAACTTGTTGAAGAAGTCACACAAGATATCTTGATGAATTAGGGTTTCCAAGGAAAACCAACTCCAAACTCTTGATGATTTATTGATCAAAATAGCATGTGGAGATCATGGGGATCCATATATGATGCTTAGAGCCAATGTAAACCAATTCTTGATTGTGCTCCTTGCATTGAGGGTCTCAAACCCTAGATATGAGCTTGATAGAGCACAGGTGAGCATACCCACTACCTACAAAAGCAACAAACTATATATTGACATATTTTTTGGTATTTTGGTTAGTAAATAATAATGAAAAATGAAGTATGATACAATCAAAAGTTCTTTGTGATCTCTCCTAATGAAAACCCAATGAATATGGGGTGAGGAGGATGTCAAGGTGTGATCCCAATGCTAATGCATATGATCAGATAACATGAGGGATCTTAGGGTCAAAATTGGGGTCTTACACCATGTTATAGGTATCATCATTAGATTTATAAAGCCTCAAACGGTATCAAAATCGGACTTACGGAATAAAAGTTATGACCAAAATCGTCGGGATATGTCAACAATTCATTAACCAAACGTATGAAGAAAAGCTTCACCAACAAAATAGCCATAATAATAATACTCAAACAATTCACTTATCACTATCATGCTATATCTATGAGAATCATCTTTCTAATGCTTCAAACCCCAACCCAAAATGATTCACGAGTTGAAAGTTATGATCAAAACCACGCACGAAGGCGTTACTAAAAAGTTATTGTGTTTCTAAAATTTCCAGCACGATTTTCATCTTTTTCAACCCCAAAAAAGTCCATGAAATAATCACCAAAATTATTGTATCCCTGAAACAAAGTTATAGCACTCTATTTCAAATATCCAACGTTTCAAACGAAACTCGATTCAGACTTACGGATAAAAGTTTATGGTCAAAACAATTTCGACTGAGAAACACGAATAAGGGCGCCCATGCTGAGCGCGATCGTGACAGACAGAATGCCGAATTTTTTGTGATTTTCATCGTTGGGGGCCTTCCGGACCTCCGATTTCGATTCGTAAAAAACCAAACGCTCAGAAAATTCCAACCCATGAAATACTCTATTTATCTTAAGCTAATTTACAATTTTAACACAATTAAATCATCTAATCATTGTTTTAAGATTATGCCTAAAACCTTCGAAATTGCAACAATGGTGGATATAAGTGCAATCATCAAAACAGGAAAAAAAATAGACGCATATAATGCATACAAAATTCATCATATAATCATCAAATAAAATCATCATAGCATCCCAATTCAATATTATAAATCGAAACACTCAACCCTGAGGAGGTTAAGGTTTCCTCCATTCTACCCTTCTACCATAGCTTTTACTATTGGAACAAGTTCTCAACCTTAGCTTAGATTCCTTGCAAAAATTCTGAATTAGAACCTTCACTCTCCTCCTTTGATCACCTTTCCCCTTGCCCCTTCTTGTCCTAGCACTCTTTCTCCTTTCTCCCCACTTTTCACGTACGATGCAACTGATTTTTCTTATTCCAATTTTCCCTTTGTCTAATACTAATATTCCTCTTAATTATATTTTCCCTCATTAGTGCCTCAACTTACTTTCATAATTACTAGTTTACCCCTAAGTCCTCTCTAATCCCTAAATTGTCCTTCCTTCCTCTAATACTTTTATTTTATTTTATTTTCTTTTAATTAAATTAATTAAATTCACACAATAATTAAATAAATTCACCAAAATTCAAAATTGTATAAATAAATAACGAAGTTCTAAATAGGGGTGTTACAGCCAGAGTTGTTACTTCAACACTCCACCAAAGGCTGAAATTTTTGGTCAGCAACAAGCTAGTAGTCATGGAGGGCGAAGAAGATATCATGGTTAGCCACCTGACATCATTCCTATGTGTGAAAAGAGAGGGAGAATTTAAGGAAATCCCATTTCAATCCTTTGAGATTGTCAATGTTGAAATGGATGGCCCTATAGGGGAAGTAAAAACTACTGAATTTCCAATGGCTTCTCTAAATGATGCTAAGACTATCATCAGAAGTGGACACCCTGAAGGATGGTAAAGGATACTAGAATTTCAGGTCAACAAGGATAGCTCTGGATTTGGATACAACTCCCAAGACTTGAAGAAGCTAACACCGATTTCTGTAAAGGGGAAAGTACACCTGTAGTGGTAAATTCATTACCGTTGAAGCTAGCAGAAATATACCCAAACGTATCGTACGCTCGAACATACAACAGAGTCGCCACCAAACTTTATTTATCCCTGAAGGGAAGGGAAAACATCGATAAAACCCGGGGGAAAGAGATATAATGGGTAAGGAAGCCGGTTATGCAAGGGGAAAGTATTAGCACCCCAAGCATCCATGGTACTCCATGGGAACCATTTTGGTTATTCTCGCTCGAATAGGTGTGATATATAAAGATTACTCGCAAAAGAATAGGAAATGAAATAAAAATAGATAAAGTGCTCGGTGAGGATTGGGGCCCTCATGCCTACGTATCCTCATAGTGCAATGAGGAATTCAGAGTTTCGTAGTTCAAGGAACTAGATGCGGGATATGGAAAGAAGTGTGATCGAAATATGGTCTGAACCAAAGAATAGTGTTTTGAGCTCCAACAAGGGTGAAAATATGAACCCAAGAGTAAGGTGGCTATTACCAATACGTGGACTAGCAGGCCGCCACTATAGGGTAAAACCGAAAAGACGAAGAAATAGGTGTTTGGGCTCGGTCCCAAACATATCTTGGTTCACAAGGTGACGCAAGAAGGAGCGCAAAGAGGTAGTGTATTTGGCTCAAAGAATATGGTATATCACATGAAGTGAATGAAGGTAGTATAAGGATGTATCACGAAGGTGAATGGATTGAAGTGACCTAAGTCACAGAAGTGAAGGATTTGGTAACAAGTGATTGAAGAGGTATAGTTTGAAACCGGGGTTCGTACCATAGAGAGAAACAACTTTAACCGATACGTGGACCAGTAGGCCGCCACTATAGGGTGTTTAGCCAAAAAAGAAGGAATTAAATGTTTGAGGAAAGATTGACTACATTAGGTGTCCTAAAAGGATGTATGTGGAATTCCAAGGAAAGTGTATTTCGATGTCAAAGGAATAATATGTCACTGGGTGAACGATTTATGATCGAAGGTAGGCAATGGATCATGAAAGATATGAATGATGCCCTAAGGCGAAGGAGGAATAATTAGAAGTGTGATCGCCAAGGATTCGCATCCTCGTGCCTACGTATTCTCATTATGCAATGAGAAAGTCAGAGCAATCGTAGTTCGGAACCACGAGAATAGAGAGGGAGGCATTTGCTTAAGCAACGGGGATCACAAAACAAATATGAAGTCTATGAGTGATTGTAGTACTGGATAGTACGAGGGTATCACTTGCTGGGGAAACAAACAGTTCGAGATCAATTAAGGATGGTATCTTGGGTCCAAGAAGGAGATAGACTCTAAATCAAAGAGCAAGGTAGGCATTTACTAATACGTGGACTAGCAGGTCGCCACTATAAGGTAAAGCCAAAAAGAAAAATTGAATTAAGTGTTTGGGTTTGTAGCCCAAACAACTCTCAATTGAAGAGATAGATTGTCGTTAAGACTTCCTAGAAGGATAGACAAGGAGTCCAAGGAGAAGTATGATTGATCTCAAAAAGATGGTATAGATTATTGAATGAAGAATGATTAATTGATATATAGGGTATATTCATAAATAGGTAGCTCGAGAAGAATCTGGATTCTCCTGCCTACGTATCCTTATAGTGTAATAAGGAAATCAGAGCTTTCAGAGGTATTAGCACCCCAAGCATCCATGGTACTCCACGGGAACCGTTTTGATTGTTCTCGCTCGAATAGGTGTGATATCTAAAGATTACTCGCAAAAGAATAGAAAAGGAAAGAAAAATAGATAAAGTGCTCGGTGAGGATTGGGCGCTTCATGCCTACGTATCCTCATAGTGCAATGAGGAATTCAGAGCTTCGTAGTTCAAGGAACTAGATGCGGGATATGGAAAGAAGTGTGATCGAAATATGGTATGAACCAAAGAATAGTGTTTTAAGCTCCAACAAGGGTGAAAAGATGAACCTAAGAGTAAAGTGGCTATTACCAATACATGGACTATTCAGAATGGGGGAATGAATTCTCCAGTCTCATTCCTTCTCTATTGCTTAAGGCTCCTATCGCACATTTTGAATCATGATCGCGAAGTGTTGATACCTTTGAAATGCTTGAGAAGTAGTTCACTTTGCTAGCTATGATTGACTGATGTTCACTTGAAGTATTGATCTTGCATTTGAACCTTGAGGTCTTGAGCTCCTGAGATTTAGCATATCCGCAATTGCTTGAGCGTAATGAACTTGCCATATCAAGTGATCAAGGGTCTTTTGATCACTTGAATTAGGCTTGGGACTTACATCACGATTACAAATGATTTGGTTGACCAAAGTGTACTTTGGTCAACCCTAATCAATGAAATTAAAATAATAGTTGAACTATGTACAATAATAAATCCTATTGAATTAATCATCTAAATAAAATAAGACAATTCTAATTGAGCCCTAAACTAAGGGAACATGCAATTATTCATGAGAAGGTAATAATAAAAGGTCTTAAGGTTATTAATCTAATTACTTGATCAAAGTATATTTGACCAAATATTTAAATCAATCAAGAAAAATCAAGTCGAAAATAAAGTCAAACTATTTAAGAAGAATCAAGCCATCATTATGAAATTGTGAAAAGAGATTAATTCTAATTAAATTTAGTATAATCTAATCCTAATTAATCAAGAGAACTAAAAACCTATATAGATTACAAAATTAGATTAACTCCAAAATTGATATGTGGTATTATCTTAAATTAGGTTAAACAAAACTAACATATTAGTAAACTTGAAATGTAGTGAATTATATAAAAGTAGATGAGATTAATATATAATTTATTAATACTTGACCATGGAATGACTATAAAAAGAAAGAAAACTTCGTGATAGCATTACTAAAAGTGGATTCATTGCCTATACTTATTCTAGCTTTGCGATCGTACTGTTCCGTTAAATACTACCTATTAACAACACTCATTGGAATACCATCATACACACTAAATAATCACATTGTAGCAGATATGTAACATCATATCATACCATTGCATACTACCCACGTCAATACTACACCGGTGTATTTAATTCACATATAAATACTATCTAGAGCAACAACTATGCTACGACTTCTACACTGCAAGTACACATGTCATAAAACCAATTCTATACAAGCAAATGGCATAGACAAGAAATTACTAAAAAGTAATATGAAAAATCACACATACACATATATGTTATTAACAGTACTACGAAAAAAATCATAAAACGCATATGTAAATATAAAATTTATTAGCACAATTATAGCATACGTATAAAAGTGATTACTCAAAAAGTAATTATAAAATAGTAGTTTAAATCAATCAATCATCAAATACCCGATACCTCATAGTAAGAATGTGGAAGAGATAAAGGATTACCGACGTAGCGGAGGTTTGCTCCTGTTAACGTTGAAAAATGGAGCGTCAAAAATAAACTCAGAATACTTCAAGAATAAGCTCCATTAATCCAATTAGCTTTCAAGATTTGATCATTATTATTGATGATGAATGAATGTAGAAGATGAATCATGAATGTAGAATGTTGATGAATAAGCTTGAATTGATGAATTTTGGATGATGATTACTGATAAATCTTGATAAACTTTTGATGATGATTGTTGTAGAAATTGTTGATGGATGATTTTTGATGATATTGCTTAAATTGTTGATTGATAATTGTTGATGGTAATATAGAAATTGTTGATGGCTAAGTTCCACCATTTTAGAACTTCAATGTGAAAATTCTAAAGGGTGATGAAGATGAACTTTAGTGAGGGTGATGGAGAAGATAAATATTGAGAGAGAAATTGAGAAGGAAACGTGGTAGAAAAATAATAATTAATTGTGAATTTTCCAAGTTAGGTTAGTTAACCCCAAAAATATGAGAAATAACATGTTTATATAGAATTGTTAGGTGAATGATCACCCTTGGATTACGATCCAAGTAATTGGTTTATCAATGCTTAGAAATTAATTTAACCGTTAGTTGAGGATCACCAATTTCAACCATAGGATTAAATGTTAAGAGTGGCTAGGATTGAGTGAAAAAAATGGAAGTTGAGATTTATGTTTGTTTGGAAGTTTTGTGTTAGTTTGGAAGTTACGGTAGTTAAAAGTAATTAGGTAAATGTATGGTTTATGGAGAAATAGGTAGTTAAAGACCAATGGTGTTGGAGTTTAGCAAAAGTATCAAGTTATGATGTAAGACAAAAAGTCACTAGTAATTGAACTTGAATTTTCATGCATTTGCCTTGATTTTTCTACCACATTTGACTTGAATTTTGAGTGGCTTAACTCATGAACTTTAGTACTTTTGAGAAGTGATATTTTCCACTAAATTAATGAAATTTACCTTTTATTCCAACTTTATCCTTTCCTTTGAATCCAAGCAAACCTCTAAATTAATTGATGATCATTTCAATATCTCCTGATGACCATGAATCTCAAATAAAGAGATGATCCCCACCACAAGTAATACGGGAAATAAACCCGAATAATTACCAAATAATATCCATCTCGAAAATCCACTTAAACTAATTAAATCCATTATAATCGAACCTTTGGTCTAAATTTGTTACCGTATGCAAATGCCGATGAGTGTATGATCAAAATAGAAAAAGTATGCAAATGAACAAAACCATAAGCTAGGAGAATTGAATAAAAAAATAGGACAAATTTTGGGGTATGACAACCATCAAGCTATGGGTAAACTTGACGTCAATAAAACCAGAGTCGTCACCGCACTTTTATTGTTTCCATAGGAAAAGGGCAAGAGTACGATTAAAACCCACAGATAAGAAGTTTTCAAATCAAAACTAATAAAATGCCAGAGATTACAGGTAAGGGGGTTGGTTACACATAGGGAAGGTATTAGCACCCAAAGTGTCATAGGTACTCCTAGGGAGCCCTTTCTGTGTGCAAGTGATTTGGTCTAAATGATGTTTGATAAAAAAATATAGAGTGGGGGGTGAGAAAATAATTCATTAATTATATTTTTGTGTTTGACAAGACCTTCGGTCTTGTGCCTACATACCAACATAAAAATAAGGGATCAAAACCTCGTAGTTCGTGGTAAAAATTTCAAAGAAGTTGGTGAATTGCTTTTAACAAAAGTTTAACAGAGAGGGCATAAAAGGCCAAAAGTTTGAATGGGGTTGTTAGTTCCTTTTTGTCTTTTGGAAATTTAAAGTCAATATGGTTAAGTTCATTTACAAATTTGATTAAGAAAAGATTTTAAAATTCAACGGCATAAGGTCAAAGTTTCTAATCATTAAAACATGTTTAAGTTTGAAATCACAAGCAAAGAAGGTTTTTAAAAAGAGGAAGAGATTTTGAAATTTAAGAAGTGGGAGGAGATGAAGGTACTATCCTAGACAAGAATTTAAAAGTTAAGGGTTGAAAAGATCTGACCAATGGGATGCAATCCAACAGACAAGAATGTCATATAGAAACCCATTTTCCTTTGGACTTTTAGCAAGCAACAAGCATAAGCAATATCCAAGCAATCAAATGAAGGTCATGGCATCAAATAAAGATAGCCAGAATATCAAAGCAAGCAACTCCAATAGCTAGAAGTCTTCAGCTTCTTCCAATGCATCAGATGAAATATTCCTTGATTAACTCAAAATAATCATCAGACATCAACAATAATAACAGTATAACAAGTAAGCATAAAGTCAAAGTGATAGTTGATCTAGAAGCACTCAAGGTTTGCATCAGAGGAGAGGCACAATCAAGGATAACTCAGTCTCAGATAATGGCATTGGCCAAGTCCTCAAATCATAGGGAGGTTACCTATCCTAAGCCCAAAATTTCAGATCAAGTCCAACAGTCCACCATCTAGTGTTTTAGGGTTTTTGTTGTTATTATGTGTTTTAAGGTCCTTAGACCATAAACAGGAACAAAACAAACAAGCAATATGTATATATGAAATCACATGATATGGCTCAAGTGAGCAAAGTGAAAAGAAGTGAAACATAAACAAGTTGCATGAAAATGTAAATGGCAGATGAATGGTAAATATACTGAAATTTAGATTATATTAAGTAAATGACTTGAAAATAAAAGAAAAATGAATCAAATTTAGTCAAGTGTTAGTTAAATGTTAATGATTAGTTTTAATTTGTTAAGTAATTCTTTGGAGAACACTCAACCATTCATTCACAAGTATGAATCTTTAAACCAAGACATCATCCATGAGAAGGGCTCCAACTTGGATAATTCAAAAAGTATGCAAATAGCTCTCATGAAAGGAAAAAAGGTCAAGTCTCCCCACAATTCCATGAAGAATGAAAGACTTACAATCTCAGTTACTAGAATGTTATGCCTTCTTGGTCAAATTTAGCTCTATGTTAAGCAATCATAATTGGACTTATGTAGAAGTCACAACTATCTGAGGTCGGGCAATAAAAATATAGGTGCTAATGCATGTTAGAGATTTGGTACAAAGAACCAAACTCCTAAACCATACCACACACTAAAAGAAATAGGGGAATGACATATCTCAGTCTAGCTCATGTTGATTCATCTGACACAAGGTCATTGATGAATCAAGTAGTCATTAGACATGAAGAGATTTCATTGGTCAATGATGGATTGGGGAAGAATAGGGATGAAGATGAAGAGGAAAGGGGAAATAGAATCCAAATTGATCACAGGAGGAATTTCATCTGATCAATACTAGCCATTCATTTTGGGAGATGAAATGTACATTTCATCGATCCCCTAAATCTAATAGTATTGGTCAAACAAAAGTCAAATCAACCATGATCAAGGCTAAACAGAAAGTCAAACATCACGAGACCATAAAAATGGCTCAACATAATTTTCAAGCAATTATTCAATTAAAAATCAATTTAAAAATGAATTAAAATGCATTTTTATTTGGTCAAAACCTCAAATCCCTTCAAAACATCAAATAAATGGCAAGGGATTTATCCTAGGTCAAATAAGGTCAAAGGACCTTAGACAAAAAAATTCATGATTTTTGGAAAGTCAGAAGTATTTTAAAACAATTAAAAAATATGCACAAAGCATTTAATTCATGAAAAATATCAAAATTAATCCGAAAATAACTTTAATTCAATACATGGAAGAGAAAAATATTTAATGATTTTTGGTGAAAGTCCCATATTTTTTGGATTAAAAATGAGATTTCTATGAATTAAACAAAATAAACAGATTAAATAGAAAATTAGAAAATATAATAAAATTCAAAAAACCAAGGGCCATCAGATCTTCCTCATTAATTGAGGGGGAAGATCTGATCATTGATTTATTTATTTTGAAATTATCATCATAAAAATTCAATTTTAAAACAAAAATAAATAAGAATAGAAACAATTAGATAAAAGCTTAACTTTATTTAATAGAATGCTCATCCGCAAATGGCGGGACTCTATGGATCTTTACAAAGTTTGAAAATGGTAATTTACATGGAAAATGGCTAAATTGATTACAATGATCACTACTCTCCCTACCAACTTCAAAATCCAATGTGTTTTCCTTTGGTGGAGAATGACGACTCCGAACCAAATGACTGCTCAAAACCGCTTCAATGATCAGGACCCATCCGAATGCAGTTACTTGCCATAATCCCTCATTTTTTCCTATATTTCCCCAAGATGGGGTACTTAATCTACCGGGTTGAATTTTCTATTTTATGGATTGTCCTTTCGGTTTTTCAATCCACCGAGACGCTCATTTTTTCCTAAGCCGCCCTTTCGAGTTTTCAACTTAGCGAGTTGTTCTTTTCTTTTTAGGCGAAGTATTTCTTGACTCCATCAGCATTCACAGGACGAGCGAACTCTTCACCATCCATAGTTGTAAGAATCAAAGCACTGCCTAAAAAGGCTCTCTTAACAACATATGGGCCTTCGTAATTAGGAGTCAATTTGCCCCTAGCATCAGGTTTGAAAGATAAGATCTTCTTGAGCACGAGGTCACCTTCTCTGAATACACAAGGCTTGACTTTCTTATCGAAAGTTTTTTCATTCTCTGTTGATACAACTGACCATAACACATGGCAGTTAATCTTTTCTCTTCAATTAAATTCAGCTGGTCATATGTGGTCTGGCACCATTTAGCTTCTGTCGACTTGGCTTCCATCAAAACACGCAATGATGGAATCTCAACCTCTACGAGGAGCACAACTTCCATACCATAAACGAGAGAGAAATGGGTTGCCCCTATTGAAGTGCAGATTGATGTATGATACCCATGCAAAGCAAATGGGAGCATCTCATGCCAATCTTTGTACGTCACAACCATCTTATGAATTATCTTCTTAATGTTCTTATTCGCAGCTTCAACATCCCCATTCATCTTGGGTCTATAGGGAGAAGAATTATGATGTGCGATCTTGAAGTCTTTACAAAGAGCTTCCACCATATTATTATTCAAGTTCGATCCATTATCAGTAATGATCTTACTTGACACATCATAACGGAATATGATTTGATTCTTGATAAATCGGACCACCACCTACTTGGTCACATTTGCATACGATGCCGCTTCAACCCACTTTGTGAAGTAATCAATAGCCACCAGAATGAAACGATGTTCGTTTGAAGCCCTAGGCTCAATCATGCCAATCATATAAATTCTCCACATGGAGAAGGGACATGGAGAGGAAATGACATTCAAAAGTGTCAGAGGAACATGAATCTTATCTGCATAAATTTGACACTTATGGAATTTCTTCACAAACTTGCAACAGATTCTATTGTCAACCAATAGTAACCTGCTCTCAACATTTTCTTTGCCATAGCATGTCCATTGGAGTGAGTACCAAAGGAACCTTTATGAACTTCAGTTATCAACAGGTCTACTTCATGTTTATCCATGCATCTAAACAAAACCATATCGAAATTTCTCTTATAAAGCACATCACCATTCAAGTAGGAGTTACCAGCAAATCTTCTCAAAGTCTTCTTATCTTTCAAAGATTCCCCAGGCGGGTAAATATGACTTTGGAGGAAACATTTAATATCATAATACCATGGATTTTCATCTTTGACTTCTTCAATGGAAAATATATGAGTTGGCCTATCAAGACACATCACAGTCAAATTGGGAACTTCATTCCAAAATTTCACCATAATCATGCAAGCTAACATTGCAAGAGCATCTGCCATCCAGTTTTCATCTTGAGGGATATGATGAAACTCAACCTTTGTAAAGAAAGTTGACATCCTCCTCGCATAATCTCTATATGGCATCAAACTGGGTTGATTCATCTCCCATTCACCTTTGATTTGATTCACCACCAAAGTTGAATCTCCATAGACGTTAAGATATTTGACTATAAGATCAATGGCTTCTTCCAGCCCCATAATGCAAGCTTCATATTCAGCCATATTGTTTGTACATTTGAAGGTCAATCTAGCTGTAAACAGAAAATGTGTGCCTTGAGGAGTAATAATCACTGCCCCAATGCCATTACCATACGAATTAACAGCTCCATCAAATACCATGCTCCAACGGGAACTAGGTTTTGGCCCTTCTTCAAGCAATGGTTCATCACAATCTTTCATCTTCAAGTACAAAATCTCTTCGTCAGGAAAATCATATTGCACTGACTGATAGTCTTCAATAGGTTGGTGAGCCAAATGGTCAGCCAAGACATTACCTTTAATTGCTTTTTGAGATTGGTATTCAATATCATACTCAGATAACAACATCTGCCAACAGACAATCCTCCAAGTTAAAGCGGGCTTCTAAAAAATATATTTGATTGGATGCATTTTGAATATCAACCAAGTAGTATGATTCAACATATACTGGCGCAGACGCTTAGCAGCTCTAGCCAATGCGTAACATGTCTTTTCAAGCATAGAATACTGAGTCTCACAGTTGGTGAACTTTTTACTGAGGTAGTAAACTGCATATTCTTTCTTTTCAGATTCATCTTGTTGACCAAGAACACAGCCCATACTTTCTTCAAGCACAGTTAAATACATGATCAAAGGTCTCCCTTCGACAAGCAGAGACAGAATGGAGGCTCAAGAAGATACTCTTTGATACTATCAAAAGCTTTCTAGAAATCTTCGGTTCAATCACAAGACTGATCTTTCTGAAGAAGCTTGAATATAGGTGCACATGTGGCAGTCATATGCAATGTAAATCTCTATATATAGTTCAAGCGGCCGAGAAAACCTCTGAGTTACTTCTCAGTTTTGGGTGCAGGAATCTCTTGTATTGCTTTAACCTTGATATGATCAACTTCAATACCCTTCTCACTAATGATGAAGCCCAACAACTTACCAGAACGAACACCAAAAGTACACTTATTGGGATTCAGGCAGAGTTTGTACTTCCTCAAATATTGGAATAACTTCAACAAATGCTCAACATGTTCTTCTTCATTACTTGATTTAGCAATCATATCATCAACATAAACTTCAATCTCTTTATGCATCATATCATGAAAAAGAGTGGTCATAGCTCTCTGGTACGTTGCACCAACATTCTTTAAACTGAAGGCGATCACCTCGATAACAGAATGTTCCCTAAGGTGTAATGAATGTGGTCTTCTTCATATCTTTAGGTGCCATCTTTATCTGATTGTAACCGGAAAATTCATCCATAAACGAAAAGACTTTGAATTTAGTTGTATTGTCTACTAACATATCAATATGTGGCAGAGGAAAATCATCTTTTGGACTAGCTTTGTTCAAATCTCTATAATTAACACACATACGGACTTTTCTATCTTTCTTAGGAACAGGAAAAATATTAGCCACCCATTGCAGATACTTGGAGGTAACAAGGAAACCATCATCAATCTATTTCTGCACTTCCTCTTTGATCTTCACCGCCATATCATGATGAGTTTTTCTCAACTTCTGTAAGACCGACGAGCATTTTGGCTTCAACGGCAATCTATGCTCCACAACCTCAGAATCTAAACCAGGCATATCTTGATAAGACCAAGCAAACATTTCTGAATACTCTCGAAGAAGATCAACCAACCCCTTCTCAGCCACTGGACACAGTTCAGACTCAATCTTGACTTCCTTCATATCATCATCGAAACCCAAGTTGACTAATTCAATATGATATTCAAACGGATGAATGGCTTTTTCCTCGTGCTCAAGAAAACAGGATAACTCATCAGATACTTCTTCATTATCATTCTCTTCCTCTGCTTCAAACACATGGAAATCAAAGTTTGGAGAGGGAGTTGGATCATTGTATTCGATGGGTTTGAGAACCAACCTGCATAATGATTTGATATTTTAATTTTAGAGAAGTGGAGTACAAACAAATATTATGCAAATGGAAAGATTATTATTTATTTATGTTTTTTGTGATTACCATTTTCAGAAAAAGAAAAATGTAAAAATAAACATCATAGATGTAGATGAATAAAATTGTATTTTTATTAATGATAATAGTGAAATTCCCAACAATGTTACACTTCTCCCTTAGGCATAGGAGAAGGATTTTTCTTAAAATAATAAACCGAAAAATTACTTCGAGCGATGCATAATAATAGGAACATCAACAACAACCTAATTGTTTCAAGTCTGGTCGTGCGTTACAAAGTTGGCGCAAGCCTCATCTTCATTACCATTGTCTTCAATAATATCAGTGGAGTGTTGTTCATCCTTGTGAATGAACCTTCCACTACGGAAAACTTATTGTATAGCCTTGACATTAGCGTTGAATGGACCTTGATGAAACCCCAATCATGCTCTATTCTTGTTCTCAATACCTTCCACGACATGACCCCATTTGTCAGGGCTACCAGTCTGAACAATCTCTTTTGCATCCTTCAAGGAAGACATGGGTGCCCCAGCCTTCTTCAGTTCATCAGCAATGGATAAAGATTGGAACAGTGTTCCAACTTCCTCCTCAACATCAACATAAGTAAAGGATGATAAATGTCTCACTAACAATGCCTTCTCTCCACCAACGACGACAAGTTTGTCGTTCTTCACAAATTTCAGTTTTTGGTGTATGTAGCGGGGTATTCGTTACCATTAGAGATATTGACTAAATCCAAGGTAAACCATACAAGTCGAGTCGCCACCGCACTTCTATTTATCCAAAGGAATGGTTAGAAAGTGAACAAAAAACCTAAAAGTTTTATCGGATCAAAAACTAGTAAAAATGTCAGAGATCTGAGTAAGGGGTTGGTTATGCAATAGGAAGGTTTTAAGCACCCAAAACATCCTAGGTACTCCTAGGGAGCCCTTTTCATAAGTGTTGTTCTAGTCTAAAGGGTGTAGGTATATCTAAAGTACTATTTACTAAAAGGAAGGTTAAAAGAAAATGACTCACAAGGATGTCGCATCCACTGCCTACGTATGTCATCTGAGTATGAGAATCAGAGTCTTCATAGCTCGGCTACCTATGGGTTAAAGAGGAGTGTGCTCGGTAAGACGTCGTGTCTTATGCCTACGTATCTCATCTGGAATGAGAATCAGAGCAAAACGTAGTTCGGCTAACTAGGGGTTAAGGATTGCCATCTGAACATGGACTTACAAAAGAGGACACCAGTTGTGTCAAAGGAGGGTGGGCAGTGTGTTCAACGTCCTAGCAGTAGGTGTCGCAGCTCGCTGAATCGAGTCTTAGACAGTTACCTCTTTGCAATAGAACGGACTGACATGCCACAAGATCGGAGACGCACGGAAGGTCTAAAAGTGGGGAAGCTCTGCTCTAGAGTTGTCATGCAATATGGACCTATGTGTTAGGATTTACAAAGGGGAACATCTACCTAATGTTAGCATGCAAAGAATAAGGGAATTCTACCTATGTTATCATACAAAGGGTTCTACCTAATGGGTGCTACCTAAACGGAACAAGAGTCGACGGATGGAGCGCGGAGAGGAGTTACGGATAAGGGTAGATGGCGATGCCAGAGGCAATCGACTTACAGGTAAATGGCGATGCCTGAGGCAATCGGCTTACAAGAGGATGGATGAATGCGTGCTGGTTCTGTTAAGTTTTGAAAATGATTACTCGACGTTGGATCGAGCTTTTGATCTTATTTTGAAATTGTTATCGAATGTTCGTTTTAATTCTAGTATTAACAGGTGACTAAAGAAATAAAGAAATAAATATTATACACTTTATGGGAGAGGGGTACATTTGTTATGAATGGGGATTGTTCGTGGCAAACAAACAATAAGAATAAATGCCTCATACATCATACAAGTAGGCAACAGTTATCAATCAGATCGGATAAATAAACAATATATAATCAAACCAAAGAATCAAATAATGGAGCATTTAAATAATGCATGGGAGTATGAACATGTTAAATAATCAAGCAATAGAAAGCATGAATGAGAGAAACAAGTATAAAAGATAACAGATGAATCAAACAGATGAAAATATACACACGAAGGGTCCACTGAATAATTTAATCAGGAAATGAGGTAAGGACCAAATTCAAGTCAAACTTAAAAAATGAAGAAGTCAACTGAAAATTCAAGTCAACTTAAAAAATAACAAATAAATAGAAAATTAATCAAGAAAATTATGAAAAATTAAACTAAATAAGGTAGGGTCAGGACATCATCATCCCCCAAAAATATTTTAAAAATAACAAAAATTGGTACATAAATTAATTAAAATAAAACAAAAGTCAATTAATGAGACTAGGTTAGAAATAAATCAAGAATAAATAGTAAATTAATTAAGAGAATTATGAAAAATTAAACTAAATAAAGTGGGGTCAGGACATCATCATCCCCCAAAAATATTTTTAAAATAATGAAAATTGACATGTGAATTAATTAAAACAAAACATAGGTCAAACCAAAAGTCAATTAATAAGACTAGGTTAGAAATAAATCAAGAATAAATAGTAAATTAATCAAGAAAATCATGAAAAATTAAACTAAATAAGGTGGGGTCAGGACATCATCATCCCCCAAAAAGATTTTAAAAATAATGAAAATTGGTACGTGAATTAATTAAAATAAAACAGAAGTCAAATTAAAAGTCCACCAACCAAACTAGGTCAAAAATAAATCCAAAATAAATTGGAAATGTAAAATAAAATTCCAAGAAAAGGTCAAGGTTGACCATGAGACAGTGGTCAACCTTCATCCCAAAAATCAAATGCTAACAATAATTTTAAGTCATAAAAATAAAATCAATAAAAAAAAGTATGTTAAAATGGACCATTTAGAATAAATAATTAAAATGAAATATTAATATTAAAAAAATACGAAAATAAAAATTATATAAAATTAAATAAAATGTTAAGAAAAGTGAAAAGTATTTTTGGGTAATTTTATGACGAAGAAAATATTTTAAATAAGAAAAAGAAATATGAAAATGGAAGGATTAATGGTGATGAACATGGTAAGCAAGCGTAGATATATCAAAACATGGTCATGGAAGAGATGATTACCTAATGGAAAATAGAAGTGGAATCGAATCTGATATGTGATGAAGTTTTGCCTCCTTGCCACGAAATTCCAATGCTCCCTTAGGGTTAGGGTTTCAGCTTCTTAAATAGGGTGGATTAGGTGTTCTCATGGGCTTTTTAATAAGTGATTTATCCATAAGAATAAATGTGTGAAGTGAGGTGTAAAATGTTGTTATTTTGGGCCAAACTTAAGTGAATGGATTTCCAATGCATGGCCAAAAGAGGTAAAAAAAATGTGTCTGGTTTGTGCAGCATGCTTAGAAAATCTGATTGGGCCAGCCAAACCCAAAATCTGCCTAGAAAATCAAGTCATGGTGCCCACTTTAAATGAATGTATCTCTCAAAACATGGATCCAAATGAGATGATTCCAAAAGTATGTAAAAGAGGACATGGCAAGGTACAATTGTTGTGAAGAAAGTATTTTCAAATAATGCCTTGAAGTGCAAGAAAACTGGCCAAGAAGTCTTGACAAATTTTGAAGATTTTGGACTTAGAAATTTTTCTAAGTATCCTAAAAAAATGTCTCACTTTGACTAAGCATAACTTTCTCAATTCTAATCCAAATGGAGCAAACATTATATCTCTAGAAAGCTTGGAACAAGAGGAACAACTTTCATGCTGGATAAATTTTCAAATGGAGCTTTTATCTTGATGGAAAATTGGCTCAAAGTGAGTGCAACGATCATGAAAACTTGCCTTAAATTGAAAGTCAACCATTTTCAAATTAAGTAACTTTTCTAATTCCTGATTAAATGATGAATCCATGATCCAACCTTGATCAAATTTCACATGTAGGATCCCCTAGGCATGGATTTTGAGATTCCACTCTCAAAATGTCAGGAGTTGACTTTTCTGGCCCCACAGTTGACTTTTCCCAAACTGTCTGATTCCCGATTCCATTGATCAATTGAAGCACTTCTAGCTCAAATAAAGAGCTGATTTTTTTGTATGTAGACCCTTGTGGACATATGGAGGGCCATGGAAAAGAGTTTCACCCAAAGAATCAGAAATAAACTGATTTTATACCAAACCCTAGTTTTAGGGCAAAATGATCAGGAACTGATTGCACTGATTGCGAATGGATCTTTCTGAGATAATTGTGAATCTTCTTAGGCCAAGATGCCTCTCTAATCATGACATGGATGAGTTCCTCTACTTCCAACCAAACATTTCCTGTTGCAGGTAGCCATGAAACCCTAATTTCTAATTAATCCAGATGAACACTCTAATAGCTTTGAATCCTTCACTGATGAACTGAGGACCATAATAAGATACCTGGAGCCCCCTGAGACCCTTGAGACTTGTATACTTAGAGAATGAAGTCCAATTCTCAATCTTGCTTTGTGTGGGATGCTTTTGTTAAGGAGTGATCAATCAAAACCTGATTTCCATGTCACTAATGCAGTATGCAATGAGTATGACCTAGTATGATGCTAATGAAGTGTGAAACATAATCCCATGCTTCCAGGAAAAATGAAGGTTAAATTTTGGGGTATTACAGCTGCCCCTATTCAATCAACTGGAAACCCGAAATGAAGATAGCAATGGCTTTCGCACTTTCGAGGTATCAAGGGATTGAATACGATAAAAGCCCGAAAATTTGCACTGAAGTGAAAAAATGAAGTAACAATGCTTGTCAGGATCGGCAAAGAGGTGATCTTGATCTGAGTATCAACAAAGAATCTGTCTGGTACGGTGAGAGTCGGTCTGAACACCGAAAAAGGAATGTTAGCTTGAATACCAAAATAAATGGTAACACAAAAATAACCATGGCCTGAATGCCGCTCATCAATCTGAATACTGGAAATGACTTCGATCTGAACATCGGAAGATATTAGATTATCAAACATCGGTCTGAACACCGGGAAACTGGCCTGAGTGCCACTTCGGTCTGAATACCGGAAAATTGGCCTAAATGCCACAAGTTGCATCGACCTGAATGTCAGAAACTTCTTCGATCTGAACATCGGAAGATATTAGATTATCAAACATCGGTCTGAACACCGGGAAACTGGCCTGAGTGCCACTTCGGTCTGAATACCGAAAAACTGGCCTGAATGCCACAAGTTGCATCGACCTGAATGTCGGAAACTTCTTCGATCTGAACATCGGAAAACTGGCATGAATGCCACTTCGGTCTGAATACCGGAAACCTGGCCTGAATGCCACAAGTTGCGTCGACCTGAACGTCGAAAACTTCTTCGATCTGAACATCGGAAAACTGGCCTGAATGCCACTTCGGTCTGAATACCGGAAACTTTCATGCCTGCCAGCATCGGCAGAAATAGGGAAAATGATAATTGAGGCGGCGCGTGGGCCAACGACCCCTGCTGGGAATAATAAAGATAAGTCATGAACAATCTTCTGTCTGAGTACTGGAAATAACTTCTGGCTTATCACTTGGGATACCGAGAATGCCTTATACTTTACATGCGTATGTTTGAATTTTTCAATGGTGTAATGCTCCATGAAAATGGAAATGCCACGCAATTTGGGAGGATGCAATGCAATATGATTCTACATGCAGGGATGCGAAATGCTTGATTAGAGAGAACGCCAAGCTGAGGCAAGGAATTTTGCCGGGGAAATGATCACCATCTTCTGGACCCTAGCAAGGCTGTTGGAGATGCACAACACAAAGAACTCTGTGGGGAAATGACCCGTCACACGGTGTTCTGGAAAATAACAAAATACCGAGGCTCTGACTAGGGAGAGAATGCCACTGACAACTTGTTGTTGAGGAAAGCGATAGTGGTTCTGGCAACCATAATCTGCGAGAGAGACGACTCAGCAGGGGAAGCAAACACCGATACGGTACCGAGATTCTGCTTCAAGGAAAGAAACCATGGGTCTAGCGTCGAGATCATCGATCTGGCATCGAACTCTGAGGAGCAGCCGCTTCTGCTGGGAAGATACATTCTGGCACTGTCAACTCCGCTGGGGATATATAGTCTGACACTGTCAACTCCGTTGGGGATATACAGTCTGACACTGTCGACTCTACGGGTGAATGTATAATCTGAAACAAATTCTTGGGGAAGTACAGCAGTGAGAGCCTGTTGGGGATTGAAGAATCCAACGCTCGGACCAGCTCTGCAGGGATAAGATACCAAATTCCAACTGTTGAGGAAAAACATCCGCGATCATTTGATGGGGACCTTGAGGAAATGCCCCGAGTGTACCTGTTCTGAATAGACGATCCAAAGCACTTAAAATTTACAACAATTTTCAATGTTTATTAAGCACGTACCTGTAAAGCTCTTATGTTTCATGATGCAATGTTTATCAAAAATTCGGACGTCATTTTTGCAAACAAAACAGTAAAATGAAAATGAACACAGAGATGTAGTGAATAACATGATTTTATTGATTGAGTGGCCTCTGAATAGCTATTTACATCAGGAAGCAATCCCTGGAAAGAGGTAATTGCACAACAGATAAAAACAGAAATTAATCTAATGGCAATGTGAAATGGATTTCAATCGGGTTCCAATTCTGCTATGATTCGCTCGTCTTCAAGATCCTCCAGACGATCAGCTTTCCGAAAAAGGTGATTGGACTGTTTCCTATCCTTCGGAAGTTTCCGGTTATCGACACGAGGTGATATTCATAACTACTCAGAACGCAGCCATTCGCTTAATCCCTAACTTTTGCCTAGATCGCCCTTTCGGGTTTTCAATCCACCGGGATACCCATTTTTGCATAAGTTGTCCTTTCAGGTTTTCAACTTACCGGGTGTACAATCTTTTCATTTTTTAATCCTTAACTTTTGCCCGAACCTTTTTCATTTTCTTGGTTCGCCGGGAAGCCCATTTTTTGCCTGGACTATTCTTTTTATTGTCCAGCGGGTCTATTTTATGCGAAGTATTTTTTAACTGCGTCTGAGTTCACAGGGGAAGTGAAGTCTTCACCATCCATAGTTGCAAGCATTAAGGCTCCACCGTCAAAAACCTTGGTGACAATGTATGGTCCATCATAGTTAGGAATCCACTTGCCCCTGTGATCTGTCTGAGGAGGAAGGATCCTTTTCAACACCAAATCTCCGACTTGGAAGCATCGAGGACGCACTTTCTGATTAAAGGCTTTATTCATCCGATTCTGATACAACTGCCCATGACAAATGGCTGGCATTCGCTTCTCTTCGATAAGACTCAACTCATTGAACCTTGTTTGAATCCATTCAGCTTCATCTAACTTGACATCCAACATGACTCTTAGAGAAGGAATCTCCACTTCAACAGGTAGGACTGCTTCCATACCATACACAAGGGAATAAGGGGTTGCCCCGGTCGATGTACGTACTGAAGTACGGTACCCATGCAAGGCGAAGGGTAACATCTCATGCCAATCTTTGTACGTAACGACCATCTTCTGCACAATCTTCTTTATGTTCTTATTTGCTGCCTCAACAGCACCGTTCATCTTAGGACGATAAGGGGAAGAGTTGTGATCTTGAATGTTGAAGTTCTTGCACAACTCCTTCATCATTTTGCTATTGAGGTTAGAACCATTATCAGTAATGATTCTTTCGAGAATCCCATAACGACAAATGATTTCTTTCTTGATGAATCGGGCAACCACATGTTTGGTGACCTTCGCAAATGACGCTGCTTCGACCCACTTGGTGAAATAGTCGATGGCAACAAGGATGAAGCGATGCCCATTGGAAGCATTCTGCTCAATCTTTCCAATCATATCAATGCCCCACATAGCAAATGGCCATGGCGAAGACATCACATTCAGAGGATTTGGCGGCACATGCACCTTATCAGCATAAATCTGGCATTTATGACACTTCTGAGCATATTTGAAACAATCAGATTCCATGTTCATCCACTAATAAGCCGCTCTCAACAATCTCTTAGCCATTGCATGTCTGCCGGCATAAGTACCGAAGGAGCCTTCATGAACTTCCTGCATTAACATGTCCGCTTCGTGTCTATCCACGCATCTGAGCAAAACCATGTCGAAGTTCCTCTTATACAGCACATTCTCTTTGTTCAAGAAGAAACTGCCTGCCAATCTTCTCAAAGTCTTTCTATCATTGTTGGATGCCCCTGCAGGGTACTCTTGATTCTTCAGAAAGCACTTGATGTCGTGGTACCAGGGTTTGTCATCAACTACCACTTCAGCAGCAAACACATACGCGGCCCTATCAAGGCGCATAACATCAATCCTGGGAACATAGTTCCACCGAATCACCTTGATCATGGAGGACAGAGTAGCAAGAGCATCTGCCATCTGGTTCTCATCACGAGGTATATGATACAGCCTTACTGTTGTGAAGAAAGTCAACAGTCTTCTCGTGTAGTCTCTATAGGGGACCAGATTAGGCTGGAGAGTATTCCAATCACCATTCACTTGATTGATCGCTAGAGCTGAATCTCCGAAGATGTCCAGAGTCTTGATTCTCAAATTAATGGCTTGCTCGATACCCAAGATACAGGCTTCATACTCAGCTTCATTATTGGTGCACTCAAAAGTCAGACGAGCGGTGAAAGGCATGTGGGCACCTTTCGGAGTGGTAATGACAGCACCAATTCCACTTCCTTTGGCATTGACGGCCCCATCAAACATTAAAGTCCACTTTTCATCTGGATCAGGTCCCTCCTCAACAACTGGCTCTTCACAGTCTTTCATCTTGAGGAACATGATGTCTTCATCCGGAAAATCAAACTTCATCGGCTCATAATCATCAATTGGTTGCTGAGCAAGATAGTCTGACAGAATACTCCCTTTGATGGCTTTCTGGGATGTATATTGGATGCCGTACTCTGTCAGTACCATTTGCCAACGAGCAACCCTTCCGGTGAGAGCTGGCTTCTCAAATATATACTTGACTGGATCCATTTTGGAGATCAGTAAGGTCGTGTGAGTCACCATGTATTGTCTCAATCGCTTAGCAGCCCATGCAAGTGCACAACATGTCTTTTCAAGCATTGAGTATCTCGACTCGCAATCTGTAAAAAATTTACTCAGGTAGTAGATGGCATGCTCTTTCCTACCTGTCTCGTCGTGTTGACAAAGAACACAACCCATGGAATAATCAAGTACTGTCAAATACATAATCAGCGGTCTCCCTGGGACTGGTGGCATAAGGATTGGAGGATTCTGCAAATACTCTTTTATCTTCTCGAAAGCCCTTTGGCAATCATCATTCCACCTGATGGCCTGATCTTTTCTCAACAATTTGAATATTGGCTCACACGTGGCTGTTAGGTGAGAGATGAACCTTGCAATATAGTTCAACCTTCCTAAGAAACCACGGACTTGTTTTTCTGTTCTTGGCTCAGGAATTTCTTGTATCGCTTTCACTTTGGCCGGATCCACCTCAATCCCTTTTTCACTAACAATAAAACCCAGCAGTTTTCCAGATCTCACCCTGAAAGTACACTTGTTCGGCTTAAGCCTCAACTTGAATTTCCTCAAACGCTCAAACAGTTTCTGCAAATTCACCAGATGTTCTTCTTCTGTCTGAGATTTGGCAATCATATCATCAACATAAACCTCGATTTCATGATGAATCACATCATGGAAAAGAGTTACCATAGCTCGTTGATATGTTGCCCCAGCATTTTTCAGACCAAACGACATCACCTTGTAGCAGAAGGTGCCCTATGGGGTTGTGAAAGTTGTCTTCTCCATGTCTTCTGGTGCCATCTTAATTTGATTATAGCCAGGAAAGCCATCCATGAAGGAGAATACTGAGAACTGGGCCGTGTTATCCACCAAAACGTCGATGTGAGGCAATGGGAAATCATCTTTAGGACTAGCTCTGTTCAGATCCCGGTAGTTAACACACATCCGTACCTTTCCATCCTTTTTAGGTACTGAAACGATACTTGCAACCCATGGCGGATAATTTGTAACCGCTAGAAACCTGCATCCAACTATTTTTACACTTCTTCCTTTATCTTGACAGCCATCTCTGGTCTTGTTCTTCTGAGCTTCTGCTTGACCGGAGGACAATTCTCTTTGAGAGGAAAACGGTGTACCACAATGTCTGTGTCAAGCCCTGGCATGTCCTGATAAGACCAAGCGAAGATGTCAAGATACTCTTGCAGCAATTCAATCAGCCCCTTCTTCACATTATCTTCCAAAGCAACCCTTACTTTGATTTCTCTCTTGGCGTCCTCGGTGTCGAGATTAATCACTTCAACAGACTCTTAATGCGGTTGAATGACTCTTTCCTCCTGTTTTAATAACCTGACAAGTTCTTCAGGGAGTTCACAGTCTTCATCACCCTCTTCTTCAGCTTGAAAGGTTGGACTTTCAAAGTCGAAGCGAGCCATAGCAGAACTGTTATCAATAGGATCCAGTGACGTGCATCTGCATGAGTGATGGTATGTGCTTATGAGTGTGAACAAGAAGTGGAAACTAAACAAAACATTACCAAATGTATTTATTTTTTTTATATTTTTGATTTTTGAAAACTGCAAAAATAGAAAGACAGTGAACAAAATATTTGAATGCAAAAAGACGTCCTTTATTTATGATAAAAAATGCAGGTATCCACATAGATGAGCCCTACAATGAGTCATCACGCCCTGGGCGGAATGTAAGACTTGGATATGCATGAATAAACAAAGAAAATTACTCTTTAAGGAGAGTGACTTGGATAATCTCTTCAGAAGACCAGTTGCGGAGAACTTCACCCGGGACCCTTGGACGCACCTAGTTGTCAATGTTGCAATCACTATCCCCATCTTCTTTGTTGATTGCAGAGACCTAGCCGTATTGAATGATGCCAGCACTGGAGAAAGTAATCGGCCCCTGACGAGTCTGAGGCGTTGAAGTTGTATAAGTCAATGCCAGCTGATACCCAATCCCAAACTTGTCTTCCTTTACAGGTAAATCCACCAGACGTCCCCAACCGGGAGCAACACCTGAATTTACCAAGGCTTGTGTCTGCTTGAAGGACGACAAAGATGCACCTGCTTCAACCTCTTCCACTAGAGCTGCATCCTTGACTTGAACTGCCTCAAAGGCCTGACACAGGGTCTCATGAATCTCACCTTCTACCTCTACATACTTGAATGTAGTCAGGTTACTGACCAGAATATCCTCCTCACCACAGACAGTGATAATTCTTCCGCTGACCGGGAACTTGATCTTCTGATGCAAGGTCGAGGAGACTGCCCCAACATTGTGGATCCAAGGACGACCCAACAAGCAGCTATACGAAGGACTGATATCCATCACATAGAATACGGTGTTAAAGGTTTGTGATCCAATATGAATTGGCAATTCTACCTCTCCGAACACCGACCTCTTAGAACCATCGAAGGCTCTTACCACAAGATCGGAAGGCTTCAAGATCAAACCTTCTACATCTAACCTTGACAGGGCTCTCTTGGGTAGCACATTGAGAGAGGAAGTTGTATCCACCAGAACATGGGATAACATAGTGTCTTTACACTCCATCGAGATGTGCAAAGCCTTGTTATGATCGCGTCCATCTGGCGTCAAGTCAGAATCAGTAAAACTCAACCCGTTGCTTGTATGAACATTTGCAACGATCCCTTCTAGTTGGTTCACTGAGATCTCTTGAGGCACATATGCAGCATTAAGGACCTTCAGGAGTGCCTCCCTGTGTGCCTCCGAACACAGCAGGAGTGAGAGAATAGATATCTTGGATGGCGTCTGAATCAACTGATCGACTACCTTGTAATCGCTTTTCTTTATAATTCTCAAAAGTTCGTCCACATCCTTTGCAAAAGCAGGCTCAGAGCCAGCCTGTGGTGCAGAGGTACCCTCATTCACAACTTGCTTGCCTTTGGCCTTCGCCGCGGCGTCAGCACTATCAGGTTAGGTAACCGGTGGTGAGAACAGTCTACCACTTCTGGTGAATCGCCCGATTCCACCAACATTGTCCACTGCGGGATCTTTTATCTCAATTCCAGGATCAGACTTCTGATCCTGCACCTCTTCTACTTTCAGTGGCTGCTCCATTCCATGATCATGTGTGTACACACTCCCCCCTTAATGCCAAGGAATGGCCCTTTCGCTGGTGAAAGGTAAAGGACCAGGGGTCGTGATGGTCATAGTGGATTGATGCGGTCGCACTGGTGGTACCGGTTGCGCTACTGGCGCACTGATCTGAGCGGTCGGGTAGAAAATTGTGATAGTGGCAACGTCACAGTCATACTCAGAAATCTTATTTATTGAAGTACAAACATCCGAAACATCGGAATCAAGTTTAGCAAGTACATCAGAATCAAACACCATGTTTGGAATATCAGCAACAGCATAAGAAAAATTAATTACATCATTGGGAATTACAAAATCAGCAGGAACAACATTTGTAAATTCTTCAGCATCTTCAGGAAAGAGAGGATTAACATCTGCATTCTCAACAACCCCTTCAACAACCCCTTCAATAGACCTTTGGGCAGATAAGTCTTCAGCTTGGAGGATACCATCGTCAAGCAAGGCCTGGATATCCTGCTGCAGCTTCACACAACCCCCACTCTGTGCAACACAACCCAAACAACCGCTCCCACAGCTGGGGAAAACATCTGCCTTTAGCAAGTATTCTTTGATTTCTAACAGCGGAGTCTTCAGCTTCAACACCTCCTTGACTAATTTTGACTTTTCCTTCAACCATGTTAACATTTGCTCTACCATGCTGCGACATAGGATTGTTGACAACATTAGGAGTCGGCGCAAAGTTAATGGCCTTTGAATCAATAAGGTCCTGAACTGCGTGCTTAAAAGCTTTGTAATTCTCAATAGTGTGGCCAGGTGCTCCAGAGTGGAAATTACACCTAGCGTTGGTGTCATAACCCACTGGAAGCCTTCCAACGGGAGGAGCCAAAGTGCATAACTGCACAAGTTGCAAATGTTGAAGGTTGGGAAGCAACTGGGCATACGACATCGGAAGAGTGTCGAAACGCCTATCCATCATCCTCTGTCTCTGTTGATAAGCAGGTCTGTTACCTTGTTGTTGTTGGTATTGATTTTGTTGACGTTGAGGTTGTTGTTGTTGCACTGGTGCTGCAGCCGGAATGGTCACTACTGCAACATAAGGTTGTTGATGGTAATTCTGAAAGTTATTCCTCCGGTTACCCCTGTTCTGATAAGAAGATATGGCATTTGCATCCCCTTCTCTCCTCTTCTGTCCTCCTAAGAACGACTTCTTTGACCCCGAAGATGATCCAACCCCATTTTTGATCTTACATGTCTTCAAGTAGTTCTCCACCCTCTCACCGGTAGAGACCACATCAGCAAAATTCGAGGCGTTGCAACCCATCAGACGCTCCAAATAAGACCCAGGCAGTGTGTTCATAAACATGTTGGCCATCTCTTTTTCCAACATCGGAGGTTGAACACGGGAAGCCATCTCTCTCCAGCATTGAGCATACTCTTTGAAGCACTCATTGCTCTTGAGAGACAAATTCTAGAGCTGAGTCCTGTCAGGTGCCATATCCGCATTGTACTGATATTGCTTCACAAAGGCCTCAGCCAAGTCTCTCCAGCAGCGAATATGGGCTCTGTCCAGCCTCATATACCACTCCAAGGATGCCCTAGCTAGGCTGTCCTGGAAGAAGTACATGAGCAGCTTCTCATCATCTGAATACATGATCATCTTGCGGAAGTAAGCTTGTACATGAGTCTTCAGGCAAGAGTTGCCATTGTACTTATCAAACACGGGGACTTTGAATTTTGTCGGAACTCTCACGCCTGAGACCAGCCCCAAGTTAGCAACATCCACACCAAGAGCATTCTGCCCTTCCACAGCTTTCAACCTCTCTTCCAGTCTCCGAAACATAGGGTCCATACCATGGCCCATGCCAAAGTCCTCCTGAAGCAGGGGGAATTGATCCTCCTGATCATCATGGATGGGTTGTTGACCAAGGTTGCCATGTGGGATTGGGATAGGCCCCGGTCCATTAGGTCCATTAGCCTCTCCAGCGGGAGGATCAGCCACAACCTCCGGTTGAGTAGTAGGGGGATTCCCCTGTACCAACAATCTAATCTCCTGATGTCCCTGAGCCACTCCTTGGACCACTTCCATGAACTGATTCATGCGAATCCTCATCTCAGCGAGCTCTACTTGTAAACCTTCCATTGCTCTCTGTTGATTCCTTCGGGTACCGTATCGTTGAATGCCTGAGTCAGATATCCTAATAATGGAATACCAAACAAGATGAGAACACTGCGGCGGTACCTGTTATACAAGACATGCTAATGAATATGCAAATGCAATGACATGTTTATCAATTTCAAAGGGTATTCTACCCCTTGATTCCAGTCTCACATTAGATAAACAGCGTAAGAAAACCCTGACTAGAATCAAGAAGAAGATATAAACCCCTAGGAATAGATAAACATGATGCATGCAATGCTTATGATTTAATTTTTATATCAGAGGAACTTTAGAGTCTTATTTGCAAATTTTGGAAATATTAAACGTTTATCACATACGAAAATATCACGTCAATTAATATTTGGAAATGTTTTTACGCCAAAGAAGTACAGTCTTGGTAACCAAATACAATACAAGAGAGAAGGAAAATGAACATCCTATGGATCCCTAGAAGCAATCGTCCAAAGCCCTCGAGACCGGAAGATAAGCTGCACGAAGCCTCTTCACCTCCCTCTCATAGGCTGCCTCCATATCTGCCTTCTCTTTGGCGAGTCGATCATACTTCCTCTTCCAAAACTTGGAAGACTGAGGAAGTAGAGAAGTCAATGCGTCATCAGGATCATCAATAACCTGGTGCTCAAGAAACTCTATCAAAGCATCCTTCTCTCTGATCTGCTGAAGCAACTCCTCTCGTTCACGGATCCAAGCACGCGAACGGTCTTCGTCTCTCAACTCCTCTACTCCTTGGCTAGGGAGGGTTGAAGGCCCAGCAACAACCAAAGGTGTGGGTCTTGGATACTCATAAGGCATGAGGTACTCAGAAGCTCTCCTCCTAACCCAAGAGGTATAGGGTTCCAAAGCGACACAGTTCTTCGCACCTAGCTCCTTCCTTCCTTTCTTATGGATCTTGCGCCAAGCGCGGACCATCCTGCCCTTCAAGCCTTGGGGATCTTTACCCTCCTGAAAGAACACACCCTCTAACAGAATGTTATTGGGTTTATCCTTTAGGGGGAACCCAAGCTGACGACATGCCAAAATATGGTTGTTGTTAATTCCACCGCATGTACCAAGAAGAGGTACATTGGAGAATTTACCACAAGAGTCGATAATCTGCACACCTCATATACACGGTTGTACCAAAAGATATCATCATTAGTGAGAGACATAAGTCTCGTGGACCACCGTAGACATCCTTTGTTCTCCTTGAAGGCGAGCGTCTGAGGCAAGTGCGAAATAAACCACTTGTACAACAAAGACAAACAGCACACAACGGTACCACCTCCCTTTGCATTCCTCATATGCAAAGAGAAATAAGTGTCACCCAACAGAGTAGGAACGGGATTAAGAGTAGAGAAAATCCTAATGGCGTTCACATCCACAAACTTGTCGATGTTGGGGAATAACACTAGCCCATAGATGAGAAGTATAAATATGGCCTCAAAGGCGTCCTCACTCATGGCCTTCCCAAACATAGTAGCTTGATCAATGAGGAAATCAGACGGGAGACCTTGAATTCCACCTTTGGTAGTCATATGAGCACCAATAATAGATTCATCTATACGCAACAGATCAGCAATCTCTTGAGAAGAAGGAACTCTCTCCAAGCCACTGAACGGCAACTGGTCTAGGATAGGTATGCCCACAAGATAGGCATACTCCTCAAGCGTGGGCAAAAGCTGGAAATCCGGAAAAGTGAAGCAACGGTACAAGGGATCATAGAACTGCACCAACACACTCATTAGACCTGCATCCACTTGAGTAGCCAGAATAGACAGAAGCTTCCCATGACGAGCCTTGAATTCTAAGGGATCTAATACATAGGATGTCAAACTCCTTAACTCTTTCAAGTCGGGTTGTCTGAAACTGTACTTCTTCGTATTCCTTCTTTGCTTATCCATGTCTGAAAATTTGCAAATAGACCTCTTAAGTTCCTTGAAAGTTTTCTCATTGTTGATGATATGGATGTATATGAATGCATGAATGCATGGATGCAACAATCACACTCAATGATCAAGCAAATCACACCACACAAAGGTCATGGGACGGATCAAGTCATCCTTAATATGAATCATCCATTTTGGTGGATTATGGTTTACACCTTATCAACACCCAAGTTCCATTGATATTAAGGATGCACAAGAACGGATCAACCATGAATCCAGGGTTTGTTGCGAGTCGCGAGCATGGAGTCTTAGTTAAGAACAACCCAAAGGGAGTGTACTATGGTTAAACTTGACAATCATGTTCTACAAGAGGTTCCCATAGTCATCATCCCATCCTTCGGATATTATCGGATAAACGACTACTCGTATTCCAAAAATATTCTCAAGAGAGACTCTTATGAGTGTAGTATCGCGTAACAATCGTATCAAATCTTACACTTGAACGATCTTCGCACTACGTCCTAAAAATAGGCCAAGATGGGCGTGGTAAACTAAGGTCCTTGGCTTCTAAGGCATATATTGAAAAGAGTAATGCCTAACCACGACTACTCGTGTGACATTATTGATCCCAACATAACCTCCACCAAGTGAATGGGCTTGCAAGTCAACTTGCTAAGGAACAACTGCACACAAGTCAACAAGACTATGCCATTCTCCTATCCTAAGTGCACTCGAGTTCGGGTATAGAACTCGTCTCCCGAAGATCACCAAGCATACAAGGAATTAATATTCAAACAATTTAATCATTACATACAATACAGTAATCCCAAATTGCACAAAAATATATCACAAAGCAATATACCATACAATACAACAAATATGAAAAGTATGCAAAACCCACTAGGCAAATGATAGTCCCCAGCGGAGTCGCCACTTTTCTGTAGCGGGGTATTCGTTGCCATTAGAGATATTGACTAAATCCAAGGTAAACCATACAAGTCGAGTCGCCACCGCACTTCTATTTATCCAAAGGAATGGTTAGAAAGCGAACAAAAAACCTACAAGTTTTATCGGATCAAAAACTAGTAAAAATGTCAGAGACCTGGGTAAGGGGGTTGGTTATGCAATGGGAAGGTTTTAAGCACCCAAAACATCCTAGGTACTCCTAGGGAGCCCTTTTCATAAGTGTTGTTCTAGTCTAAAGGGTGTAGGTATATCTAAAGTACTATTTACTAAAAGGAAGGTTTAAAGAAAATGACTCACAAGGATGTCGCATCCACTGCCTACATATCTCATCTGAGTATGAGAATCAGAGTCTTCGTAGCTCGGCTACCTATGGGTTAAAGAGAAGTGTGCTCAGTAAGACGTCGCGTCTTATGCGTACGTATCTCATCTAGAATGAGAATCAGAGCAAAACGTAGTTCGGCTAACTAGGGGTTAATGATTGCCATCTGAACATGGACTTACAAAAGAGGACACCAGCTGTGTCAAAGGAGGGTGGGCAGTGTGTTCAACGTCCTAGCAGTAGGTGTCACAGCTCGCTGAATCGAGTCTTAGGAAGTTACCTCTTTGCAATAGAACGGACTGACATGCCACAAGATCGGAGACGCACGTAAGGTCTAAAAGTGGGGAAGCTCTGCTCTAGAGTTGTCATGCAATATGGACCTATGTGTTAGGATTTACAAAGGGGAACATCTACCTAATGTTAGCATGCAAAGAATAAGGGAATTCTACCTATGTTATCATACAAAGGGTTCTACCTAATGGGTGCTACCTAAACGGAACAAGAGTCGACGGATGGAGCGCGGAGAGGAGTTACGGATAAGGGTAGATGGCGATGCCAGAGGCAATCGACTTACAGGTAAATGGCGATGCCTGAGGCAATCGGCTTACAAGAGGATGGATGAATGCGTGCTGGTTCTGTTAAGTTTTGAAAATGATTACTCGACGTTGGATCGAGCTTTTGATCTTATTTTGAAATTGTTATCGAATGTTCGTTTTAATTCTAGTATTAACAGGTGACTAAAGAAATAAAGAAATAAATATTATACACTTTATGGGAGAGGGGTACATTTGTTATGAATGGGGATTGTTCGTGGCAAACAAACAATAAGAATATATGCCTCATACATCATACAAGTAGGCAACAGTTATCAATCAGATCGGATAAATAAACAATATATAATCAAACCAAAGAATCAAATAATGGAGCATTTAAACAATGCATGGGAGTATGAACATGTTAAATAATCAAGCAATAGAAAGCATGAATGAGAGAAACAAGTATAAAAGATAACAGATGAATCAAACAGATGAAAATATACACACGAAGGGTCCACTGAATAATTTAATCAGGAAATGAGGTAAGGACCAAATAAAATCAAGGTAAAAGGCCTCTAATACATGGCATATGAGATGAACAAGGGAGGATCAAAAGATCTCTTCAATTGCCATAAGCAATCCCTAAGTCAAACATCGATCATAAAGAAGTCAACTGAAAATTCAAGTCAACTTAAAAAATAACAAATAAATAGCAAATTAATCAAGAATATTATGAAAAATTAAACTAAATAAGGCGGGGTCAGGACATCATCATCCCCCAAAAAGATTTTAAAAATAACTAAAATTGGTACATAAATTAATTAAAATAAAACAGAGGTCAAACCAAAAGTCAATTAATGAGATAGGTTAGAAATAAATCAAGAATAAATAGTAAATTAATCAATAAAATCATGAAAAATTAAACTAAATAATGTGGGGTCAGGACATCATCATCCCCCAAAAATATTTTAAAAATAATAAAAATTAGCACGTGAATAAATTAAAACAAAACATAGGTCAAACCAAAAGTCAATTAATAAGACTAGGTTAGAAATAAATCAAGAATAAATAGTAAATTAATCAAGAAAATTATGAAAAACTAAACTAAGTAAGGTGGGGTCAGGACATCATAATCCCCCAAAAAGATTTTAAAAATAATGAAAATTGGTACGTGAATTAATTAAAATAAAACAGAAGTCAAATTAAAAGTCCACCAACCAAACTAGGTCAAAAATAAATCCAAAATAAACTGAAAATGTGAAATAAAATTCCAACAAAAGGTCAGGTTGACTATGAGACAGTGGTCAACCTTTATCCCAAAAATCAAATTCTAACAATAATTTTAAGTCATAAAAATAAAATCAATGTTAAAATGGACCATTTAGAATAAATAATTAAAATAAAATATTAATATTAAAAAAATACGAAAATAAAAATTATATAAAATTAAATAAAACGTTAAGAAAAGTGAAAAGTATTTTTGGGTAATTTTATGGACGAAGAAAATATTTTAAATAAGAAAAAGAAATATGAAAATGGAAGTATTAATGGTGATGAACATGGTAAGCAAGCGTAGATATATCAAAACATGGTCATGGAAGAGATGATTACCTAATGGAAAATAGAAGTGAAATGGAATCTGATATGTGATGAAGCTTTTCCTCCTTGCCACGAAATTCCAATGCTCCCTTAAGGTTAGGGTTTCAGCTTCTTAAATAGGGTGGATTAGGTGTTCTCATGGGCTTTTTAATAAGTGATTTATCCATAAGAATAAAAGTGTGAAGTGAGGTGTAAAATGTTGTTATTTTGGATCAAACTTAAGTGAATGGATGTCCAATGCAAGGCCAAAAGAGGTAAAAAAAAACGTGACTGGTTTGTGCAGCATGCTTAGAAAATCTGATTGGGCCAGCCAAGCCCAAAATCTGCCTAGAAAATCAAGTCATGGTGCCCACTTTAAATGAATGTATCTCTCAAAACATGGATCCAAATGAGATTATTCCAAAAGTATGTGAAAGAGGACATGGCAAGGTACAATTGTTGTGACGAAAGTATTTTCAAATAATGCCTTGAAGTGCAAGAAAACTGGCCAAGAAGTCTTGACAAATTTTGAAGATTTTGGACTTAGAAATTTTTCTAAGTGTCCTAAAAAAATGTCTCACTTTGACTAAGCATAACTTTCTCAATTCTAATCCAAATGGAGCAAACTTTATATCTATAGAAAGCTTGGAACAAGATGAACAACTTTCATGTTGGAGAAAGTTTCAAGTAGAGCTTTTATCTTGAGGCAAAATGGGCTCAAAGTGAGTGCAACGATCATGAAAACTTGCCCTAAATGGAAAGTCAACCATTTCCAAATTAAGTAACTTTTCCAATTCCTGATTAAATGATAAATCCATGATCTAACCTTGATCAAATTTCACATGTAGGATCCCCTAGGCATGTATTTTGAGATTCCACTCTCAAAATGTCAGGAGTTGACTTTTTTGGCCCCACGGTTGACTTTTCCAAACTGTCTGATTCCCGATTCCATTGATCAATTGAAGCACTTCTAGCTCAAATAAAGAGCTGATTTTTTTGTATGTAGACCCTTATGGACATATGGAGGGCCATGGAAAAGAGTTTCACCCAAAGAATCAGAAATAAACTGATTTTATACCAAACCCTAATTTTAGGGCAAAATGATCAGGAACTGATTGCACTGATTGCGAATGGATCTTTCTGAGATAATTGTGAATCTTCCTAGGCCAAGATGCCTCTCTAATCATGACATGGATGAGCTCCTCTACTTCCAACCAAACATTTCCTGTTGCAGGTAGCCATGAAACCCTAATTTCTAATTAATCCAGATGAACACTCTAATAGCTTTGAATCCTTCACTGATGAACTGAGGACCATAATAGGATACCTAGAGCCCCCTGAGACCCTTGAGACTTGTATACTTAGAGAATGAAGTCCAATTCTCAATCTTGCTTTGTGTGGGTTCCTTCTGTTAAGAAGTGATCAATCAAAACCTGATTTCCATGTCACTAATGCAGTATGCAATGAGTATGACCTAGTATGATGTTAATGAAGTGTGAAACATAATCCCATGCTTCCAGGAAAAATGAAGGGTAAATTTTGGGGTATTACAGTGTAGAGTAGACGTCACAGCGCCAGCTTCATGAATCCAGGGCCTTCCCAATAAATAATTGTAGGCCGAGTGAATATCCATTACTTGAAAAGTAATCTGTAAATCACTCGGACCTATCTTAATTGGAAGGTCCACTTCTCCAATAAAGGTTTTCCGAGAACCATCAAATGCTTTAACAATCACACAACCGTACCTCATCGAGGCGCCTTGATCGGAAAGTCTTGCTAGGGTTGACTTTGGCAACACATTTAATGATGACCCAATATCAACCAACACATTGAACAAAGCGTCCTCCTTACAGTTCATTGAAATGTGAAGCGCCAGATTATGATTCCTACCTTCCTCAGGAAGTTCTTCATCACAAAAGCTCAAATTATTACAAGAGGTAATGTTGGCGACAATGTGGTCAAATTGATCCACAGTAACATCATGTACCATATAAGCTTGCTCCAACACCTTCTGCAAGGCCTCCCTGTATGCCTCTGAATTCATTAATAATGACAGCACGAAAATCTTTGACAGCGTTTGAAGCAACTGCTCCACAATGTTAAATTCACTCCTCTTAATCAAACGTAACACCTCATCATCATCATTAGTCTTCAACTTGTTGGATTCACCTGACTGACATGTTAGAGCACTAACTGGATTAACTGCAGGAATCTCTGCCTTCTTCCCTACAGAAACATCTTCCACAATCTTAGGAAAAACCGGACTGAACACACGACCACTACGGGTCACCTTCACTACATCCTCAATGTTCACCACTGAATCTACAATTGGGAGAGGAACCTCTTGCCCCTTTTCAATCATTGTGGCATTATACTGATATGGAACAGCTTTATCGGATGCATAGGGGATAGAGCTCGCTAACCGTATAACCAACAATGATATTGATCTGTTGACATTACTGATGTTGCTGCTATCGAATTGAATAACTACCCGCTCAGGGATTTTGAACACTGGCATGAGGACGTTCACATCATATCCCATATCTCTTGAATGTTGCACCTAGATAACATTCTCATCCATCAACTTTTGAATATCGCTTTTGATAATTACACATCCACGGGGGTTCACACTGAAAATGACATAACCATCATGGTCATGTTCACAATGGCTCACCAAGCACAAATCCTTGTGGATCTCCACCAAAGATCTACGGATACGCCTCACATCAAAAACTCTGAAATTCCCTGGATAGCCATCCACCATGTTTACAGAAGCGCTACCATGTGCAGGTAACAGGTTGGATTTTACATTTGGCGCTCTGTCCTCAAAGGACACCGCACCATTTTTAACAAACTTCTGAACTTCATACTTCAGGGGATAATAGTTTTCAATATCATGACCAGGGGCTCCCTGGTGAAAAGCACAATGTAAGTCCAGTTTGAACCATCATGGTAGTGGCTCAGGTATTTGAGGAGGGTTCCTTGGATGGATAAGATTTTTAATGACCAAGGAAGGGTACAATTATGCATAGGTCATAGGAATAGGGTCAAAAGAGACCGTATTCCTCTCAAACTTTTGATGATGATTGTTATTGTTGTAGTTGGTATGTTGTTGTGGTTGTTGTTGATGTTGTTGTTGCTGGATAGGAACTGATTGGTTGGTTGAATTGTTGGAAAAGACTGGAATTACTGATGAGACTTGGTGTTGATGTTGGCGTAACTAATAATTCTTCCTCACATGAGGCCTCCTCTGCCTCCCAGCTGATACTGCATTAGTTTCTCCTTCCTTCTTTTTAGAGAAACTCCCACCATACTTCTTACTTGTTGACGCTTCATCTTTGGATAGACGTCTCTCACGGACTCCTTCTTCCAACTTCATCCCCATGTTTACCATCTCGGTAAAATCATTGGGGCACGAGAAATCATTCGTTCACAGTAAAATGAACTCAACATCTTCAAGAACATTTTAGTCATCTCCTTTTCCTCCAAAGATGGACTAATCTGAGCAGCCAACTCCCTCCATCTCTGGGCATATTCTTTGAATGTCTCTTTATCCTTTTGAGACATTGATCTCGACTGGTCCCGATCGGGATCCATATCAACATTATACTTGTACTGCTTGACAAAGGCCTCACCCCAATCATTGAAAGTACGGATACTAGCACTGTCTATGCCCATATACCATCTAAGGGAAGCTCTAGTCCGACTATCCTGGAAGTAGTGAATAAGCAGCTGGTCGTTATTAGTTTGAGTAGACATCTTCCTGGCATACATGACAAGATGGCTCAATGGAGAAGTATTCCCCTTGTATTTTTCAAAGTCTGAGACCTTGAATTTCACCGGAATATTGACATTGGGAACTAAACATAGCTCAGTGATAACATGAAATAATATCACATTTTTGGACTCGATTTAATTAAATTATATTATTATTTGTTTCGATTTATTTCATATCATTCGATATTACTTGGTATTTTCCTTCTATTTATTTCAGGTAACATTATTTGACGCGTAACAGAAGCACGTTCACCTTTTTCTTCGCTTAACCAGTTGACGCGTGACAAAACCTACTGAAGGACTTTGGAAGAAACGGTTACTTGATGGATGGATATAAATAGGACCAATTATGGAACCCTAGAGCTCTCTCAATTTTTTCCAATTTTCGGCACCGTGCATTATTTTTACTGCTTTTTAATTTTCCAGCACTCTACTCTCTTAGCATTGTTTATTTCCTTTTCTTTTCCAGTCAATTTTCAAAGCATTCAATTAATTTTCTCACAATAGTTTCTACACCGGAAACTATTGTGTAACTTTTACTGGATCTAACCTTACGTTAGATCATAGTATTTTATTCCTTCGCCTTTATTTTACTGTCTGATCGAAGATTGTGAAGAACAAATCCAACCGGCTTGTGGTGGAGTGTTCAAGCATCGAAGCTAGGAATAATCAAGATTTCTATTAATTTTACAGGTTCTTTAATTTTATTGTTTTAATTTATATATGCTCTGCACTGCTGTTTATCTATACTGTTTGCCTGATATGGCTGTATTTAAGCATAATTATTGTTTAGGCTTGTTTAGCATGTCCGGCTAATTAATTTAGATATCGGTATGTAAAGTAAGCGGAATGAAGGAATCAAAACTAAGTTGGTTTAAATTTATTTAAAAATATAATCACTCTTTTTATGGTCTCAATTTACAGAGTTAACACCAAAGTTTTTGTACGAGAGTAAAAAGCATAAAGAAGTTAAAATCAATAGAACGACGGTTTGAGCTTTTAACTGGACAGTGTAAATTGGACATTAACTTTAAATCAGGACGAAAGCAATTTTTAGAGTTAATTAAATCCTAATCATTTTCAAAAAGTATTTTTAAAGGTTAAATGTGAGGACGAGAGTTAAGCATTTAAGTTTAATCATATAATCTAAGTCAACAGAGCGAGAGTTTGAGACGAGGGTGTTTAAATGGTTAGCATTTTCTTAAAAAGAGTTTCTACAAATTCTATTGTTTTCAAAAAGTGATTTTGGACTTAACTAAATAGTGAGAGCGTACGTTAATATAAAGTCATAATCTGATTCAACAGAGCGAGAGTTTGAGAAAGGATTTTTAATCAATAGTGTCTACTGAAAAGATTTATTTTAAAACTAAGAAACCAACGAAGATTTGATTCCCTAATTACGAAGAACTACATACCGATATCCGCTTATTTGATATTTAATCTAGATCTTATTTTAGTTTTACTTTCCCCCCTAATCATCAAAGGATCATCCGCCTTAGCTTTACGAAGTAACCCTAGAAAAACGGTATATTGATTCATTAAGTCCCTGTGGGATCAATATCTTTTATTACTACGCGATTAGACTGTGCACTTGCAGTTAATACCCCAATAGACTCATAAAGTCGCGATCACTCAGTAGCACTCTTCCCAAACGAATCTTTTCCTCTTAGATTCTTCAATTCCTTACACAGCTCAAGAAACTGATCCTTCATTTCATCTATCTTCTCATAAACATCTAGACCTTCAGACGGCTCAGAGTGGTAGATGGTGTCCTCGACACGAGGCAGAGTATGAACAATAAGAGGAGACACGGTCAGGATCGGGCTAGATGTCAGCACAGAAGCAAAACTAGGCGCATACCCTTCAGGTATAAAATTGGGTGGCATTCCCCATGGAAATCCGGCTGGCATGGCAGGAACAAACTGGCTAGCCGCCACAGGCACAGTTGATGAAGTAATCTCTGAGATGACAGTCCTCTGAGGAGGAGGAGTTGCAGGAGGTGGAGACGGTTGGTTCTGAGCAGCTATCACAGACTCTATCAGGGTTGTGAGTCTGGCAATCCCGTCCTTCAGCTCTCTGTTATCTTGCTTGAGGTGCTCCATTCTTTTCAAAAGATTAGCTCGATCTTGTAAGGATGAGTCAACTTGGCTGATACACAGAAGAAGAACTGATGAGACACCTGGCGGGACAAACCTGTTATGCAAATGATGCATGAAATGCAATGTTTTTTATTTTAATTTCAAGGAATACATGAAGTTTTATTTTCAAATATAACAATAATTAATAACAACAATTCAATTGACCATAAAATCTCTTTTGATTCATAAAATTGGAAGGATTGCACCGAGTACAATTTTAGAGACCAAAATACAAATATAAGAGAAAATGAAAACATCATCCTAAGGATCTCTAGAAACTGCATCAGAGGATCTGGCTATGGGAGCATACTTCCTTCGGATGCGTCGAATCTCGGACTCAAAGGATGTCTTCATCTGAGCCTTCTCAAGGACAAGCTGGTCAACAATCTTCTTCCAAGCACCGGAAGGTTGAGGCATACTAGAGGCAACTAACCCCTCTGGTTCTCTCTGAATCTTTACTACACAGTCTTCAAGAATCTCAATCAGTGCATCCTTGTCTTTCGACTCAAGCTGCAACTCTTCATGTTTTCAGTTCAAAGCATGGAACCGCTCTACCCATAAATCTCTCTCTTGCTTCATCTTGGCAAGTGTGTCTTCCAACTCCTCTACATCTTGGTTAGGGAGAGTTGATGGCTCCGCCACAACCACCGACATAGGTCTCTCACAAGTGTACAACATCTTGAGCTCAGAAGCTCTCTTTTTTACCCAAATAATGTAAGCTTCCAAAGCTACACAGTTGCATGGACCAAGCTCAGATCTTCCTTTCCTATGCACATTATGTAAAGCACGCACCATTCTACTCTTCAAAAGTTGGGGATCTTTACCCTCTTGATAAAATATACCCTCTAACTGATTGTTATTAGGTTTATCTCTCAAGGGGAACCCAAGTTGACAACGGGACAATGTTGGGTTGTATTTAATTCCTCCTTGCATGCCAATGAGAGGTATGTTAGAGAACTCACCACAACTGTCAATAATGTCCAAACTACCCAATGCATAATCATACCATAAAATATCATCATTAGTGAGAGACATAAGTCTCTGGGACCACCATAGACATTGTTGGTTCTCCATGAAAGCAGGCGTCTGAGGCAAGTGAAAAATAAACCACTTGTACAGGAGAGAAACACAACACACAATAGTCTCACCACCTTTAGAATTCCTCAAATGCAAAGAGAAATACATGTCACCCAACAGAGTCGGAACGGGATTCCCAATAAAGGAAATTCTAATGGTGTTAATATCAACAAAACCGTCAATATTAGGGAACAAAGCCAAGCCATAGATGAGTAATACCAAGATAGCCTCAAAAGAAACCATGCTACCAAATTGAGCAAAAACAGTAGCTCTACCAATGAGAAACTCAGAAGTCAACTGAAGAATTCCTCCTTTCTTCACCAAATGAGCATCAATCTCATATTTCTTCAGATGAAGAGCTTCAGCTATGACATGAAATCTCGGGATCTCCTCCAATCCACTGAAAGGTACCTTGTCAGATACGGGTATTCCCAAGAGATGGTCATACTCCTCCAATATGGGCACAAGTTGATAGTCCCGAAAAGTGAAACACCAATAAAGAGGGTCATAGAACTGAACCAAAACACTCAGAAGTCTTTCAACCACATCAGTAGATAACACAGACAAGAGCTTCCCGTGACTTTGCATGAAGTCCAAGGGATCTAATACAAAGGATGACAACTTCCTTAACTCTTTCAAATCAGGACATCTGAAATTGTACTTCTTAGTGTTCCTTCGTCCATAATCCATGGTCTGGAAATATTTTTGCAAATAAGACCTTAGTTCCTTGAAATTTATTTTATGTGATGAATGTCATGATGTGCATGTATGCATGAATGCAACAATCACACACAAGGGATTACACACAAGTCAAACACAAACAAAGGTCAAGGGATGGATCAAGTCGTTATCAAGATCAATCATCCATTTTGTTGGATTATAGTTTTCACCTTATCAACACCTAAGTCCCATTGATATTGATAAGACTTGATCGGATCAACCAAGAATCAAAGGGTTTGTTGTAAGTCACGAGCATGGAGTCGGGTTAAGAACCATCCCAAAGGAGTGTACTAAGGGTAAAAACCTGCAGATGATGTTCTACAAAAGTTCCTAGAGTCTTAATCCCATCTATCAGATACTATAGGTTAGGATAACTAACTCATCAACCCATAGTATCCTCAAGAGAAACTCGTCTGAGTGTAGTATCACGTAACAACTGTTATCAAGTCTACACTTGAATAGTCTCCGCACTATGCCCTAAAATAGGCCAAGTTGGATTAAATGTTCTATGGTCCTCAGTTTCTCGGACCCCAGATTTAGAGAAAGTAATGTCTATCCATGACTTACTCGTGTGACACCAGTAACTCCAAAGAGGTCTCAACTGAGTGGGGGATCTCATGTCAACTCTTTCAGGACTACTCCTTCAAAGTCATCATGACTATACCACCCTCCTATCTTATATTTCACTCAAGTTCGGGTTAGCACTTATCTCACCATGCAGAGATAACCAACCACAACAGACAAAGTATCACACAATAATATATATAAATAAACAATCACATATACAAATACATACACACAAAAAGTAGGTTAAAACCACTAAGGACAACTCCTCAACAGAGTCACCACTTAATTTCTGTAGCGATAAATTCACGGCCATCAAGCTATGGGTAAACTTGACGTCGATAAAACCAGAGTCGCCACCGCGCTTTTATTGTTTCAAAAGGAAAAAGGCAAAAGTTCGAACAAAACCCTTAGATAAGAAGTTTTCAAATCAAAACTAATAAAATGTCAGAGATTACAAGGAAGGGGGTTGGTTACATAGAGGAAAGGTATTAGCACCCAAAGTGTCCTAAGTAATCCTAGGGAGCCCTTTTTGTGTGCAAGTGATTTGGTCTAAATGATGTTGGATAAAAAATATAGAGTGAGGGGATGAGAAAAGAATTCATTAGTTATAATTTTTGTGTTTGACAAGACCTCCGGTCTTGTACCTACATACCAACATAAAAATGAGGGATCGAAATTGTTGGTTCTATGTGTTGGCAACAATTTTGGTAAAACCTAGAGTGTTCACAAGTTGTCACAAGTGTTATCTTGACATAAGATAACATGTACCTGCAGGGTGTTTAAAATGTGAATATGCAGGATTTTACTGAGATGTCAGACCCGGTGTCATGACATCTGTATACAGAACATTCAGTCTGAATGTTATGTATTATGTGATTGCATTTTTTATGCTAATCTATGTATGATTGATGTAATGATTGAACGCGTTCTCAATCAGTAATTACAACCATATTGACTTATTTTCCAACGAGATATAATCAGCTGTCATGAGAAGATTTGAATGGAAAATAGTTTTAGGGTTTTATGATGTCCAAGCCCAGCCAAACACTTATATATAAAGGACATGGAAAACATGGTTTTATACACAAGAAATAACGAACGAAATATTGAGAGAGAATAAGGGTTTGAGTCTTATGTGGTCGTGTGTATTGTGAGCCATTCATTCATCCATAGATGATTGAATTGGAGTGACTTTTAAGTTGTAATTTGTCCACTCTAAGCTTTGAAGCATGAGTTTGTGTTTACTTGGTTGAAGCTTTTAAGCAAGATCAAGTATGTGTTATTGAAGAGTGTCTTCTTTTCATTGTAATTCTTGGTTTATATCACTGCTGTGATTGAGGGGGAGTGAGTAGGATATCATATCTAAGAGTTCTTAGGTAGAAGTCACACGGGTAGAGATTAGGTGAAAAGACTGTAACTTGAAGTTGTTTACTGAGAGTCTTTGAACTAATTCTGTTTAGTGGATTTCCTTCCTGGCTTGGTAGCCCCCAGACGTAGGTGAGTTTGCACCGAACTGGGTTAACAGTTCCTTGTGTCTCTTGCATTATTGTTCTTTATCTTTTATCCTGTTTGTATTGTTCAGATATTAGTGTCGTGACATTACCTTCGACTTCTCATATCTGATACCAGAATTTCAATTGGTATCAGAGCAGGCATCCTGCTCTGGTTCTGGGTGAGATCTAGGGACGCTACTTTCTGGTACTATGGATAGAGACGGAGGATCTGTTCACAGACCACCTATTCTGGATGGATCCAACTATGACTACTGGAAACCTCGAATGGAAGCCTTCCTAAAATCTTTGGATAATAAGGCTTGGAAGGTTGTTTTAACAGGCTGGGAACATCCATTTATTACTAAGGAAGGAGAAGCTACAACTGATAAGAAGGCTGAGGAACAATGGACCAAGGAGGAGGATGATCTAGCCCTTGGAAACTCTAAAGCATTGAATGCTATATTCAATCCGGTTGATAAGAACATCTTCAGAATGGTAAACAACTATGAGGTGGCTAAAGATGCTTGGAATATTCTCAAAACTACTCATGAAGGCACCTCTAGAGTGAAGATGTCTAGACTGCAGCTGCTCACGACCAAGTTTGAAAATTTGAGGATGAAAGAAGATGAAAATATTCATGAATTTCTGTCATACCCCAATTTTGTCCTGGCATATTTAAATTTTCGTAGAATTAGTTTCATTTTTAATTTAGCATCATATGCATAGCATGACATACATTGCATCATGAATAACACCTAAAATGTCAGTCAGAATGAATTTATTTGAAAATACAGACAAATCGGTTGGATCATTAAAATTTGAAGAAAGACTGTATTTTTTAAGTATATTTTGTCCTGACAATTTTAGTGTGACCGGTTCATTTTTTCGAATAAATTTGTACTCGATTTCTGATTTTAATGGGTCAATATTTTTGGTTAGATATTTAATTAAAATAAATTAGAATGTGTTAGAATTAAATATTAGTTAGTCTTTTTATGATTTGTTATTTAAGTGAATAATAGTTATAAAAATTATTTTTGCATTGGATTCCCTCCTCACATAAAAAATAAGAAGAAAAATAAAAAAATGGACTCCAACGTCTTTCTCCTCTCTATCCGCCACGTGTCCCTCAACATATCACACACTCCACCTCACAAAATCCACTCTGAAAATCCTCAGAATCTCTCTAACAACTACCTCACTCTCCACTCAATATTGGACACTCCCACTCACGTTATCACTCACTCACCCTCCTTTCTCTCTCAGCACACAAAACCTCACACTCACAGAAAACAACAAAAAAAACTCTCTCGCTTCCCTCACACAAATCCTCTCCGCCGCCCTCACCGCACGCTTCTTTCCCTTCATCCAACAAAACCATCTTCATCACCTTCAATCGCCGCTTCCACCACCTTAAATCCTCCGCCTCCGCTCAACATCCGCCATCACCCAAAACCCCTCACCTCTTTCACTCTCATCGTCACACAGCTCACACACTCAAAAAAAACTCAAAAAAAAGGCTACCCCTCATCTCTCTCACTCTCGCATTCTCTCTCGTCTGGCTCAGTTTTTCTGGAAATAAGGAATAAAAACGCAAAATCCTTCATCGCTCACTCAGAAAATCACCATCCCATCCAAACCCACGTCCTCCTTCACACTTTGATTCCGACCCACACCTTCATCTTTCTCATCATTCATTCACCCGCCACGCCCATCATCATCATCACTTCACAAACCCTTGTCATTTCACAAACCCAACCCTTTTCTCCCTTCGCTCATCGTCACCGAACAACTCCTTGCCAAGACCGACCCTTCCGCCGTGATTCAACCCAGGAGACTCTCCCCCGCCTCTCGCCGGATCCGCTGCAAATCCAACATCAAACCCTCTTTGTTAACACAATCAACATATTATTCAGGATCACGTTGGTTTCTGAAGATGTCTTGATTCGTGATGGTTCGGATTTCGCATGTTCCAGTCGAAACCCAGCAATAGGCTTTTTCTTTGCAGCAAGGACGTGTATGAAATAAAGGAGCTCTACCTCAACGATTTGGAGCAGCATCATTGACTAAGCGGTGTCGGTAAATCTGAGTCATTTCTCTCCAACTCTGTTTATGTCATGTTCGTGGTTTCAATTTTTTGGTTTTGGTATGGATTAATTGCCATTGAGTTGTATCCTACTATTGATTTCTGGCCTGTTTTTGTATTTTATCATTTGTGCTATAGTCGATTTAATCCTATTAAGTTGATGTCATGATTTATGATCTGTTTTTCTAAAATAATTTGATGGCTCATGTTCAAGAAATCCTTAGATTGATGAGAGTTAATTTGTTTTCTTGATACCGGTCATTGAATGAGTTGTTAACTGGACATTTGTTGATACTGCATTTTTGAAAGAGGCTAGAATAGTGTTTCAGATTCATGATGATGTTAGCCATTACAGTCTTGTTTATATTAGTGTTCATGTGTGTAATGTCATACGCGTTCTCTTCCCATGGGCCCGCTTGAACGTTTTTTTTTCCTTCTTTCCATTTGCCTGAATAAAGTTCTGTTTATATTATCTGCTCCATCATTAGTCTTTTTTAAGTATTGAGATGAATTGGTATTGTTTGGGTTTAGGACCATTTGGTTCCTGTTATTAGAACCCCCTTGTTGTGTCTCCTTACAATGATGAGTATTCGTTCCAATTATAATAATTTTAATAATTCTGCAATATCGCTGTAAATATTGTCAATAATGTCGAGTTGCGTTTACGTTCTTATATTTTGATTGGATTCACGATTAATGGATTCGACAATTCATGTCGCAAAACCGCAAAAATGTCAATAAATCAAAAGAATATTTTCACCGCGTTTGAGTTTCACGAATAACATTAATCCTTGTTATCTCGCATAAACCGGTTCGAGCACATCAATCTAAATTAAATAAATCAATATTGTCACTCATTTTCATTTGTTTTCTTAAAAATTAATTAATTGGACTTTTTAATTCATTTCAAATTAATTAGATTAACCAAATTTTAATGAGTTAATAATCAAAGGATTTTTCTGTTCCATCATCATCATTTCATAAACCATCTTTTCATAAATAAATTTGATTTCAATTCATCAACAACACAAACCAATTTCAAAAAGCACAAATCATACAATTCTCGATTTTATGTCGAGCCCACTTTCAAATACCCTTGTAAGTCGATTGCTCTTCGCATCGCCATCAACCTCACATAGCTTACTCTTGGGCTTCCTTACAATGAAACCTACTTAGTTATTGATTAATTGAGTAGATGAAATAATACACTAAATGAAATTCATTTCATTCATAAACACAAATTCAAACCACTCTTCGAACCATTCAATTTCAAAAGAATTTTCTCTCTTAACATAAACTTGGGATGAAAAGGAGAATAGTAAGCTTCCGCTTCACTATCTCTCGACTATTCGAATAATTGGCGTACGCCATATTGCTCAGATTTTCGTCATTCAAATCAAACCCTTTCAATCAATACACTCCTCAAAACCTTATAATAATTAATCTTTGAATAAAAAGGAGAATAGTGAGCATCCGCTTCATTATCTCTCGATTATTCGAATAATTGGCGTACGCCATATTGCTCGGATTTTCGTCATTCAAATAAAACCCTAATAATCATAATATTTCAAATCACATTTTCTAAATCAATATAAATTCTAAATCCTTTTAATCCTAAATTCCAGATGAAAAAAGGATAGGGGGCGTACGCCTCACTATCTTTCGATTATTCGAATAATTGGCGTACGCCACATTGCTCGAATCTTCGTCATCAATTTAAAACGCAGTCAAATACAAACATCAAAACATATCTTTCTTAAATTAAACCTCAGATGACAAAAGATGAGAGGCGTACGCCTCGCCATCTCTCGATTATTTGAATAATTGGCGTACGCCATATTGCACAAATTATCGACTTCCGACTAAAATACGCTAAATAAACTTGGATAAGGGAATAGGTGGCGTACGCCTCACTACCGTGCATATTCAACATCCACAAACAAACTTTCAAAATAATTTGAACGAAAAAGGAGTAGAAGGCGGACGCCTTATTACTCCTCGAAAGAATTGGACGATTGGTGAACACCACATTGCTCAACCTTTCGTCGTTCTCCAAAAACATCTCAAACAAATCAAACCTAACTTCTCGCCCCCGTGCGATCGAAACCAAACCAAAAACACCCAAACACATCAAATCAACTTGTCACCCCCGCGTGACCAAAACCCTTTCAAAAAGAGCATTGTCAATCCTTTCTAATGCGCACAACAAACTAGTGCTAGAGCCTCCACCGAGAGTAGACAACGCCAGCATTTAGCCGTTAGAACGCCGACCTACACAGTCGTTCATCAAAACAAAACCCACCAAATATTCGTAGTAGCCCGAACTACGAATGCTCTGATTTCCTTATTGCACCATAAGGATACGTAGGCAGGAGATTGATGTATCTTCGCGAGCACACTAATAAAAAACCTCCCATTTCCCCCTCCTGAGGTCTTCATCCATATCTATCATCAATTCTAATTACTCGAAGCAAGCAAATAACAGTCAATTAACAGTCAAATAGAAAAATCTGACTAAGAGGTTCTCGTTGAGTACAACGGACGTGAGGGGTGCTAATACCTTCCCCTTGCGTAATCGACTCCCGAACCCGAATATGGTTGCGACGACCATTATTCTATTTTTTAGAGGTTTTCTCGATATTTTCCTATTCCTTAATTGGAATGAATAAAGTTCGGTGGCGACTCTGTTTCGAACAACATTTTTTCCGCGTCCTATCGCGAGGGATCGCATTATCATTTTTTCGAGGTGCGACAGACTGGCGACTCTGCTGGGGATCCTGCTCCAAGCAAGAGAGAGTCTAGCCTAACTTAGTCTGATTTTGCTAGGACTGTTGGAAGATATTCTTTTCTTCCATGTTTATTTCTCTGTATTTTATTCTGATTGCTTATGTTGTATGTATTTTATCTTGATACTTTGATATGGGGCTTGATGTATGTTGTGAGATAAGCTCCATACCCGAGCTTCGAGAAAAACTTAGAACCCGGAGTTGTGTAGTATTGAACCGGGGGGTGTACACCTCATTGGGACAATACGAAGACTCCACCTAGAGTAGATCTGTTTGGAGTTTCCATCATAATATGGCTAGCCCATCATTGTGGGGGAGGTTCTAAACACGATCCGTGACTCTAGGGACCTCGCCTTACAACCAAGTTTTGTTTTCATGATCGGTGATTATGTAGTATTGAACCGAAGGGTCTACACCCTATTCGTACAATACGAGAATCCCACTTAGATTAGATCATTTCAGAACTCTCATCACGATGTGGCTAGCCCACCATTGCGAGGAAGTTTTGAACTTGATCCGTGAGTCTAAGTTCCTTCCTTGAAAACATAACTTTAGAACCTACCTTTGGGAATTTCTAGCAATCAGAGAAACCTTTGCTTCTTCCTATTATCTTGATGTACCCGACGTGTGGATAATTTTGAGTCTGTATTCCTCTGCGAAAATCATGGCAGAATTTCATGCATTTGCATATCATCAACATGCATTGCATATCATTGTCCAGAAACAAAAACACTCACGCCATATTCTACCCTTTGTCCAGTAACGCTGACTACTCGACACCGGTACGAGACACGCCGCAACTACAAGATGACACTCGAACAGCTTGAAGCCAACCAGGTTTCGATGAGAACCGACATTGACTCCATGCAGGCAAAGATGGATCGCTTGCTAGAAACTATGTTGCTCTTAGCCCAGAAGGAGAAGGATGCTGAGACTAACGCCGAAGCCAGGAAAGTTGCTGCCCAGTTTGGATCACCATCGCTCAGTATCCCTGGGGTGACTGACCTTGATGGTAACCCTAATCAGCCTAGAGGAGGACCGGTCCCTATTCCTGTTCCCATGGTCAACATTAACCCCCATGAGCACTCTGCTACATCTGTTCGCCATGGATCCATGATGGGAGATGAAGATCCATATGATGCTTTCTTCATGCCACAACCCGCCAAACCTGTTGTTGGAGGTCTCCCAGACCCAGCTGTTGATAGACTCCATGCTTTGGAGGAAACGTTTAAGTCCTTAGAGGTTCACACTACTCCCGGTTTGGACGCTGTTGATATGTGCTTGGTGCCAGGCCTCGTGATTCCACAGAAATTCAAAGTCCCAGACTTTGACAAATACAAGGGAATCAGTTGCCCGAGAACTCACCTCAGAGCCTATTGCCGCAAGATGGCTGCCCACATCAGTAATGATCAACTCCTGATTCATTACTTCCAAGATAGTCTCAGTGGGGCATCCTTGGAGTGGTACATGCAACTAGAGAGAGGCCAGGTCCAGTCATGGAGAGACCTTGCTGAAGCTTTCCTAAGGCATTATCAGTACAATACTGATCTAGCACCCAACCGCACCCAACTGCAAGACATGACTCAACGCAACAACGAGTCATTCAAGGAATACGCACAGCGGTGGAGAGAGCTTGCAGCTCGTGTCCAACCTCCTCTCCTTGACAAAGAGCTAATTGACATGTTTATGGGAACTCTTCACTCTTCACACCCAGTACATGGAAAAAATGGTAGGATCCAGCTTCCCGACTTTTGCTGAGGTTGTCTCCGTGGGAGAACGAATCGAGAGCCAGATCAAGAAGAGAAGCTACCTTGCGCCGCTAATGCTTCAAGTGGGATGAAGAAACCTTATCCCAATCTCCCAAAGAAGCCAGAAGGTCAGACCAACGCCATAATGAGAGGAGGAGGATATAGGGCACCTCTGTATGCTCATACGCCTTATCACCAGACTGTCGCGGTCATCCCGACACCACATCAGCGACAATATCAACAGCCTTATCAACAACCACCTTATTAGTAACAAAATCAATAGCAACGTGCTCAACAACGTCAACCTAATCATTAGAGGGCAAGGAGGCCAGAAAGACATTTTGATCCTCTGCCAGTATCATATAGCAAGATCCTCCCCTACCTGCTAAAGGATGGATCGGTTGTTCTGAAGGAGATGACACCTGCAACTCCGCCTTACCCTCCAGGCTACGATGCCAATGCTCACTGTGAGTATCATATGGGTGCCCCAGGGCACACAATAGAGAACTGTAAGGCTTTCAAGCATAAGGTCCAGGACCTGATTGATAGTAAGGCACTTACATTCACGCCAGTGAGGCCAAATGTCGCAACAAATCCCATGCCAGCACATGCAGAGTCGAGTGAAGCTCGAAGGTAAAGCTCCTCACCGGCCTGAACTAGCAGAGCAAATTCCGACAAAGAATCAAGAAATGAAGGCCTGTTCATTTGAATGAAGGCAATCATTATGCCATTTTTACCATTGTTGCATTCTTGTAATTTGTTCTTGATTGTTTAAGTACTGTATGCTTTAAACATTGTTATTTGTATTTGGTCTTATTAATGGGATGATTATGCATGCTTTGAATCAATCTTTCATATTCACTCATCTATCACATTTGCAAAGCACAGACACATACTTTTCCACCTCACTTTCTTCATCACACTATTGTTAGTAAATGTTGGAAGGAGGATGACGAAAACAAAATACTCATAATTGTTGATTGAATGCTTTCGGATAAAATCCTGCTAATGATGTACAGGCATTGTTTCAAATCCATAAACACTGGAGAGATAAGGAGTTAATCCCTAGTCAACCACTTCGAGCCTAGAAGTAGGAGTTTCTTTCAGATCTAAAAAACCCTTACGTTTAACCTGGGGCAGGGTAGTGTTCAGTTGATCAAGACTACACATACAAATTACAAGATGAAATATCCCATACGAGGATCAATCACATGATATTCTTCGTACACATCTTGAACTGTCGAAGAAATCATACAAATCCAAAATCTATGTCGGTTGTTCTTCAATGACCAATGACTTGGCAGTCACAATTTCAAAAAAAAAAATCAAAGAAAGAGCCCGCAAAGTCCTCACACCTTAAAAGGAGACTTAGGCAAAAACTGGGGCAATCCCGATGGATTAAAGCTTCAAACAAAGTGGTCCATGCAAAAGTTAGGGATCAAAACAAAAATCAAAAGAGACAATGAAAGTCTCAAACAAAACAAAACAAGATTCAGTGACCACCATACCAAAATCAAATGGTCACCGACATCCAAAAAACGAAATAAGGTGGCTGCCATTCCAAGAAACCTTGAATCACCATCTTTATCCTTATACCTGCAAAAGACGAATGTGTGTGAATTAACTGAACGTAGGATTGGAGATCATCATGAAGAAGGGGTGGGTTAAAATAAATTTTGAGCCTTATATCCTTTTGTTTCAATAACCATGAACCAAGCCACGTTACAACCTTCAAAAGACCTAATTGAAGTAGGGTTTATTCTGAAAGCATACTACAGCAAGGTTGAGTAAACTGACTCCCAAAGATTTGCTAATATTCTATTCTCACTGTGTCACTCACACGCTAGCTAAATCAAGCACCGCGATTGGACACATGATCCACTCGCCATACACTACCACAACACTCCAAATGAATGATTGTTTTTCAAAACTTGCATAACTGTTGCATTAAAATCACCATTTCTTGAATAACAATTCTTAATTGTCAGTCAGTGCTTGACATCAAGAAAATTCCAACAAGGGGAAATTCAAGAGGCACTTGATTGGTGCTGACACGAATCAAGACCATCTCATGGATCAGGGGCACGACATCTTTTGATCATATTGACTTAAGAAGTAGTCAGTATAAGACAAATCTCCAAGCATCGGTTGATCAGGGAGGAAAAGCACTTCAATACTCAGCTAATCAGGGGCAGACCATTGCCAGAATCAGACATTGAAGGAATCAGACTCAGACCATGTCATGGGATAATCACTCCTAAAGTTCCCTTTCAAGGAGAATTCCTTTGAACACCCTACAGTCAGGGGCAATACAAGTTGCAAGGGGCAAGTTCCCTTCATATCTTCAAGTCAGTCAAGCAGATTGCATCAGACGGTAGTGACTGCTTGAATTCACAATAAAATGTCAAAAGTTCGTACCAGTACAACATCATACCTTGACAAGAATCCTTAGGGCACGTCAAAGGCATAATCATCATGCGTTGATCACGTCGCTATGCTCAGTCACAGGCTGGCCGGACATCTCAGAAGAAGAAGTCGAGATCTTCTCAAAGACAAATACACAGCATATCAACAAGAGTCAAACTTGGGGCACCAAGAGCACCCATACCTACTGCGTGTTCATCACATCATCAACTACCGAGTGTCGGGAAGTCAAATCCCCCCACCGACCGATGGTCCAACCCACATTGACAATTACCAGAAAAACCCAAAGCCCACCTTGCTGGCATTTCCATACAAAAACAAATACAACCAACTTTGGTTTCCAGAAAATACATTGCCTTTGAAAAGGGGGGCCAATCCCAAGCAAACCAATCATTCTTCGCATTCAAATATGCATCACATGCATCACCTCATACATAATGCATACACGACATTTATGCATATAGCACGAATCAAAATCCAAGGTTTAGTCGTAGGCATCCAGGCCAACCCTCAGTTGAGTCATTGTCACTCCCTCCAAGTGAATTCCTACCCTACCATCGGGTGTTCCCCATTGAGTTACATCCTTCCACCTTTTGTTGATAAGATGTTATCCTCAGCTTAATCAAACAATGTTTCTCCAAACACTTACCTTGTTTCGCGTTGAGCGTCCCTCAACAAGTCGTTTCCTGCAACCTTTTGTTGACAGAAACTACACTTCCCCAGAGAATATTTGTTCTACAACCTTTTGTTGATGGATACCCCAAGAAAATCTTACCCAGTAATGTTCCAATACTACCTAACGAATCGGGTTTACTGAACATTGACAGCAGCCTTATTTTCCCAATATTTTTCTCACTATCATCCTTTTGGTGAAAGTCCGTTGAGGAATAATATTGATCATTGTCCTGTTTACGGTAACCGTTATCCTTTTGGTAATGGTAAATCCTTGACATTTTTGATCTTACCGTCATCCTTTTGGTGTCGAAGATCCTTGAAGTTTGGGTTCAACCTTCATCCTTTTGATGAATGGTGATCTCTACAGTTATTACAGCCTACCGTCATCCTTTTGGTGTCGGCGATCCTTGTGGTGATAAGCAATCCTTGTCATTTTGGTTCAATCATCATCCTTTTGGTGATGACGTCCAGTTCAATCTAAATATCATCCTTTTGGTGATAGAGATCATAAAGTTTGGTTTAAGCTATCATCCTTTTGGTGACGGTGACATTTGGAAAGTCCAACCCCACTGTCATCCTTTTGGTGTCAGTAATATTTGAAGTTATTATAAATTATTATCATCCTTTTGGTGGTAACAAGTTTTGAAGTTATGATCTCACCTTCATCCTTTTGGTGATGGTGATTGTGGATTCATTATCATCCTTTTGGTGATAACGAGTTCTGTTGTTTGTAGTACCTTCACCCTTTTGGTGATGGTGACTATTGACTTATTATCATCCTTTTGGTGATAACAAGTTTTGTTGATTGGTCTTACCTTCATCCTTTTGGTGACGGTGACCATTTGAGTTATGGGCTCATTATCATCCTTTTGGTGATAACGAGTTTTGTTTTGATCTCACCCTCATCCTTTTGGTGATGGCGATCATTGAGTCTGTTTCAGCTTATTATCATCCTTTTGGTGATAACAAGTTTTGAAGTTCTGTCCTTACTATCATCCTTTTGGTGATAACAAGTTCGGTTTGTTTGATCTTACTGTCATCCTTTTGGTGTCAGTGATATTTAAGGTTATTGACTTATTATCATCCTTTTGGTGGTAACAAGTTTTGTCGTTTGACAATACCTTCATCCTTTTGGTGATGGTGATTGTTGACTTATTATCATCCTTTTGGCGATAACGAGTTTTGTTTTGATCTTACCCTCATCCTTTTGGTGATGGTGATCAGTTGCGTGTGTGCTTATTATCATCCTTTTGGTGATAACAAGTTTGTGTCTTGATCCTACCTTCATCCTTTTGGTGATGGTGATCAATTGCGTGTGTGTGCTTATTATCATCCTTTTGGTGGTAACAAGTTTTGTCGTTTGACAATACCTTCATCCTTTTGGTGATGGTGATTGTTGACTTATTATCATCCTTTTGGTGATAACAAGTTTTGTCTTTTAATTATATCTTCATCCTTTTGGTGATGGTGATTGTTGACTTATTATCATCCTTTTGGTGATAACAAGTTTTTGTCTTGATCCTACCTTCATCCTTTTGGTGATGGTGATCAATTGTGTTGTGTGCTTATTGTCATCCTTTTGGTGGTAACAAGTTTTGTCGTTTGACAATACCTTCATCCTTTTGGTGATGGTGATTGTTGACTTATTATCATCCTTTTGGTGATAACAAGTTTTGTCTTTTAATTATACCTTCATCCTTTTGGTGATGGTGATTGTTGACTTATTATCATCCTTTTGGTGATAACAAGTTTTTGTCTTGATCCTACCTTCATCCTTTTGGTGATGGTGATCAATTGTGTTGTGTGCTTATTATCATCCTTTTGGTGGTAACAAGTTTTGTCGTTTGACAATACCTTCATCCTTTTGGTGATGGTGATTGTTGACTTATTATCATCCTTTTGGTGATAACAAGTTTGTGTCTTGATCCTACCTTCATCCTTTTGGTGATGGTGATCGATTGCGTGTGTGCTTATTATCATCCTTTTGGTGGTAACAAGTTTTGTTGTTTGACAATACCTTCATCCTTTTGGTGATGGTGATTATTGACTTATTATCATCCTTTTGGTGATAACAAGTTTGTCTTGATCTTACCTTCATCCTTTTGGTGATGGTGATCGTTTTGACTTATTATCATCCTTTTGGTGATAACAAGTTTGTTGTGTGACTATACCTTCATCCTTTTGGTGATGGTGATCATTGAAGTTATTTGACTTATTATCATCCTTTTGGTGATAACAAGTTTTGTTGTTGGATCTTACCTTCATCCTTTTGGTGACGGTGATCTTTGAAGTTGATGAGTCAACTATCATCCTCTTGGTGATAGCCTTGACATTATACTCTCTGTAATGGGAAAATTTATTAGAATAACCATCATCCTTTTGGTGACGGACATCATCCTTTTGGTGATGGGAATCTTTGGATTGTGTCTAGCTTTCATCCTTTTGGTGATAGCGAGATGTGTTGTCGATCTTACTATCATCCTTTTGGTGATGACGATCTTAGTTGTAGCCACTGTAACCATCATCCTTTTGGTGAGGACTACTTTTGAAGCTCGGTTTATCCATCATCCTTTTGGTGATGAAGATCCTGAAAATCATGTTGAATTCCCATCATCATTTTGGTGATGACCATTAATTTGGACTGTAATCCTTTTGGTGTCAGAAAACCAGTCCCACATTTGTCTTTACAACAATAATGACCTCTGCAAGATCGAGTGTCGACTCGAGGGTTGACATTGATTTGGCATTCTACCCCTATTACCTTGGTATCCATTGCATTTTCATCTGCATCTCTCCATTGCATTTCAAAGGACAAAATTCGGATCTTTTCGTATTTAATTATCTTCCACCATGAATGTATGAAGACTATCGTCATTCTTACCTTCAGGTTCAAGTTAATTAAATAGGGGCAGCTGTCATACCCCAATTTTGTCCAGGCATATTTAAATTTTCGTAGAATTAGTTTCATTTTTAATTTAGCATCATATGCATAGCATGACATACATTGCATCATGAATAACACCTAAAATGTCAGTCAGAATGAATTTATTTGAAAATACAGACAAATCGGTTGGATCATTAAAATTTGAAGAAAGACTGTATTTTTTAAGTATATTTTGTCCTGACAATTTTAGTGTGACCGGTTCATTTTTTCGAATAAATTTGTACTCGATTTCTGTTTTTAATGGGTCAATATTTTTGGTTAGATATTTAATTAAAATAAATTAGAATGTGTTAGAATTAAATATTAGTTAGTCTTTTTATGATTTGTTATTTAAGTGAATAATAGTTATAAAAATTATTTTTGCATTGGATTCCCTCCTCACATAAAAAATAAGAAGAAAAATAAAAAAAATGGACTCCAACGTCTTTCTCCTCTCTATCTGCCACGTGTCCCTCAACATATCACACACTCCACCTCACAAAATCCACTCTGAAAATCCTCAGAATCTCTCTAACAACTACCTCACTCTCCACTCAATATTGGACACTCCCACTCACGTTATCACTCACTCACCCTCCTTTCTCTCTCAGCACACAAAACCTCACACTCACAGAAAACAACAAAAAAAACTCTCCCGCTTCCCTCACACAAATCCTCTCCGCCGCCCTCACCGCACGCTTCTTTCCCTTCATCCAACAAAACCATCTTCATCACCTTCAATCGCCGCTTCCACCACCTTAAATCCTCCGCCTCCGCTCAACATCCGCCATCACCCAAAACCCCTCACCTCTCTCACTCTCATCGTCAAACAGCTCACACACTCAAAAAAAAACTCACAAAAAAGGCTACCCCTCATCTCTCTCACTCTCGCATTCTCTCTCGTCTGGCTCAGTTTTTCTGGAAATAAGGAATAAAAACGCAAAATCCTTCATCGCTCACTCAGAAAATCACCATCCCATCCAAACCCACGTCCTCCTTCACACTTTGATTCCGACCCACACCTTCATCTTTCTCATCATTCATTCACCCGCCACGCCCATCATCATCATCACTTCACAAACCCTTGTCATTTCACAAACCCAACCCTTTTCTCCCTTCGCTCATCGTCACCGAACAACTCCTTGCCAAGACCGACCCTTCCGCCGTGATTCAACCCAGGAGACTCTCCCCCGCCTCTCGCCGGATCCGCTGCAAATCCAACATCAAACCCTCTTTGATAACACAATCGACATATTATTCAGGATCATGTTGGTTTCTGAAGATGTCTTGATTCGTGATGGTTCGGATTTCACATGTTCCAGTCGAAACCCAGCAATAGGCTTTTTCTTTGCAGCAAGGACGTGTATGAAATAAAGAAGCTCTACCTCAACGATTTGCAGCAGCATCATTGACTAAGCGGTGTCGGTAAATCTGAGTCATTTCTCTCCAACTCTGTTTATGTCATGTTCGTGGTTTCAATTTTTTGGTTTTGGTATGGATTAATTGCCATTGAGTTGTATCCTACTATTGATTTCTGGCCTGTTTTTGTATTTTATCATTTGTGCTATAGTCGATTTAATCCTATTAAGTTGATGTCATGATTTATGATCTGTTTTTCTAAAATAATTTGATGGCTCATGTTCAAGAAATCCTTAGATTGATGAGAGTTAATTTGTTTTCTTGATACCGGTCATTGAATGAGTTGTTAAGTGGACATTTGTTGATACTGCATTTTTGAAAGAGGCTAGAATAGTGTTTCAGATTCATGATGATGTTAGCCATTACAGTCTTGTTTATATTAGTGTTCATGTGTGTAATGTCATACGCGTTCTCTTCCCATGGGCCCGCTTGAACGTTTTTTTTTCCTTCTTTCCATTTGCCTGAATAAAGTTCTGTTTATATTATCTGCTCCATCATTAGTCTTTTTAAGTATTGAGATGAATTGGTATTGTTTGGGTTTAGGACCATTTGGTTCCTGTTATTAGAACCCCCTTGTTGTGTCTCCTTACAATGATGAGTATTCGTTCCAATTATAATAATTTTAATAATTCTGCAATATCGCTGTAAATATTGTCAATAATGTCGAGTTGCGTTTACGTTCTTATATTTTGATTGGATTCACGATTAATGGATTCGACAATTCATGTCGCAAAACCGCCAAAATGTCAATAAATCAAAAGAATATTTTCACCGCGTTTGAGTTTCACGAATAACATTAATCCTTGTTATCTCGCATAAACCGGTTCGAGCACATCAATCTAAATTAAATAAATCAATATTGTCACTCATTTTCATTTGTTTTCTTAAAAATTAATTAATTGGACTTTTTAATTCATTTCAAATTAATTAGATTAACCAAATTTTAATGAGTTAATAATCAAAGGATTTTTCTGTTCCATCATCATCATTTCATAAACCATCTTTTCATAAATAAATTTGATTTCAATTCATCAACAACACAAACCAATTTCAAAAAGCACAAATCATACAATTCTCGATTTTATGTCGAGCCCACTTTCAAATACCCTTGTAAGTCGATTGCTCTTCGCATCGCCATCAACCTCACATAGTTTACTCTTGGGCTTCCTTACAATGAAACCTACTTGGTTATTGATTAATTGAGTAGATGAAATAATACACTAAATGAAATTCATTTCATTCATAAACACAAATTCAAACCACTCTTCGAACCATTCAATTTCAAAAGAATTTTCTCTCTTAACATAAACTTGGGATGAAAAGGAGAATAGTAAGCTTCCGCTTCACTATCTCTCGACTATTCGAATAATTGGCGTACGCCATATTGCTCGGATTTTCGTCATTCAAATCAAACCCTTTCAATCAATACACTCTTCAAAACCTTATAATAATTAATCTTTGAATAAAAAGGAGAATAGTGAGCATCCGCTTCATTATCTCTCGATTATTCGAATAATTGGCGTACGCCATATTGCTCGGATTTTCGTCATTCAAATAAAACCCTAATAATCATAATATTTCAAATCACATTTTCTAAATCAATATAAATTCTAAATCCTTTTAATCCTAAATTTTAGATGAAAAAAGGATAGGGGGCGTACGCCTCACTATCTTTCGATTATTCGAATAATTGGCGTACGCCACATTGCTCGAATCTTCGTCATCAATTTAAAACGCAATCAAATACAAACATCAAAACATATCTTTCTTAAATTAAACCTCGGATGACAAAAGATGAGAGGCGTACGCCTCGCCATCTCTCGATTATTTGAATAATTGGCGTACGCCATATTGCACAAATTATCGACTTCCGACTAAAATACGCTAAATAAACTTGGATAAGGGAATAGGTGGCGTACGCCTCATTATTCTTTGAATAAGCAAGTAGGGGGTGTACGCCTCACTACCGTGCATATTCAACATCCACAAACAAACTTTCAAAATAATTCGAACGAAAAAGGAGTAGAAGGCGGACGCCTTATTACTCCTCGAAAGAATTGGACGATTGGTGAACACCACATTGCTCAACCTTTCGTCGTTCTCCAAAAACATCTCAAACAAATCAAACCTAACTTCTCGCCCCCGTGCGATCGAAACCAAACCAAAAACACCCAAACACATCAAATCAACTTGTCACCCCCGCGTGACCAAAACCCTTTCAAAAAGAACACTGTCAATCCTTTCTAATGCGCACAACAAACTAGTGCTAGAGCCTCCACCGAGAGTAGACAACGCCAGCGTTTAGCCGTTAGAACGCCGACCTACACAGTCGTTCATCAAAACAAAACCCACCAAATATTCGTAGTAGCCCGAACTACGAATGCTCTGATTTCCTTATTGCACCATAAGGATACGTAGGCAGGAGATTGTTGTATCTTTGCGAGCACACTTTTAAAAAACCTCCCATTTCCCCCTCCTGAGGTCTTCATCCATATCTATCATCAATTCTAATTACTCGAAGCAAGCAAATAACAGTCAATTAACAGTCAAATAGCAAAATCAGACTAAGAGGTTCCCGTTGAGTACAACGGACGTGAGGGGTGCTAATACCTTCCCCTTGCGTAATCGACTCCCGAACCCGAATATGGTTGCGACGACCATTATTCTATTTTTTAGAGGTTTTCTCGATATTTTCCTATTCCCTAATTGGAATGAATAAAGTTCGGTGGCGACTCTGTTTCGAACAACATTTTTTCCGCGTCCTATCGCGAGGGATCGCATTATCATTTTTTCGAGGTGCGACAATTTCATATGAATATCCTTGAAATTGCTAATGCCTTAGGAGCCCTGGGTGAGAAGATGTCAGATGAAAAACTAGTAAGGAAAATACTCAGGTCACTTCCTAAGAGGTTTGCCATGAAAGTGACAGCCATAGAAGAGTCTCAAGACATTTCCAATATGAGAGTGGATGAGCTAATTGGATCCCTCCAAACATTTGAGTTGGGAATGTGTGATGGATCTGAAAAGAAAGTCAAAAGCATAGCCTTCATGTCAAACACTAAAGAGAAAGAGGAAGAAAGTGTCCAAGATACTGATGAAGATCTGGCAAATGATGTAGCATTACTGGGAAGATAGTTCAACAAACTTCTGAAAAAGATGGATGTAAGGTCTAAGTCTAATGTCAAGAACATCTCATCTGACATCAGTAGGTCCAATAATGCTGGAAGAAGAACAAGATCTGATGAAAAGTCCAAAGAAGGAAAAGGAGTTCAGTGTCATGAATGTGATGGGTATGGACACATTAGAGCTGAATGTGGGACCTACCTCAAGAAACAGAAGAAGAGTCTTGCTGCTACTTGGTCTGATGAAAGTGAAACAGAAGAGTCTGCAAATCTTGTGACTTCCTTGACTGGAAGATGGGGTTCTGATGAAGACTCAAGTGATGATGAAGTAATCTTTGATGAGTTAGCCATTACCTACAAAAAGTTGTGTCACAGAAGTGAAGAAGTGTGTCAACAAGTTGAAAGTCAGAAGAAAGTGATAACACAACTGGAGAATGAGAAGGCAGAACACTTGGAAACCATCTCTAAGTTGAAGACTGAAGCAGTGTTCTTGAATTCCAAACTGGATGAGAAGACAAAGTATGTTAAAATGCTAAACAATGGATCTGACACCTTAGACAAAATTCTCCAGACTCGACAAATGGCAGGAGACAAGTCTGGCCTTGGGTTCAATGAATCCAAACTTGAGTGTAGTCACACTGGTAGCAAACCAAAAATGTCAAATCATATGTCACAACATCATAAGGGAAGACAGCAAAAAAGAAAACACCAAAGATGGAGATGTCATTACTGTGGAAAATATGGTCACATATAACCATTCTGCTTTAAATTGTATGGCTATCCTAGTCCTTCTCATAATCAACCTAGACACAAACATCACATCACTGTCAACAGAAAATAATGGGTTCCTAGGACTGGTGTTACTAACCTAATAGCTCACACCTCCTTCAGAGTTTCAGCCAAAGAAGACTGGTATTTTGACAGTGGATACTCCAGACACATGACTGGAAACAAAAACCTGCTAACTGACCTTCATCCTCATGCCACCAGCTATGTAACCTTTGGTGATGGAGAAAAGGGTGAAATCAAGGGGATTGGTAAGCTAAACTGCCTTGGAGTCCCTAACCTTGACAATGTCCTACTTGTTAAGGGACTGACTGCAAACCTAATAAGCATCAGTCAACTATGTGACCAAGGTCTAACTGTAAACTTCACAAAAACTGAATGCCTGATTACTAATAAAGAAAATGAAGTGATCATGAAAGGAGTCAGGTCTAAGGACAACTGCTATATATGGAGTTCTCAAGAAACTGGTTATTCATCAATGTGTACTCTAGCCAAAGAAGAAGAAGTGAAGATATGGCATCAAAAATTGGGCCATCTGCATCTTAAAGGAATGAAGAGGTTTATATTTATTGAAGTTGTCAAAGGAATTCCAAACTTGAAGATTGATGAAGGAAGAGTTTGTGGGGAGTGTTAGATTGGAAAACAGACAAAGATGTCACATCAGAAGCTCAAACATGACACCACTTCCAGAGTGATGGAACTTCTCCATATGAACTTGATGGGAGCCATGCAAGTGGAAAGTCTTGGTGGGAAGAAGTATGCTTATGTAGTGGTGGATGACTTCTCCAGATACACCTGGGTCAATTTTATAAGAGAAAAATCTGATGTATTTGAAGTCTTCAAAGATCTTTGTCTAAGACTTCAAAGAGAAAAAGAAAGTCAGGTTATCAGAATCAGAAGTGATCATGGGAAAGAATTTGAGAACAACAAATTTGTTGGATTATGTGCATCAGAGGGAATTAGTCATGAGTTCTCATCTCTCATTACTCCTCAGCAAAATGGTTTGGTAGAAAGGAAAAATAGAACTCTCCAAGAATCATCCAGAGCTATGATTCATGCTAAGAAATTACCCTACCACTTCCGGGCTGAAGCTATGAACACAGCCTGTTATGTTCGCAACAGAGTAACCTTGAAGAAAGGGACTCCTACTACTTTATATGAAGTCTGGAAAGGGAGAAGACCTACAGTCAAATACTTCCATGTGTTTGGTAGTAAATGTTATATCTTGACTGATCGTGAACAAAGAAGGAAGATGGATCCCAAGAGTGATGAAGGAATATTTCTGGGCTACTCAACAAACAGCAGAGCATTTAGAGTCTTTAATTCCATAACAAGAGTAATGATGGAATCTATCAATGTTGTGGTTGATGATCAGCAGACTGATGTCACAGACGATGTTGAGACATCCCTAAATGATCCCCCAGCTGATTTCCCAGACAAAAGTAATGAGAGTGAACTCCCTCAAGCTGAACCTGAAGTTGACAAAATTAATAAGGGACCCTCTATCAGAATTCAGAAGGATCATCCTAAAGATCTCATTATAGGAGACCCAAATAAAGGGGTCACAACTAGATCAAGAGAAGTTATCTCACATGGTTGTTTTGTGTCCAAGATTGAGCCTAGGAATTTCAAGGAAGCCTTGACTGATGAATTCTGGATCAATTCCATGCAGGAAGAGTTAGACCAATTCAAGAGAAATGAAGTATGGGAACTGGTTCCAAGACCTGAAGGATTAAATGTCATTGGAACAAAGTGGGTTTACAAGAATAAATCTGATGAACAAGGGGTGGTTACTAAAAATAAAGCAAGATTAGTAGCACAAGGATACACTCAAGTTGAAGGAGTTGACTTTGATGAAACATTTTCCCCTGTAGCTCGCCTTGAGTCCATTAGACTATTGCTTGGAGTGGCATGTATTCTGAAGTTTAAACTGTTCCAAATGTATGTAAAAAGTGCCTTCTTGAATGGTTACTTAAATGAGGAAGTGTATGTTGAACAACCTAAAGGATTTACAGATCCAAATCTTCCAAAGCATGTGTATAAGTTAAGGAAAACTCTATGGTTTGAAACAAGCTCCTAGGGTTTGGTATGATAGACTCACAGTGTTTCTCACTAATAATGGATACAGGAAGGGAGGCATTGACAAGACCCTATTTGTTAAGAATGAAGGAGGAAAACTCATGGTGGCTCAAATATATGTGGATGATATTATGTTTGGTGGGATGTCAGATCAGATGGTCGAACATTTTGTTAAACAAATGCAGTCTAAATTTGAAATGAGCCTTGTTGGAGAGCTGACCTATTTTCTTGGGCTACAAGTCAAGCAGATGGAAGATTCTATCTTTCTATCTCAAAGAAAATATGCCAAAAACATTGTTAAGAAGTTTGGCATGGAGAATGCAAGTCATAAAAGGACACCTGCTCCTACACATCTGAAAGTCTCCAAAGATAAAAAATGGTGTTAGTGTAGATCAAAGTCTCTACAGAAGCATGATAGGAAGTCTGTTATATCTCACAGCAAGCAGACCTGAGATTGCTTTTGCTGTAGGTGTTTGTGCTAGATATCAAGATGAACCAAAAGTCAGTCACATAAACCAAGTGAAAAGTATACTGAAATATGTTAATGGCACTAGTAACTATGGGATATTGTATATTGATGGATCTGGATCTATGCTGACTGGATATTATGATGCTGACTGGGCTAGAAGTGCTGATGATAGGAAAAGCACATCAGGAGGATGTTTCTTCTTGGGGAACAACTTAATATCATGGTTTAGTAAGAAACAAAATTGTGTGTCTATGTCCACTGCTGAAGCTGAATACATAGCAGCTAGAAGTAGTTATTCTCAATTGGTTTGGATGAAACAGATGCTGACTGAATACAATGTCACGCAAGATTTCATGACATTGTACTATGACAACCTGAGTGCTATAAATATTTCTAAGAATCCTATTCAGCACAGCAGGACAAAACATATTGATATTCGTCATCATTTTATTAGAGAACTAGTGGAAGAGAAAATCATAGCCCTGGAGCATGTTACTACTGAAATGCAATTAGCTGATATATTTACAAAGGCTTTGGATGCTAATAAATTTGAATGTATAAGAGGGAAATTAGGGATTTGTATCTATGAGAATTTATAGCAATTAATATGGAATGGAAAAGGTAATAAAAATATTGTCTGTCCACTTAAAAGAAAGTGCCCCATTTATGGTAAATCATCACCTAGTATTGGAATTTCCATCTATAGCATTTTCACACGCAACCTCTGCTCAAACATTTCCACCTTCCTTAAACTTCATCAACCTTCTCTGCTAGGGCAACAAAAATATTTCCATAAGAACAACAAGATGTCACAACATCCTTCACCATCTGGTTCCAAAAACACCAAACCTGCGCACGAAGCTAGAACGCCCTCTATGGACTTTCTTAATGAAGACGTTTTAGAAGTGATTCCCCTGTCAGTCATCCCAGGCGACGCTCCTGGTTCATCCTCCATTGCAAGCCATACTCAAGGTAACAGTTTTAATAACCCTAGCTCTAAGGATGACATGCATCATACTTATCGTGTCATTAGAAATCTTGTCACTAGGATCCTTAATGAAGGACACTCTGTAAAAGGAGTTTCTACTCCTCTATCGAGAAGGGACCCCTCTCCTGAGGTTGGACCTCACAATGAGAAAGATGATGAGTCATCTAGGTCTGAAAAAGATATAGCTGCTGAAGGATTATGCTCTTTAGGGCAAACCATGCCTAGTAAGAAATTTGTAGATGCTTCTCAGTCTAAGAAGCATGACTCTGCTAAGAAGGTGATTGACTTGGAAGATGAGAGCTCGGATGATGAGGATGATAGCTTGGTTCATCACTTGAAGCCAAGTGTTGCTAAGAGGATAAAGACCAGAAAGGGTAGGTCTGTGGCTGAGATGATGACAGCCAAAACTGCTAAGAAAGCTATTGATGTATGCCCCTCAAAATCTTAGAGTAAAGTGGAGGTAAATGAGAGAAAAGTAAGAGAAAGTTCTGATTCAGATGAAGATGTTGAAGACGATGTCCCTGACATCTCTCCTGTCAAAAGGTCAACTGTTAGAAAATCCCCTTCTAAAGTTGATGATGTACACTTGGATAATATTTCCTTCCATCTTGAAGATGGAGCAGCAAAATGGAAGTTTGTAATCCAAAGGAGAGTGGTTGTGGAAAGAGAACTAGGCAAGGATGTTGTGGAGGTTAAAGAGGTCATGGACCTGATTAAATCTGCTGGATTAATGAAAACTGTTAGTGGGTTATCTCAGTGTTTTGAAGGTCTGGTTAAAGAATTTGTGGTGAACACCCATGAGGACATTGCTGATAAAAACAGCAAAGAGTTTTGTAAGGTGTTTGTTAGAGGGAAGTGTATCAAGTTTTCTCCAACTGTGATTAATAAGTTCCTAGGAAGAGGAACAGAAGGTGCTTGTGAATTAGAGGCCATAGACAATAAGGTCTGTAGGGAAATAACTGTTAGACAGGTCAAGGAGTGGCCTAGCAAGAAGCATCTCCCTGCTGGAAAGCTAACTGTGAAATATGCTATCTTGAATAAGATAGGGTCAGCAAACTGGGTACCAACCAATCACATCTCTACAATCTCAAATGCTCTTGGAAGGCTCATATTTGCTATTGGAACCAAGCTTAATTTTAATTATGGTAGATTCATGTTTGAACAAATTGTCAAACATGCTTCTACAAATGCAGTGAAGCTGCCCATAGCTTTTCCCTCAATGATTTGTGGGATAATCCTAAGCCAGCAACCTAGAATTCTGAGCACAAGTGATATTCCTAGTAGAAGAAAAACTCCCCTGTCAGTTCATTACAAATTATTTGAAGGCAGTTATGTCAATGACATTGTCATGACATCTGTTGTGAAGAAGCCAGCCTCTCAAGGTGGTCTGATTGCTGAATTGAAAGAAACTTGTAAGGAATTGGAGACTGGGATAAGGGTAGCTAAAGCCAGGAAAGAAGCTTTAGGGGTTCTGATTGATAGCTTGGAGCAAGCTGATAGAGATAATGTGGGACAAGCCAAGGAAACAAAAGCCCATACCTCTGGTGAGAGGTATGAATCTCAAGATAAATCAAGTGGCAGTTCTGGTTCTGAAGCTGATGAAGATGCTAGCTCCTCTGACTGAGTTTTGTTGAAGATTGCTCCCCACTTCTATGATGATGTGTTGTTTTGGATGTTCATGTTTTGATGGTTTTTTTTGCAGTCATGTTTTGATGCCTTAATGTATTTCTTGGGTTCTTTGTGTTTTCTCTGGATTCTCTTTATCTCAGCTTGTTAAGCTGTGTTTATTTGTGGTTTTGTAACACCTAACAATATGTTTTGACATTCTATGTGGCATTCTCTTTGACTAATAGACATTTATTTTGTCTCATTGGTCTCTTTGGTCTCTTTTGGCTAAAAAGGGGGAGAAGTAGCTAAAGGAGCTATAGCTAAAGTAGTTATGCTATAAACAGATGACAGGTGATTTTGAAAAGGATGTTGTGTGTAGTACAGGTGATGTTGAAGGTGATGTCAGATGGGGTGATGTATGTTACAGGTGTTGTTGAATGAGATGTTTGTGTTGAACAGACTGAGGGGGAGAAGAAGCATATATGTGTTTAATATGTGTTTACTAGTTGTTGTTTTAGCTAGTAAATGTGTGTTTTATTACTTCTGCTGCTAAACTGCTGATGTGTTTTTTTTGCTCTTGTGAACAAATGGTCTGATGTATCTTTTAGCCAAAATTTGCCAAAGGGTGAGTTTGTTGGTTTTATGTGTTGGCAACAATTTTGGTAAAACCTAGAGTGTTCACAAGTTGTCACACGTGTTGTCTTGACATAAGATAACATGTACCTGCAGGGTGTTTAAAATGTGAATATGCAGGATTTTACTGAGATGTCAGATCCGATGTCATGACATTTGTATACAGAACATTCAGTCTGAATGTTATGTATTATGTGATTGCGTTTTTTATGCTAATCTATGTGTGATTGATGTAATGATTGAACGCGCCCTCAAACAATAATTACAACCAGATTGACTTATTTTCCAACGAGATGTAATTAGCTGTCATGAGAAGATTTGAATGGAAAATAGTTTTAGGGTTTTATGATGTCCAAGCCCAGCCAAACACTTCTATATAAAGGACATGGAAAACCTAGTTTTATACACAAGAAATAACAAACGAAATATTGAGAGAGAATAAGGGCTTGAGTCTTGTGTGGTCGTGTGTATTGTGAGCCATTCATTCATCCATAGATGATTGAATTGGAGTTACTTTTGAGTTGTAATTTGTCCACTCTAAGCTTTGAAGCATGAGTGTGTGTTTACTTGGTTGAAGCTTTTAAGCAAGATCAAGTATGTGTTATTGAAGAGAGTCTTCTTTTCATTGTAATTCTTGGTTTATATCACTACTGTGATTGAGAGGGAGTGAGTAGGATCTCATATCTAAGAGTTCTTAGGTAGAAGTCACACGGGTAGAGATTAGGTGAAAAGACTGTAACTTGAAGTTGTTTACTAAGAGTCTTTGAACTAATTCTATTTAGTGGATTTCCTTCCTAGCTTGGTAGCCCCCGGACGTAGGTGAGTTTGCACCGAACTGGGTTAACAATTGCTTGTGTCTCTTGCATTATTGTTCTTTATCTTTTATCATGTTTGCATTGTTCAGATATTAGTGTCGTGACATTACCTTCGACATCTCATATCTGATACCAGAACTTCAAAAACCTCGTAGTTCGTGGTAAAAATTTCAAAGAAGTTGGTGAGTTGCTTTTAACAAAAGTTTAACAGAGAGGGGACAAAAGGCCAAAAGTGTGAATGGGGTTGTTAGTTCCTTTTTTGTCTTTTTGAAATTTGAAGTCAATATGGTTAAGTTCATTTACAAATTTTATTAAGAAAAGATTTTAAAATTCAACGGCATAAGACCAAAGTTTCTAATCATTAAAACATGTCTAAGTTTGAAATCACAAGCAAAGAAGGTTTTTGAAAAGAGAGGGAGATTTTTAAATTTAATAAGTAGGAGGAGATGAAGGGACTATCCTAGACAAGAATTTAAAAGTTAAGGGTTGAAAATATCTGACCAATTGGATGCAATCCAACAGACAAGAATGTCATATAGAAAACCATTTTCCTTTGGACTTTTAGCAAGCAACAAGCATAAGCAATATCGAAGAAATCAAATGAAGTTCATGGCATCAAATAAAGATATCCGGAATATCCAAGCAAGCAACTCCAATAGCTAGCAGTCTTCAGCTTCTTCCAATGCATCAAATGAAATATTCCTTGATCAACTCAGAACAATCATCAGGCATCAAAAATAATAACAGTATAACAAGTAAGCACAAAGTCAAAATGACAATTGAGCCAAAAGCACTCAAGGTTTACATCATATGAGATGCACAATCAAGGATAGCCCAGTCTCAAATAGTGGCATTAGCCAAGTCCTCAAATCATAGGGAGGTTGCCTATCCTAAGTCCAAAAGTTCATATCAAGTCCAATAGTACACCAACATGTTTTTTAGGGTTTTTGTTGTTATTATGTGTTTTAAGGTCCTTAGACCATAAACAGGAACAAAACAAACAAACAATATATATACAATCACAGGATATGGCTCAAGTGAGCAAAGTGAAAAGAACTGAAACATAAACAAGTTGCATGAAAATGTAAATGGCAGATGAATGGTAAATGTGCTGAAATTTAGATTACATTAAGTAAATGACTTGAAAATAAAAGTAAAATGAATAAAAGTTAGTCAAGTGTTAGTCAAATGTTAGTGATGAGTTTTAATTTGTTAAGTAATTCTTTGGAGAACACTCAACCATTCATTCACAAGTATGAATCCTTGAACCAAGACATAATCCATGAGAAGGGCTCCAACTTGGATAATTTAACAAGTATGCCACTAGCTCTCATGAAAGGAAAAAATGTCAAGTCTCCACATAATTCCATGAAGAATGGGAGACTTACAATCTGACTTACTAGAATGTTATGCCTTCTTGATCAAATTTATCTCTATGTTAAGCAATTGTAATTGGAATTATATAGAAGTCACAATTATCTGAGTTCGGGCAATAAAAATATAGGTGCTAATGCATGTTAGAGATTTGGTACAAAGAATAAAACTCCTAAAACATACCACACACTAAAATAAATGGGGGAAGGACATATCTTAGTCTGGCTCATGTTGATTCATCTGACACAAGGTCATTGATGAATCAACTAGTCATTAGACATGAAGAGATTCCATTGGTCAATGATGGATTGGGGAAGAATAGGGATGAAGATGAAGAGGGAAGGGGAAATAGAATCCAAATTGATCACAGGAGGAATTTCATCTGATCAATACTATCCATTCATTTTGGGAGATGAAAAGTACATTTCATCAATCCCCTAAATCCAATAGTATTGGTCAAACAAAAGTCAAATCGACCATGATCAAGGCCAAACAGAAAGTCAAACATCACAAGACCATAAAAATGTCTCAACATAATTTTCAAGAAATTTTCAATTAAAAATCAATTTAAAAATGAATTAAAATACATTTTTATTTGGCCAAAACCTCAAGTCCCTTTAAAACACCAAATAAATGGCCAAGGGATTTATCCTAGGTCAAACAAGGTCAAAGGACCTTAGACAAACAATTTCATGATTTTTGGAAAGTCATAAGTATTTTAAAACAATTAAAAAATATGCACAAAGCATTTAATTCATGAAAAATATCAAAATTAATCCAAAAAAATAATTTTAATTCAAAATATGGAAGAGAAAAATATTTAAATACTTTTGGTGAAAGTCCTATATTTTTTTGATTAAAAATGAAATTTCTATGATTTAAACAAAAAATTAGAAAAGATAATAAAATTCAAAAAATAAGGGCCATCAGATCTTCCTCATTAGTTGAGGTGGTAGATCCGATGGCCACGCGCATCAAGTTTTACATAGACCAAAGTCAATGTGCAACACCAATGGTAATTAGAAAGGAGGGTCAAGACTAAAACGTGGACATGAGATCATATGGCATGGGACGTTCCGGCGCATCACCGGAGCCTTATCTCTGATCATCTTCTCCGGTGGACTTCATCGGACTGGTCCACCATCAACCACCACTAAAATAAAAAATGAGGATATTATTTCAAAAGAAAAATGCTCAGGAGCTCGAATCTGGCCTCTATTTCTTCTAATTCCAAGTATATTGAAATATACATGGATTTGAAATTTGAGGAGCATGATCTGAGTTACTTAGATTTGGCCTCAAAGCAACTCAATCTTGTTGCCTACATTGGTAGGTCTCCAGGCAACCCACAATCAATCAAAATAGTTGAGAAATGAGAGAGAGTCGAAGAAGAGAAGTTTGAGAAAATTCACCTCCGGGTAGCTTCAATATGGCTTGATCTTGCTTCCAATTGGCCTTGGCTCGACTCTAAATGCTTTCAGGAAGTGAAATTTATCAATGAAAGGCTTGGATTCTTGGAGTTTCAATCTCAAAACATAAGGAGAATTGAAACTCGATTTCAAGTGAAATCTTCAAGTTTATCCTTTAATGGAGGTTAGGGAGGCAATGGTCCAAAGCTTGGGCAAGAGGGATCCTCATTCTGGTCATAATGGCCATGTATTTATAGGGCTTTGCATTTCTTTTCACACACTTGAAAATTTGGCCAAAATTATAAATGTTGGTGCATGCTTGCATGGGCGTGTGATAGGCCCATGAAATGATTGGAAGAGGTCCACAAATGTGCATGAATGATGTTGAAAGCTTAAGATGAGGCCATGCAATCGTAATTGAAGTTTGGTCATGAAAATCATCCAAATGGAACCATGAAGAGTAACCATGCGCAAGTCCCTTAAATTTTGTCCAAATGAAGTGATATTGTATGTTTTGGAAAGGTGATATCAAGGGGAACAACTTTGATGTTGACCACTTTTTTATTTGGAGCTTGGATCATGATTAATTTTGAGGTAGAATTTTGAGAAATCAAACATGATTGAAAAATTTCTAAGTCCCAAGCCAAAGACCACTTCTTCCACCTTGAATAACTTTTGGTATGAGCTTCAAATGGAAAAGGTTCCTTCCTCAAAGTTGTAGATATTTAATTCCTATTCAATATGGTCACAAATTTTAACACCATTTGGATTTTGCATGAGGGAGTTATTCATTTTAGAAGTTGAGGAAAATTGCTTGTTCAACGGTAATGGCCCAAAATGACCTATAATGTTTCCTCTTGGCACATGCCCTTCCAAGTAGAATTTGACATTTATCAAAGAATAAAAGTTGGAAAAGACATCTTGAAATTGATCATGAAATTTGGATGGCCTCCATATCATAAAAAATGAGCAAGTTATGGTCCTTGGAAGTTGACCTTTTGACTAGGGCACAAACAAAATGACCTATAATCGTTCACCATATAAAATGACTTTCCAATAAAAATTAGCTCTTGATGCCAACATTAAAGTTGTTTGGAATGTCATAAATAGTAACTTTTATCTTGGAATCATTTTCATATGACAAACATTGTAGGAGATAGGGTCTATGGAACCCTAGTTTTGACCAGTTGACTTTCTCTAGTCACCTTCTTTGAACCAACTTGCAAACTTGACGTTTTCTTGATATTTGGGACTCATGGAGGGTCATATATGCATAAGACTATGTAAAATGAAGTATCCCTTTATATATTTAACCAATTAGTGAAGAAACATGTTGAGGAAGTCACACAAGATACCCGGATGAATTAGGGCTTCCAAGGCAAACAAGCTTCAAACTCTTGGTGAACTCTTGATCAAATTGACAAATTAAGAACATGGGGATCCATATATTATGTTTAGAACCAAAGTGGGTCATTTTTGGATTGATATACTTGCATTGAGAGTCTCAAACCCTAGTTGTGAGCTTGATAAGGCATAGGTGGACACACACACTACCTACAAAAGAAACAAAGACATACATAGACATATTTTTGGTATTTTGGTTTGTAAACCAAAGAAAATAAAGTATGATACAATCAAATGTTCTTGGTGATCTCTCCCAATACTAACCTAATCAATTAGGGGTAAGGAGGATGCCAAGGTGTGATCCCAAAGCCAATGCAAATGATGAGATACCATGAGGTATCTTAGGGTCAAAATTGGGGTCTTACAACACCCCTTATCAGATTTCTTCTCAAGTGTCGAGCCCCCGGTGGATGGTCGTATCTATACCCTAGAAGAGGATGTTGAAGTTGAAGAAGAATGATTGATCTATAAGAAGACTGAAGGAAGAGGAGCAACCAACTGGATTGTGGTTGAGTTACTCGAAGTAACAATGTTGGAGAAGTAATTTCCTTTTTTTTATTTTCCCTTAAAAAATAAAAGAACACATGTCGTGCCCAAGGAATGGGGGAAGAATTTGTAGGGCCTTCATCAAATTTCCCTTTTTAAATCAATTAATAAAAATTATCATATTTCGCATTCAAATTTATGATCTTTGTCTTTCATTTTATCTTTTCACTTAATCAAAAATGGAAATGCTTTTCTTTTTCTTTAAAGTTTTTCAAATCATTTTTTATTCCTTTCATACAAATAAAGGCATGAACCCCAAATCATACAGATCACCTCGATTACCACCAATAATGACTCTGATATGGTCCCATATGACTGACAATCCGATTAATCACGCTATCAAAGACTATGATGAAGATTGCGAGCTCCCTGAAGAGTTAGCATGACTACTCAAGCAAGAGTCGAAGGTTATATAACCGCACAAGGAATCAATAGAAGTGGTCAACCTTGGAACGGAAGAGGAAGATAAAGAGGTCAGAGTGGGCTCAGCTCTACAAGACGAGGTGAAGACAAAGTTGGTCAAACTCTTACAAGACTACATGGATGTGTTCGCATGGTCTTACCAAGATATGTCAGGCCTCGATACTGATATCTTGGTCCACCATCTACCCCTCAAAGAGGATTTCCCTCCCATGAAGCAAAATCTCATAACGACTCGTCCCGACATGGCTATGAAGATCAAGGAGGAAGTGCAAAAACAACTCAGTGCAGGTTTTCTAGCAGTCTCCAATTACCCTCAGTGGATCACCAATATTGTGCCCGTGCCCAAAAAGGACGCCAAAGTAAGGATGTATGTAGATTACATAGATTTGAATAGAGCAAGTCCCAAATACGACTTCCCACTACCCCATATTGATGTGCTAGTGGACAACACCGCTCAATTCTTTGCTTTCTCCTTCATGGATGGCTTATCCAGTTACTACAAAATCAGGATGACTCTGGAGGACATGGAGAAGACCACTTTCATAACCCCATGGGGAACCTTCTGTTATAAGGTTATGCCATTCTGATCGAAGAATGTCGGTGCAACTTACCAACGAGCCATGGTCACACTATTTCATGACATGATTCATAGAGAGATTGAGGTCTACGTTGACGATATGATCTCCAAACCAAAGAGGAGCATCTTATCAATATGGAGAAGCTATTTGAAAGGATAAGGAAATTCAAGTTGAGGCTTTATCCTAACAAATGCACGTTTGGGGTAAGATGTGGAAAACTGCTAGCTTTTGTCGTCAGCAAACATGGCATTAAGGTGGATCCTGAAAAGGTAAAGGCCATACAAGCTATGCCTGCGCCCAAGACTGAGAAGGAAGTCTGAGGATTTATAGGTAGGTTGGATTACATAGATAGATTCATATCTCACCTTAAGGCCACTTCTGAGCCAATCTTCAAACTGCTTCGAAAGGATCAAGCCGTCATTTGGAACGACGACTGCCAAACAGCTTTCGAGAAGATAAAGGAGTATTTGCAAGAACCTCATATCTTGATGCCTCATGTGCCTGGAAGAAGTTTAATCATGTACCTTACCATTCTTGAAGGATCTATGGGATGTGTCCTCGGCCAACGAGACGAGACTGGCAGGAAAGCGCACGCCATATACTACTTAAGCAAGAAGTTTTTCGATTGCGAGAGTAGATATTCAATGCTTGAGAAGACTTGTTGTGCACTTGCTTGGGCTGCCAAATGCCTAAGACAATATATGCTCACCCATACAACACTGTTAATCTCCAAGATGAACCCAATCAAGTACATCTTTGAGAAGCCTGCTCTAACCGATAGAGTAACCCGTTGGCAAAATGGCTTTAACTGAGTACGACATCCAACATGTCACTCAAAAACTATTAAAGGGAGTGTGTTATCATACTATCTTGCACATTCAACCTTTGGAGGACTACCATTATATGTGCTTTGAATTTCCTGATGAGGACATCATGTTGATAAGGGACTACAATATACTCGGACTCGAGGAAGGACCTGAACCTGGATCTCGGTGGACTCTTGTATTCGTTGGAGCTTTTAACGCTCACGGCAATGGCATTGGGGTAGTCATCACCTTCCCAACTGGTTTTCATTTACCCTTCATTGCAAGTTTGTGTTTCAAATGTACCAACAACATGATAGAATATGAGGCTTAGATCTTCGGAATTAAGGCTACAATTGATCTTAGGATCAAAATTCTTGAAGTCTACAGGGGATTCGGCCTTGGTTATCACCCAACTCAAAGGAGACTAGGAAGCTCAAGATCACAAGCTCATCCCTTACAAGGAACATGTCTTGAAGCTGGTCCTATACTTTGACGAGATTACATTCAACTGGCGCATAAGTCATGAGATGTGGTTAATAGATGTGTCAGTTCAACTGGCGCATAAGTCATGAAATGTGGTTATTTTTGTAATTATTTTGAAAAATATGTTATTTTAGAATTTAAATTGAAAAATATGGTTATTTTAAAAAAGACCCCTCCAAATTCTATTTGTGGTGGAGCTTACATTCATGATTCTAACAAAGTTGCTTGTGGTGGACTTTTCAGAGACCATAAAGATGATCTAATTGTTGGGTTTTATGAGCCTTTACCTTGGTCATCTTCATTTCTCGCCGAATTTTATGTTGTTCTCAAAGGCTATTGAAATTGCCTCTTTTTACGATTCACAAAATCTTTGATTATAATCAAACTCTTTTGTAGTGGTCAAAGTTTTTGAGGTCGTTGCTCTTGTTTCTTGGCAACTTAGAACTTAGATGGAGAATGGCAGTTCAAAAAATTGTTATAATTAATATATATATATATATATGGAAAGTCCGAGACAAATAAAATTAATATTTTTGTTATACTCTTTTAACCACTAAATTTATTTTAATCTAATGACTATTAAATGACCCTTTAGTAACTCATATGATTCTTTTTAAAGATAGTCCACTACCACTTTTGCTAATAAATAAAAATATGATTCTTTTTAAAGATAGTCCACTACCACTTTTGCTAATAAATAAAAATATGATTCTTTTTAATATTTCTTAAAAAACATCAGGTTTCTTAATCATTTCTAAAAAAATAGTTGTACTTAATAAAAATAGTTTCTTCTTATTTTTAAACAAATCTCGCTTTTTTTTAAAGTATTTTATTCTATTCACCTAAAGTAAATAATGAATCATGAATCAAAATATATCTTAAAAAATATATATGATTCTTAATGAAAAAATTGGTTTCTTCTTATTTTTAAACAATTTACATTTTTTTTTATTTTCTTTAAATTAAATTCTATTATATTCACTTAAAGTAAATAATAAAACTAAATTTACTAGAAGTGATAGAAGGCTAAATTTATCTGATAATAAATAAAAACGTGATTTTTTAGTATTTTTTTAAAAAGACATGATTTTTTAGAAGTGATAGAAGGCTAAATCAACCCTCTCAATTTAAAAATAAAAATGCTAATTTTATTTAAATAAAATAACATTTTATTCACTTCAATTATACTATGAAGTTTATAAGTTTTTAAATAAGTTACAAAATCGTATTAAAAAATATTAAATAAATAAAAAATAATGAGTAATATGTACATAATAATTTTGTTGTAAATCGAAAAGAATATATACATATAAAGTGAACATTATATTAAAAAAATTATTTATTCAAAACTAAATTATTGTGTACTCTTCACTCATTATTTAATTTTGATTTTATTATAAATATTTTGAATATTATTTCATACTATTATTTAAAAAATTATTAGTTTCATTATTTAATTTAAGTGAACCAAATAGAACTTGATTTAAATAAAATAAAACAAATTAAAATTTGTTTAATAATAAGAAGAAACTATATTTTTTGTTAAGAATCATGATTTTCTTGATGAAATAATTTAAATCATAATTTGTTATTTACTGTTATTAATGTAATAGGAATTAATTTAAAGAAAATACATAAAAAGTGAGATTATTTTAAAAATAATAAGACACTATTTTTTTATTAAGAATCATGATTTTTTTAGAGATATTTAAGAATCTTGATGTTTTTTTAAGACATTAAAAGAATCACGTTTTCATTTATTACCAAAATTGAAGGAAGCTATTTTTAGAAAAAATCATGTAAGTTTATGAGTGGTCGTCATTTAATAACCATTAGATTAAAATAAAAGCAAGGATTATCAATGAGTATAACTATTAATTTAAAAACAAAAACAAAATGCATTTTTACTATTAAAAATCGAAGTGTAATACTTGCGGATACAGTTTGCCGTTAAATGTTATTTTCCTAATAAAAAAACATTGCCATTTTTGTGCAATGAAATTTAATTTATTTTTTAAAAGAAATTGGTTTTATTTTTATTTTTATCTTTTTGGTGAAATTCAATTTATTATTAGCTCAGAAAAATACAACGCATAAATGTGATCTGAAATCTTAAATTTTGTATATTGATTGTAAAATATGAGAACCATCATTGTAGGTATAGATTTAAGATAAACAAAAATAAATGGAAAGGACAGATCGATCCCAACAACCAAACCAAATCAACAAGTCAGCGATCCCATTCTGAATAAACACATTTTCAAAGCTCGTTGCACAGCAGGATCCAATAAAATAAAACAAAAAATCGTGAAAATAACGTGCAAATCGTGAATTATGAACGAAAGATATGGTTAATAAAAACATAAACTTAAGGCTTCATCATGTTTGAATATAATGTTTCGAAATCAGTGAAGAAGCAACATACTACAAGGATTTCAATCATCAAAAGCTGCTCAGTTTTTAATAAGGATCAAACTTTTACACCTACTATCTCTAATATGTCTCCCGTCTCGCATTGTTTTATTTTTTAATTTTGTTCTCACAGATATTAATATAAAATTTTCTAATTTTAAACTTTAAAAAAACCAATGTATGAGATCGCCCCACTTTACATTCATTTATTTTAAAAAGAGAGAATATTTTATCTTTGTACCCTCAATTATATATGTTTTATTCCGTCCTATTAAGTGAATATATTCGTTTTTCAAAATTTAAATTTTACGAATATATTTGTTTGTCATCCCTAATTGGATCTATCATCAAAATTTGAATTTTGATATTTATAATTTTATGTTTGAATTTTTATATATTATTATCATTTCTATAGAAAAACTAGAATCACTAAATATTCAGCATTTTCAAAAAGGTAAATTTTTTTGTTTCTTTATAACTTAACTGATGTTTTAGTTTTTACTTAAATAGATAATAAATAACTAAATGAAATTGATCATTTTTAATCTCAAATATTTCATCTTTTATCCATACAAAAAATAAATCGTTAAAGTAAATTCATTCTTGTTAATTAATTCACATTTTAGTTTTTTATTTATCAAAATCATCATGATTAAATAAATTTAAGAGATTAATTACTATACATTGTCAGTGTAAAAAGTTTTACACTATCGATTCATCATCATCACCCGTTTGTATTACTTTATAGGTTTTTAAAATAAAAGTCAAATTTGTTTCAATATCTAACATGTATGATTAATTGACGGTGTAAAATCCCTTTACACTGTCGGTGTATTTCAATTAAATCCTAAATTTAATTCTGAGTAAAAAAAATAATTGTTTTTTATTTAATTGACATTCTAGTTTTTATCCTAGTTTATAGCATAATTGACAAGATTGTGAATTTTTTACAAAAATAACCCACTTTTTCATTGAAATTCCCAAAATACCCCCGGTTTCAAAAAAAATCTCAAACTGTCCCATTTTTAGGAGGAGACGTCAATTCAATTAGCGACTCCTCTTAAAGATTGAATGGAGGCGCCAATTGGATTGGCTAGGGCACTAGGGCACATGCCTTAGCCAATCCAATTGGCGCCCATGTGTATTACTTGAGAGGAGGCGCCAATTGGATTGGCACCTCAGTGTAAAATGCATTTTTTTTTGTAAATGGTCTACGTGATACATAAATTTGAAATAGGAACAATTGATATTAATAAAACTTTTCGTTTACACAAAAAAGCCTAATGGTGATGACCGGGATCACCTAACCGACCTCCGGTCTCACATCCCCTAGCTACCCTAACCCATGGCCCTAACCCACGTTGATGATTCACCACTGGTGTTTAAGCATCTGAGGGGCCAGGAACGTCACTACCAACTACAGGAGATGGTTTGTTGAGGTAGTCAGACAAATAAGTTATTATCCTTACGTCTGTCGGTCGAAGGTGATCCAACAGATTGCGATACTGAGTAATACACCGTCTAGGACATCTGTTATAACTCATACCACGTGCAGACCATTTACACCAAAAAGGTAAGAATATTAGTTAGAGATAATAATCTTTAAAGAAGTAAGTAAAGATATAGCAATTTAAACAACTTACTTTTGTGCATACGAGAATGTGAAAGGGTTGTTGTTGACGGGTGCTAGGGACGTCAACCCAGAAGCAGAAGCAGAAGTGGACGTCGTTGATGAAGAAGAAGAGGAGACCGAGATACAGGTTGATCACATGCTGAACAACGACATTGAAGATGATGATCAACCACCACCAATACCTCCTAGTCATGTCTACAATCCGCCTCAACATATGATAAATATGGATCTTCACGACGATGATACATCCAACAGTGTTTTCTATAACCCGTATCCATGATCAGAAGGCGAATTAAAGGTGGGAGACATGTTTCGTACCAAAGAAGAATGTGTGCGAGCTATTAAAAAATTTCACATGAAAAACTCTGTTGATTTTACAATGAAACGCACTGATTCAAGAAGGTATGTTATCGAATGTCGTAACATCCTTTGTAAGTTTCGGTTGGCTGCATCTTACAAAAAGAAAAACGACTCTTCGGAGATCGCTTTAATAGACCCACCTCACAGTTGCATTGCAACTAACGTTGAACAAGATCACCGTAAACTAAGCACTGCATTGATATGTCAAGACATTCTGCCATTGGTTAATAAAGATCCATCAGTGAAGGTGAGTATAATTATATCCCATATCAGAACAACATATAATTATACTTCATCTTACAAGAAAGTTTGGATTGCGAGGACAAAGGTTGTTGAACAGATATTCAGCAACTAGGAGGATTCATATAAAGAATTGCCACGGTTTTTATGGGCCCTAAAAACATATGTCCTAGGAACTGTGGAAATTATGGAGACATTGCCAGCAATGATGCCAGACGGAAACTGTGTTACAGGTAATAGAATCTTTCACCGTCTCTTTTGGGCGTCTGACCCATGCATCAAAGGTTTCGCATTTTGCAAACCTATTATTCAAATTGATGCTAGTTGGTTATACGGCAAATACAAGGGTACTTTGCTTATGGTGGTTGCACAAGACGGCAACAACAATGTCTTTCCCATTTCCTTTGCTCTGGTTGAAGGTGAAACGACTGGTGGATGGGGTTTCTTTCTTCGACATCTCAAAATGCATGTGGCTCCACAAGCCAATCTCTATTTGATTTCTGATAGACATGATGCCATTGAGAGTGCCTACAACAACCATGACATGATCCTCCTTCTAACCTTGTCTATTGCATTAGACATATTGCACAAAACTTCATGCGTGCAATAAAAGATAAGAATCTTCGCAAGAAGGTGGTGAATGTTAGGTATGCTCTAACTCAATCGTCATTTCAATATTATCGTGATGAAATTAGACTGTCTAATGAAGACGCATGGAGATGGCTAAATAACATACCAGTAGAGCAGTGGACATGGGCATTTGACAGAGGTTGTCGATGGGGCCACATGACAACAAACCTTGTGGAATGCATGAACGGGATATTAAAAGGAATTAGAAATCTGCCAATAACCGCCTTGGTAAGATCGACCTATTATAGGTTGGCTTCTACGTTCGCAACCAGAGGTGAAAGATGGAGTGCGGTGTTAATGTCCGGGCAAGTATTCAGTAAGTGTTGCATGAAAGTCATGAAAGAGGAGAGCATCAAAGCTAGCACACATGTTGTAATAGTCTTTGACCGTCATAGGCAAAATTTCAGCGTCCAGGAAACAATGGACCACAACGAGGGGATACCAAATTTAGTCTATGTCGTTAGACTAAACAGAAGTTGGTGCGATTGTGGAAAATTCTAGGCCTTCCGCATTCCTTACTCCCATGTCATTGTAGCATGCGCTTATACTCATCAAGACGCTTACAGCCATTTATCTGATATGTACAAGGTCGTCATCGTCATGAATGTATATAATAAAAGCTTCTCGGTACTACCAATGGAGGAATATTGGCCTCCATATGAAGGTGATATAGTTTGGCACAACGACGAGATGCGTAGAAAGAAAAAAGGAAGGCCAAACAGCACACGTATCAGGACAGAAATGAATTCCACATATAAAATGATAAGATTATATAGTATCTGTCGTCAACCAGGACACAACAAGAACAACTGTCCCAATCGAGGAGCATCATCTGGGTCTTAAGCTTTTTGTAACATTGTATTTCTGTAACCTTAAATAATTATATATCATTAAGTTTTTGTTACAATGAGGTTCACAACAAACATCAATACCAAAAAAGCTAACTGAAAACAGAAATATTTCTGACTGATTACAACAATCAAATTGATGTCATCTCGACCGAACATCATTTCCCTAGCATCCTTATCAGTTTTCATTTTCACCCAACCAAAGATACTATCGAATCTCTCAATACTTCTAATTTTTTCCCTTCTGGTATTTTCCTATCTGACCAACGAACCAGCTCCCTCTTCAGTTGCTCGAACATAGTGATGTTCTAAAAGAGCATCAGCATCTGAGGTTTGTCTCTCGCATAAATCACCTTTCTGTATCAGCGACGAACACCAAACATGATTGCCAAATGATTAAATGAGATGTGGAACAATGACTCATACAACATATCTATTTATAACAAAAAAAAGTATTTTACACTGAGGTGTTAATCCAATTGGCGCTCCTTTGTAAAAATACACATGGGCGCCAATTGGATTGGCTAGGGCATGTCCAATTGGCGCCTCCATTCAATTTTTAATAGGAGTCGCCAATTGAATTGGCGCCTCCTCCTAAAAGTGGGGTAGTTTGGAAAAAAAAATTGAAACCATGAGGATTTTGAGAATTTCCTTGAAAAATTGAGTTTTTTTTGTAAAATATTCCATAATTGTTTCATTTATTTGTAATTTTATAGATTAAATTAATTGAGAAAAATCTATTTAATAATTAGAAAGAGACTCTTGAATTGTCCACAAATCCTAGTTGACATCACAAATGCATACATACTATCTATTTAAAAAGAGTAACATTTGAATCATCAATCAACTATTTATTTATTAAAATAACATGCATACAAACTAATACTATCAATAATACTCTTTATTTAAAATGAAAATTATACTTACAAAAAATTAAAATAGTAAAAATTGATTAATTCACCTTACTAAACGTTACCAAAAATCAATTTCATATTTCATATTTTTTCAACTTTCACTTTTTCCTCCACTTCTCACTCTTTCACTCATCATCTCATTCTTTTTTCTCTTTCTATTTTATTATTTTATCTTTTCTACCTAATTATTTTATCTTCACCTAATTATTTTTAATATATATTAAATTATTTAATTATAATATATGATTATCATATTAAATATTTATTAGTGTATGAATGTATACAATATTGACATTTCATTTTATTTTTAAAACAAAATTTAATTATTTATTATTATTCAAAATATTAATTAATCTATTTTTAATTTTTAATAAAATTAAGAATTTATTTTATAAAATTAGATAATACTTAATAGTCATACACGCAATTAACTTTTCATCTAATAGATCACTATCAAAAAATATTTATTCTATTTTAATTAATAATTTTTATTATTTAAAATACAAAATTCTTATTTTCAAATGTCAATTTTTTTTTTTTTACGTATCACTATCAACAAAATCCTTCTTTTATTTTAATTAACAATTATCTTTGTTTGAGACATAAAGTTCTTATTTTCAAATGTAAAAAAATCTTTTTTTTATGGGTCATTATCAAAAAAATATCTATTTTATTTTAATTAATAATTATTGAGGCACAAAATTCTTATTTTTATATGTCAAAATTTCTCTTTTTCTCGCGAGTCACTACAACAAAATACTTATTTTATTTTAGTTAACAATTATCTTTATTTGAGACACAATTATTATTTTCAAATGTCAAAAAAAAAAATTCACGAGCCACTATCAGTAAAATACCTATTTTATTTTAATTGACAATTGTCTTTACTTAAATCACAAAAATTTTATTTTCAAATGTCAAATTTGTTTTTTTTTCTTTTCTTTTTTCCATTTCACGAGCTTTTTTTTTCTTTTTTTTTATAATTTTTTAGTATAATTGAATTTATATTATCATTATTTATTTTATAATTAAAAAATTTATTTCAAATTTATATGTATATTTAAATAAAATTTATATCGTATTAAATACATTTACATGCGCGGACACACATGTATTTTTCTAGTTTATATGTTCGGAAACTCAATGACATCATATTATATATTTAAGGATTAAATTATTGTTTACTATTTAAAATAATATTAATTAAATTTTTATTTTATTTTAACATAATTTTTGCTTAAATTACAAAATCAAAAATAAAATTTGTGATTTTTTTTAACGATGATACACCACTACCAATTTGTTTGCAGAATAATGAGAATTCTTAACCTAACTCTTTGGTTAAATTATAGATTTGTTTCTTTCATTTTAGTTTATTTTCGAAATCAATCTCTCATTTTATTTTTAAACAGTTTTAAAAAAATGACTATGTCTCATTTTTAATAATATTTGACCGAACTTGTACCATGTCATTTGATTATTCATTTTTCCACTTCATTTAAAATTAGTTATTAAATCTAAAATTTATCAAAAAATAATAATAATAATAATAATAATAATAATAATAATAATAATATTTGTTTTTATTAAATAAAACTAATGAACATACGCTCCTATTAGATTATATCACAACATATCTCATATAATTCAAGTTATCGAAAATACGCTAATCACAATCGATCTGAACTATTTCTAATTTCTTTCTCAAATTCAAGAATCTGTCGATCTTCAACCCTTTGGTGAAAATGTCGATCAACTGTGCATGACTTGAGCAATGTCTCACTTCAAGTTCACCTCGATTTACCTTCTCCCTAAGGAAATAAAATATCACTTCAATATGCTTACTCATTTCATGCAGAACTGGATTATTTGCAAGATTTATGGTTGACTTGTTGTCGATCTGCAGCACCAGAGTTTTCTTCACTTCGACCTCAATCTCTTCCACCACATATCTGATCTAGATTGCTTGACACGCAACATAGGATCCTGCTATATATTCAGCCTCACATTATGACAATGCCACCATTGGTTATTTTCTCGAGCACCATGAGATTGGGACACCAAATACTTAAAAGAAATAGTCAGTTGTTCTTCTTTGATCTTCCTTATCTCCACATCAATCAATATCTGAATAGCAAGCAACCATAGCATTTTTTTCTTTCAAAGTCTCGTCGAAATAGAATTCCATAGTTTATCAATCCTTTTAAGTATCTTAGGATTCTTCTTGCAACCTTCATGTGTGACACCATTGGTTCAATCATGTATCTGCTCACTAATCTGACTGAGAAACATATATCAAGTCGATTGTTGCACATATATCTCAGAGATCCAACAATGTGTTTGAACAAAGTTGCATCGACTTTGTCTTCCTCCCCGTGTTTCTCAAACTTCAAATTTGGTTCGACAGACGAAGATGCAGGAGTCAAATCATCCATCCTAAATATATTGAGTATCTCTTTGCCATACTTTCTTTGATGAAGCACCATACCTTGCTTCAACATTTGAAATTCCATGGCTAGGAAATAAGATAAGTTTCCCAGATCGGACATTTCAAATTCTCTCTTCATCAGCTCTTTGAACTTTGACAAGTTCTTCAAGCTATTTCTAGTCACTCGTAATTCATCGATATATAAACAAATGATTGTAATATCTTGTGCCACAACCTGAACATAGACCCCATACTCAGATTTGCATTTGACGAATTCCAATTCGACTAAGTATGACTCGGTATTCTTGTTCCATACCCTAGGTGCCTGTTTCAGGCCATATAACGCTTTGTGAAACTTATACACTTTCCTTGCTTCCTCCTGTATCACAAATTCGGGAGGTTGTCCAACATAGACTTCTTCGTCTAAGGAACCACTCAAAAATATTGATTTCACATCTAAGTCAAATGTTGACCAGCCTTGCTTACATGCCAAGGAGACTACTAGTCGAGCAGTCTCCAATCTTGCTATTGGTGTGTATACTTCAGAGTAGTCGACTCCTACTCTCTAAAGAAAATCTCGAGCTACCAATCTCTCCTTATGTATTTCTATTGATCCATCAACATTATGCTTTAACTTGAACACACACTTCACTTTGATAGCTTTTGTATGTGCTGGAAATTCGACTAACTCCCATGTGTTATTTCTTTCGATTACTATTAACTCTTTGACCGTAGTTGATTGGTTTAGCACCTCCATCTGGTGTGACTTCATCATCACCAGTCACTTCATAGTATTGAAGTCTCGTTGGATGAACTCCAGTTCTTTGAGATCTTTGACTGGTGCTAGCTACACCATCTTCAATTTTGACTGTGCCAGGCATGTCAGCAGTTGCTTCGACTAGAATATCGATAATATCTTCAACTTCGACATCGTTACTTGCTTTGTCAAAACCATAGCTCATCAATGGATTGTCAATTGCATCACTAAAATTCCAATCCTAGGTAGAATTTTTATCAATCACAATATCTCGACTCATAATGATCTTCTGATTAATTGGATTGAACAGCCAGTATGCACCAGTTTTATAATATCCTACCAAAATCATAGGTTCACTGTTGTCATCAATCTTCTTTCTTCTAGCATCGGGAAGAACCTTGTAACAAATAGATCCAAACACCTTCAGATGACCCACTGATGGTTGTTTTTCACTCCAAACTTCTTCAGGAACCTTGTTCTTCAACTTCTTGGTAGGGCACCTATTCAGAATATAGACAATAGTGGTGACTGCTTCACCCCATAAGGATTTTGGTAAATTCTTCTGCTTCAGCATGCATCTTGCCATGTCCAATATGGTCATGTTTCTTCTTTCTGCAATTCCATTATGTTGAGGCGTATAAGGAGCAGTTACCTCATGATTGACACCATGTTCTGTACATAACTCTTCAAACATCTTGGATGTGTATTCTCCACTTACACATGTTTGAAGAACTTTGATCTTCTTCTCACTCTAGTTTTTGACAAGCATCTTGAATCTCTTAAAGTTTTCGAATACTTTGTCCTTTCGTTTAATCACATAGATCCACAACTTTATACTAAACTCATCAACACACGAAACAAAGTACCTATTCCCACCAATGGTATGCTACTCAAAAGGGCCACATACATCTGAATGTACAACATCAAGTATGCAGGAGGATCTCATTGGCATAGTCGAAACGAAAGACTTTTTGGGTTGCTTTCCGACTAAGCAATCTTCACAAATTTTGTCGGGCATCGTAAGACTTGGTATACAAATTACCATATCATGAGTAATTAGTTGATTGAATGGTCTAAAGTTCAAATGTCCAAACCTCAAATGTCACGACCAACTATGCTTGTGGTCGACAACAATTTGTAGACATTATACTTCAGTCGAACTGATCATGGTCTTGAATGTCTTATTATTTGACAAAGGATATTTCAAGACCAAATTATTCTGAATGTCAAACAGTTCCAAGGCTCCATCTTTCATAATCACTGAGAAACCTTTTTTGACCAGTTGTTCAACACTTAGCATATTGCACTTTATTCCATGTACATTGAGTACATATTTCATCATAGCTTTTCCTCCATTGTTCCTTTGAATAACTATGTTGCCAGTACCTTCTACTTGCAACGAGCTATCATCAACAAGATTGACCTTGCTCTTCTTCGATAAGTCGAAATCTACTAACCATACTTTTTGACTAGTCATGTGATTCCAACAGTCCAAGTCGAGGAACCGGATCTTGGAGTCGGCATGGTTATCTGCAACTGAATCCATAACCACCATATCTTCAAAATCATATGAATCTTGGTATGTAAGGTTTGCTCCTTCCTCTTGTCTTTTGTCGCCCTCTTGTCTTTATTGTACAATAATTCTTGGCCAAGTGACCCAACTTTTCACAGTTATAGCACTGCACACTTTTTTTCTCTTTGTCTTTCTGATAAGAGTTTCCTTCTCCTCTTTTCAAGGATTCGGAAGCCCTATCATCGACCTTACGCTTTTGAGGATTCAACCATGACTTATTGCTCAGAGTCTTGTCTCTTTTGCCTTTGAATTTGTTGGAACCACCATGCTTCTTCCATGCCTGAGCCTGCAGTGCTTGTAACGAATCTTGAACCCATTTCCTTTCGACAATCCTAATCTCATTTGCCTCCAACGAACCAACCAAATCTTCTAGTTTCATGGTTTCAATATTGTTGGATTCTTGAATAGCTACAATAATATGATAAAAATGAAAGGTCAATGTATGCATTGCCTTATCAACTATCATCTAATCAGTTAGGGTTTCACCACGATCCTTCATGAGATGGACGAGATTCTGCACCTTCGACACATAGCCTGCAATCTTTTCATCTCCTCCCATCTGCAGTAATTCATATTGCCTTCGCATTGTATGCAATTTGACAACTTTAACCTTCTCACCTTATTCGTAATACTTGACAAGAATATCCCATGCCTCCTTCGGCGATTTAGCATGAGAAATCCGATCAAAGTTCACCGTGTTTACCGTCGATTGAATATAAAATGCATTCATGCAGTCTTTCTTCTTGGCCTTCTTGTTCAAGACTCTCTGAGCATCAGTTGCATTCTCAACAATCTCAAGGACGCCATTAGTAACCACTTCTATGGTTTCATAAAAGTCAAACAAATATTGCATTTGTTTTCTCCATCAAATCCAATTCTTGTCGTCAAGAATTGGAAGAGAATTCAGAATGTCATTGTTACCATTCATCTTTGCAATAAACGCGATTAACAATCCACGATCACCAATGTGTGATTCTTGAAAAGACGATCAAGAAACTAACTGAAGCTCTAGATACCAATTTGTTAGTGTGTGAGACACTTTTAGTGAGGAGAGCAAGAATGAGAGAGAATGAAAATAATGATTGATAATATTGAATTATGATTGTACAAACTGAATTATAAAACATGTCTATTTATATACAACTAACTTTTATACTAAGTAACAAACCTTAAACCCTAATTAATTTTGGGCTTGGGGTAAACAACTTGGATTATATCACAATAAATTAAAAATCTCAATCCTCAATCAATCTCAAATAATAGAAATTTCATCCCAAAACAAACCCAAAAGTAAATTTTTTTTACAAAAATAAAATAGAACGATAAAAAAAAGAACATAACTAAAAAAGAAAATTAAAATACCAAACCCAAAAAATCCTTAAAATATAACATTTGGTAAATAAAACACTAATATTAATGATTTTAAAAAAGGAAAAAGTACAATTCAAAACCCCGAAGAAAAAACATTTGATAGTGTAACAATTTTAAAAAAAATTCAAAATGAAATTTCCTCAAATATTTTTTATGAGACCTCTAACTTTTACTATGAACAACGTGAAGAAAAAACCATTTATATTCTTGAACCAGCCGCTTGTTACTTATGACACACAATTTGCATTTGAGAAAGTTAGAGTAAAAAAATATGAAAATTCTTTATTTGACAAAAATAAGGAAAGATTCATATTATATGAAAAGTTGAAAGAAAAAAAAAGGAGTTACAAACAAGAAAGATCTCAAATGCATTAGCTATAGCGATTTCAACTTAAATTTGTTAGTGGGGATTCTCGTGGAGAAATTTCTATTTGAGACTTCAAAGATGAGGAATTTTTTTTCACATGGACGGGGATGAGGAAGAAAGTCCTCTCAAAGAATCCAAGGTAACAAATTACCCCACAAAATGTCATGTTTTGATTTGAATCAGAAAAAAGAAACGTGGCATTTTTTATTGTATTTTTCGATACTACTTCCATTTCTTCGCTGACGTTATTATCAGTATTTCCCTTTTTTTACAACACATTGTCATTTTCAATGAGATCTGTTCAGAATCTCATCATCATTCCTATTTTCCAAGAAGTCATGGATGTGCATGTCTGCTTTAACTGCTCCACTCACATTAATGCCTCATTTCGTAACACAAAATTGTTTCAACATCTCCACACGGATGCCATGTGTCTGTACTTAGGCATGCAAAGAAAAAAGATATAAATACCCAGCTCCAACTTCTTTCTCTGCTTCTTTATTTCAACTCTTTTCATAGCTTTCTTGCGCAGAGAGAAAAAAAATTATTCTCCTAAAAAGCTCTTCCAAGCTTGACACAGGAAAGAATCTGGTAGCTTTCACAATCCCACCAGAGGAAGATGAACAGGGAAGAGATTTCATCACTGAACCTCCATTGTCAAAAGAAAAGATCTCTAAATGGGCCAAATAGATACTCATTCCATTTTCTCGGTCCAACAAACTCTTCGCTTTCTTGGGGCCATATCCGACTTCCAGGTCACAAGTTGGGAAAGTTAAGAACTTTTTCCCAGGTTTCTCTGCTACCATGTCGTTAGCGTTCGAAGAACGCTCTCTCGATATGTCCTTTATGGACAAACCTTCACGAGTGTTTCGGTCTACCCCACCTGCTCCTGTAACACCTCAAAATTTGCCCTCCTCTTCTTGGGACTAGCTTAGCATATTGCATTTCATATTTAGGGCATTAGTCATTACATATTGCATATCATGTGAAAATAAGACAAGTCATCCTCTAAGGTCTTGTCAGAGATGGAGAAGTTGTGTGGTTCAAGCCTGAGGGTCTTATTGAATTGATCGTCAACCATCTGAGGGTTTGTACTTCAATTAGGGTTTTCTTGGTTCTTCAAGGAGGTTGAGCATTATCTTGATTGCAAGGGTACATCATCATCATCATGGTTATGTCATCCTCAAGGGGTTCATTGTTCATGCTTAGATTCCTCTGGATTAGGGTTTTGACCTCTGGTCAACCCTAATCAATGCATTCTTCCAATCAGGGATTCTTAAGGAGAAGAGGTATTCTATTGATGATGCAGATCACATGGTCATTTTATTGAGCTTATCTGAGCTAGGGTTTCATTTCTGAGCCAATTCCCCAAGTGGTTGAGGCTCAAGCTGATCAGTGCATTGCCAGGTCATCTAGGGCCCATAAAAGTCAACAGAAAGTCAACTGAGGGCTAGGAGGGGGAGAAATGGTTTGAGACACTTCATTCATGTCCCAAAGAAGTTCATTTGTCATTGCAAACACTTATCTTAAAGAATTTGAGGTCAAATCAAAACTTTCCAAAAATGGAAAGTGACCTGTAATTAAAAGTTTCCAAAAATGGAAAGATTTTGGTTCAAATTCAACTTGATTTTACATCATCAAAGAAGCCTCAAGTGAATTTTTGTCCAATATGAAAGTTGTAGATATTTCTCTCCCATTTCCAAAAAGTCCAAGATCATGAATTTCTGATGAATGGTTGGGGAGATATGAGCAAATGATTGCCAAGTGTGCATGGAACTTCAACAAGCCATAACTTTTGGCTCAAAACTCCAAATGAAGCCACTCTTTTTGCAAAATTCTTGTCTTGACCTATATTTTCCAAATCCAATATTGCATTGCATGAAATTTAATCATATAATCATTTGCGCATGCATGCTCATTTTGGAGGGAAAATGACAAATTTGAATTTGGTGCATCATATGAACAAAATACCAATCTCATTGTGTTCATTAGGTGATTTTAAGTGGATTTGGATGTTAGCATGTTACTGTTCACGTCCAAAATTAGCCATGCACCTTCATTTTTCATTTTTTGCAAAACACTCCTAATCTCCTTAATTATGATTAGTACATGTCTAATTGTGATTACAATGTAATTAGTACATGGTATATAAGATAAATCATAACAGAATTGTTCATAATCACAAATTCTAGATCTAGATCTCATTTTCCCTCCAAAATTCTCTCTCATTGGAATTCAAATTTTCTCCACACAACCATACATTTTCTTGATAGATCCATCATCCTCATGACATTTGGAGCATGATTCATCCAGTTTTTGTGGAAATTGAGCAAGGTTTGAAGCATGTCAAGCATATGAACACATCAATGGCAAGTGCAAATTAAGCAAGATCTAGGTCGTGGCAAGCATCCATTTCTACATCAAGCTTCATAACAAGAGCAAAGGAGGAGATCTACACACTTTGGAGGCCTTGAGCACACTGTTTTGATCACTGCCATTCCAGGTTGGTGAAATTTCGAGTCTCTTAATTCTTAATTTGATGCACATAATGTTGTAGATCTATTCATGCTGGAAATTCTGATATAGATTTCATAAAAAAATGGATGAATATTGCATGAGATACGTGAGTTTAAAGTTTGGTGTGCAATTTTGTTTTTGTTCGATTCTCTTGATTCATTAGGAATTAGGCTAAAATAATGTTGGATCCGTGCTCTACGCATCGTAACCTTTCCATTGATGTATATATTGCGCAAATCTGGAAAAAAAAATTGAACATCACTGTAGCGCCACCGTCTTCATGAAGAAGACGGTGGAAACCACCATACGCCTCCTTGCATGAATAGTACTTAGGGTTTGGTCTGGTTCAGCGCATGATGAACACTGTAGAAGCGCCCGTCACTGCCTTGTCCTGTGTTCGAATCCGGTCCATAACATCTCTGAAAAATCCATTTTCCTCCACTTAACCAAACGCAGTCGTTTTGGAGGCTAGCGCGCTACCTCCTTCGATCCTCCGCTTCAGCATTTTTGGAATGTTGTTTTGTTTCAGCGCCTATTTTCCATGAACATGCTTCGATTCCAGCCGGCAGCTGTAACACCTCAAAATTTGCCCTCCTCTCTTGGGATTAAGCTTAACATATTGCATTACATTTTTAGGTCATTAGGCATTGCATATTGCATATCATGTGGTTACATTGTGCAAGCCATTCTCCCAAGTCTTGATCAGAAGATGAGGAAGTCAAGGTGCAAGCCTAGGGTTTATTGACTGATCATTGGCCATCTGAGGATTGGGCAGTGAATTAGGGTTTCATGATTCTCCAAGGATATTGGATTTCATCTTGATTGCAGTGATACATCATCATCATCATGGTTGGGTATCATCAGGAGATTGAAGCTCATTCCTTGAGATTAGGGTTTTGACCACTGGTCAACCCTAATCAGTTGCATTGGGCCAGTCAGGGCATAGTCAGGAGATGGGGTTTATGATGGTTATGGGGTTCATTCTATGATTATTTTGAGCTTATTGAGGCTAGGGTTTCACCCTTGAGCCATTTCAGTTGAAGATTGGAGCTCAGATTGATCTATGCATTGCCAGATTCATCTGTCAGATGAAAAGTCAATTGTGGTCAACTGTACATGATCTGATGGATTTGGAGGTGGAAAGGAGTTGGACACACTTCATTTATGTTGGAACAAGTGTTAAATGACATTGCAAAGCTTAAGAATGAAGAAAATCAAGTCAGGACAAAAACTGCCAAAAATAGAAAGTGACTTGTAATTGAAGTTTCCAAAAATGGAAAGTTTTTGACCTCAAAGCCACGTGTCCAAGGAAGCTTCAAATGAAAATTTGTTCAACATGAAAGTTGTAGATATTGTTCTCACCTTTCCAAAAAGTCCAAGAACTTGAAATTCCCATGTATGGTTGGGAAGTTGTGGCTCAGTGAAATTCAAAAATGACCCATAATCAGGAGGCCATAACTTCCACATGGTTTGTCCAAGTTGCAAGTTCTTTATATGCACAAACTCCATTTGACATGTACTTTCATGGTGCATAATTGGATTTTTCCAAAAGAGGTCAATGCAAAAAGTCAATTTTCAACTGGATAGTTAAATTGGACCAAGGGCAAAATTGTCCAACTTTCAAAATAATTGGAATTTTTGAGTGGGGATTTTTGCTACACCTCATGAATGGCATTTAAAATTTGTTGGAATCATCATTTCATGGCAAAGGCTTGTGGTTTGGAATTTGGCTTGAAAAGTGAAATTGCAAAATTGGACAAATGCAAACACAAGGTGAATTTGAGAATTACATAACCAATGAGAGTGAGACAAGTTTCTACAGCTCACACATGACATTTGGAAGGTGTATGAGCTGTCAAATAGGTGGCATTGAGCTGGCATGGTGAAATTCCAATTTTACCCCTCACTTGAAAATGACATTTACACTAACAATGCATTTGGTTGATTAAGCATGATTAAGGGATGATTAAGCTCACATATATAAACCTAAACACATTCTAATCATAACTGAATTTCATTTCACCAAAATTCAGATCAAAATCATCAACATTCTCTCAATTCATTCAAGAACTCAAAAAAAACCAAAATCCAAAAAACTCCATCAATCTTTGATCATTTTGGAAGATTCTTTTTGCAGTGATCTTGTACTAGCCTATGCTCGATCTGTTTGTACCTTTTAGCATCCAAAACCGCGCCCTTCTCAACTGCACCTTCAAGCTCCTCCAATGGTGAATTTGATTTTGGCGCATTAGGAGCAGCTTCGGTTGAATTGGAGCATTGCGTTCAACTTCTGGAAGGTCATTCTACATCTGTTTGGAGCTTTCACGTGCCAATTCGTCCTGTTTCACTACTGCCATAGCAGGTATCATCGGAATTCGATCTCAAGCTTTTGTTGAATTGTTGTGTGCGTGGTGTAGTCCTTTGCTCGTAGAATACGATGATGCTTTTGGATTTGCAATTGGACAACTGTAGGCTAAGAAATCGTGACCTGAAGTTTAGATCCTAAAACCCTAGATCGATCGATTCGCATGTTTTAGGAACTTTTAGGCAAAATCATGTTGATATCTAGATTCCTGGTGCTTAGACGGTTCGAATGATCATATGCATGCTCATTTTCGTGTTGCTTTGATGTTCTTCGATTTCTGGAAATCCTGAGGATGACGATGAAGGTTCAGCGCAAAACACAGTTTGATCCACATTTTCCATTTGAAAATTCAAATATCCTGTTTCCCGCTCCCGCCAATTAATTACGAATCTGCCATTATGTAATTCCATTTAATTTAATTAATTCTTAAAAAATTCATAACACCTTTAAAAATGCATAAAAAATTGTAGAAAATTCATAAAAATGTGTGGATTTTTTCTATGACTTCCTTGGTTTGTGTAGAATTTGTTTGACCTATTGGTCAAAGTTGTGCATGGCAAAAATATTGTTTGACCTAGGCTTATTTCACATGTGCTCAAAATTGATACATTTTACCATTTGGTTCATGAAATGCTCATAGTGTAAAATAAATGCCTGGAAATTTTTGTGATGATTCTTGACTCATTGATGCTCATTTCCATGTAAACTTTGTGAGTTTTTGATACCTGGCCAGGGAGTTATGAATTTTTGAACTTAGGTGTGACAATGTGTGTCACACCTCATTGTGTCAATTTGCTGAAATTATTTGAGTGACCTATACTTGGTGAAATGATGTGAAATTTTGCATGATGGTTGATTAACATGTTGAGATGTTGTATGAATTTTTGTGGAATTTTACATTGCATTTTCAAATTGATTGTGATTTTTAATCTCTGTTGGTCAATTGTGCAAGCTCATGTGACATAGGTTGGTAGAATCAATGTGAAATGCTCATATGGTATTGGATAATCATGAAATTTGGTAGGAATGTTGTAGACACATGATGTGACATCCCTGTTTTGGTCTCATCCATTTCTTCTTTTGTTTTCATTGAGATATGAATTTTTGGAGTGGAAGCATGTATTGATGTTGTGATTTGGAGCCTATAATTGTGTCTGTTTTTGTTGATTTTCATTGACATGGTTCCATTTGCCCAATTAAGCTCAAATTTGGTGTGCCATACCTGGATTAGGTCCTGTTTAGGTGTAATTTATTTGAGAATTTTTGGAAGTGTTTTGGTGTGGATTTGAATGCAATAGTTCTGTTTGGATGTTTTGTGTTCCATTTGACATAAGTTGAATTGTTTTGTGCATAGCATGAGCATGATGAATGATATAAACATGAGACCAATGGTGTTTGCTTTTGTTTGACATTAATTTGAGTTTGGTTGGTGAATACCTTGCTGTTTAGGAATTTTTTCTTGCTTTGGACCCTAGGCTTAGCCTAGTGGTCTTGTTGCTAATATTTGCTTGATTTTTCAGGATCAAAGGCATAATGCACATGGAGAATGATCCAAATCAATTTTAATTGATGTTGTTGATGTTTGTACACTAACATAACATTGTTTTGTAGGTTTTGAAGCTTGGGCTTAAGCTTTGAGCTTGCTTTGTTGTGCATTGCTTTGTATAGACTGATTGATTGAACTTGCTGTTTATGGTTTGTCTGTCTGATTACTAACTGTGTTTGACTGTTTCCAGGTACTTTTAGTTGCTCAGTTCCTTGTGAACTTTTGCTTTGCTTTGCTTAAGCAACTTGCATTGAGGTAGGTCCTCTTGACTTCATGTAGTCTGGAGACCCGGCTGTTACCGGGCCGGGCAAATAAATGTCTGAAGTCCTCCTTAAGAGGCAATGATTGTGGTTGTTTATTTTTAAGCCCAAGCAGGTGAAGTCCTTCAAATAAGGCAATTGGTGGAAGGTAGGGATAAGCAGTCTATCCCCCACTATTCAGTGGAGTCTTCTCCTTGCTCCCATTACATGGTTGTAGCATTGAGATCCTAGCCCAAGATCCTGTGCAGTGCACATTGTGTCAGAGTCTCTGAGTATAGAAGGGTTCCCCCATTCTGGACCCATGCTCATTTGTCAGAAGCTCTCCCTGGTTAGGGATAAGAGCTGTGAGGTCTGATCCTCACTTCACCTCTCATCTGCTTCACCTTATCCTCGTAATGGCAAGGTTAAGAGCAAACCCAGCCCGTACAGACGACTCGCTTCGGCAGTCAAACCTATTGTGTGAGCCACTTGTTTGGTTATAGTGCATGCTGTGTGGATATCTGTTTGAGATGCTTGTTCTCATTTGATGTATGCTTGAATTATGCTGTATGCTTGTGTGCTGGCTTCTTTCCTGGATAGGAATAGTTTGCTTATGCAAGTAGGATAGAAAACCGAACTTAGGGTAAACGATGCATGACAACACTAGGCTCGAGTCCAGCTCCCTAGTAGTGTGTCTTTCCCCAGTTTCTGGTTAGCAATTCAGTCCCTTTCAGGGGAACTACATCGCCCTGATCCTCGTTCCAGACGAGGTATGTAGGCAGGGGGTCGTGCGAGACCTCTCCGGGCAACCTTTTTCTTTTTTGCGTGTGTTTTGTTTGGCAGCTATCAGGCTCGAGTTCCCGACTCCCTGTTAGTCTGTGTGTGCCATTTCTTCTGACGTCTCGGCGTCTCTTCTGGCTTGCTTGATGACTTGTAGGCTCGAGTTCCAGACTCCCTACTAGTTTGCATGTTATTTCTTCCCTTTCAGGGGAACTACATCGCCCTGATCCTCGTTCCAGACGAGGTATGTAGGCAGGGGGTCGTGCGAGACCTCTCCGGGCAACCTTTTTCTTTTTTGCGTGTGTTTGTTTGTTATCTGATTGTGTGTTTTGGCTCGGATGCCGACGTAAGCCCAGTGATTGGCTGTCGGGCTCCTCGTTTGCCGTTTTGAGTGTGTTTTGGTTCGGATGCCGACGTAATTCCATCCAGTGGTTGTCGGGCTCCATGTTTGCCACCCTTGTCTGTTTATTTGTTTTGTGTTGTTTGGCGTGCGTAAGCCGAACTACAGTGGCTCTGATTCTTGTTCCAGACAAGATATGTAGGCATAAGGTGCGATACCTTATCGAGCTCGTTCCTCCTAACCCCACCTGCGTTCCCCGTGTGTGTGTGTGATGTTTAGCAACCTATTCTTTATTCTAGGACGTGGATCCCGTCGAGTACGACGGACGTGAGGGGTGCTAATACCTTCCCCTCGCGTAACCGACTCCCTTACCCTTTCTCTTTGGTCGCGAGACCATGTCTTTCCAGGTTTCTCTGAGCGTTTCCTTTCCCTATCTTGGGATAAATAACGTTTAGTGGCGGCTCTGTGTGTTTTGTTTTCGAGCCTCGCCGGTTGATTTTTCGCAGGATGCGACAGCAGCATGTTTTCAAATTAAATCCACCATTTATCATTTCCCTCCAATTATCATGTACATGATCCATTTTGTTTTCTTTATTTTCTTCCAACTTGCAAAAATCATATCAAATTGAAAATGATTCCAATTAATTCCCAATTTTTTTCTATATTTTCATATGTTTGTCTATTATTTTATGGTGTTGATTTTTGGATTTTATCATTTCTGGATTTTTGATTGTGGACTGTTGATTGAACATGTGTGCAAAATGTGACGTGTTTCATTCATTCTATTGTGAAATGCTCAATAATGATCCAATTGCCATGAAATTTTATATGCTGGTTCCCAACATGTTGCTTGATGTTTGAGGCTTGGTTTGGTATTTTTCTCATTTTTCATATCTGTTTTATACACATGATTGTATGGTGTGACAATGTGTGTCACACAATTTGATGTCCTACTTGTGCATTTTCATTTCTAGGTCAAATGAGCTCTTCTGATTATGATTTTTGGCCTGATGATTGTGTTAGACATGTTTATATCACATAAAAATTTCCATGATTGTTTGATTCATTTCTGTTTTAATATGGAATTTTCATTCTTGATGACCAATTGTGTGCTTTGAAATTGCCTTTTCCATATCTTGCTCCTTAGATGACTTTGCTTAATGCTTTTGATTTGTTCCTTTTTAGGACATGTTCTCACTTGTTTACATGAGCTTTATGTTGAATATTGGTTGTTGTTTTGATTTTTTGCTTCACTTTTGACCCTAGGCTTTGCCCTAGGGGTTTGTACTCACAATTTGAGCTTTGCCTTTCAGGTTCAAGCAATAAGTTCTAATGGATGATGTGATCTCCTTGCTTGAGATACAATTTGCTTTGTTTAACTAATGTTGATTGTGTTGTAGGTCTTTTGGTGGTAGATTCACTTGTGTTTGCCTCTTGTGGCTTACATGTTGTACATATTGGTTGTCTCACTGTTGTTGATTGTTTGGTTGTCTGAATGTGAATATTGACTTGTTTGATTTTCTTACAGGTACTTTAGCCGCTTTAACTAATTATTTGAGTTGCTTTGCTTTGCTTGTGGTTGGCATACCACTTAGGTAATCTCTTGAACTCCATGTAGTCTGGAAGACCTGCTATCTTTGGCAGGCACCTGTCTGAAGCCCTCCTTAAGAGGCCATGTTCTTGATTGTTTAATTTTGTGCTAAAGACCTCAATGAGGCATGGTTACATATAAAGACCTCCTAAGTGAAGAGGCATTGGCAGATAGAAGGGATGTGCAATCCATCCCCTGCTATTCAGTTGAGTCTTTCATCTTGCTCGCACTACGTGCTGATGCATTTTGAATAAACACCCAAAAATCTTGTATATAGAGTCAGTCATTGTGGAGTAGGGTCCCACATTCTGGACCCCCACACCTTCATTGATTTGAAGCTCACCTAGGCCCGGGTTAAGAGCTGTGAGGTCTAACCCTCATCTCCCATTTCATCTGCTCACCCTGACGGTCAATGTCAGTGGTTAAGAGCCTCAGACACCCTTTCCAGTGTTGGCCTGTTTGTCGAGGTTGATATGACCCCTTGACTAAAGCCCAGCCTTGTATGAGCCGCTTGTTTGCATATAGCGTGTGATGATTGCTTTTGATGTTTATCTGCTTTTGCTTCTCATCTCCTTTCTGTAGAAGTCGTATGATCAACTTTCGAGGAAGTTGAACATACGTAGAGATAGACTTGAGTTGACTCACTGCCTGTGTGAGTCAAACTCTTGTTAGAGACCTCAACCTAGGGTTATAATTTTCATGATGACTATTAGGCTCGAGTTAGTCTCCCTTTTAGTCTGTTATTCCCTTGGTCTCTGGTTAGGATAGAAATTTCTCCCCTGTTAAGGGGAACTACGTCGCCCTGATCCTCATACCAGATGAGGTACGTAGGCAGGAGATCGTGCGAGATCTCTCCGGGCAACCTTTTTTTTTTTTGTGTTTGCTTGAAAGCTATTAGGCTCGAGTTCCAGACTCCCTATTAGCTTGTCTGTTTGATAACCTTTTTGTGTGTGTTAGGAGTTGGATGTAAGCCCGGCGATTGGCATTCGGTTTCCTATTTGTGGTGTGTTTGGAGTCTGATGTAAGCCCAGCGATTGGCATTCGGTTTCCTATTTGTGGTTTGTTTGGAGTCTGATGTAAGTCCAGCGATTGGCATTTGGTTTCCTGTTCGGGTTTGTTTGTTCGGAGTCGGACGTAAGGCCAACCATTGGCAGTCTGTTTCCATTTGCGAGTTTCTTTTGACGTCTCAGCGTCTTTGCGTGTGTTTTGTTTCGGCGTGCGTTAGCCGAACTACGGTAGCTCTGATTCTCATTCCAGATGAGATACGTAGGCATAGGAGGCGATATCCTAGCGAGCCCTTTTCCCATTTCCCCGAACTACGTTGACTCTGATGTTTGTTTCTGACAAACTACGTAGGCCCAGGATGCGACATCCTGCCGAGTCCGCTTCCTCTGTTTTCTTCCGCCTGTTTATTCCAGTGTGTGTGTGCATTCTTTTTGATCAGTTATTCAGCAACCTTATTCTATTCTCTTGAGCGTGGATCCCGTTGAGTACGACGGACGTGAGGGGGTGCTAATACCTTCCCCTTGCGTAACCGACTCCCGATCCTTGCAATCTCCGGTCGTAAGACCATTTCCTTTCCAGGTTTACTTCGAGCGTTTCCTTTCCCTCCTTTGGGATAAATAACGCACGGCGGCGGCTCTGTTTGTTTTGTTTTTTCCCGCCGGTTGTTTTTCGCGTTGCGCCAACTCCCACTAAGGAATACATTGTCTAGCTCGACAAAGTCCAACCCCAGAGGAAAGAACAATGGGAAAAACTGGGCATTTATGACATGGTCGATACATCTAGAAATGGCCCTAGGTATAACCCAACCATGTTATTAGCGTTGATCTTCTTCTGGGAAGGTTCGACCAACACTTTCTAGTTTCCTTGAGGCATGTTAACACCAACTTTGTTTGATGTAGCAGCCATCGCAGGATTAAACCCCTTATGAGACACTTTTACTCCAACCTTATAAACCACCAATGAATTCACCATTGAACGATTTAGATTCAAAAACTTCATCCTCGACTACCATGACAAAGAAAACGTTAAACTCTCAGACAAGGAGCACATAGCCTTCTTGACTCTTCGGCTCTCTTATTACGTTTTCTGCTCTAGCTCTTTACAAGTGGCTAAGAAATTCGTACCTTTAGCCATTCAACTTCACGAAGGTCGACACGTCTCATTAAGCAAACTTCTCCTAGCCAATCTCTACCAATCACATGGAGGGGCCTCCTATAAATTAAAATATCTCCCTGAAACCAACAAGTCTTTCTTGGCTTCAGGTCCTTTGTGGCTTTTGCAACTTTGGCTAAACGCCACATTTGAACCCAAACTTCACATCACTACCTCTTCAGCCTTGATAGCATAGGATGACTGCAAAACTATCGAAGGCACTAGGCTTACTCTGACCACTCCTCAAGAAACCCCCTCACAAAAGATATTTATGAAATACATCAATCTCTTCCTTGAATCGACCATTTTTGCTTCGACAATGGCCCCTTTCATGGATCGATGTGTGGGTCCATCCTGGCTCAAGAACAAGTTTCCAAGGGTTTCTCCTTCAACAACTGCCATGTTGAACTCTATTTGGGTAGCCTTTCTGACCCCCGCACTCTTATCCACAAGAATCGAAGTTGGGACTCCTGGCTATGGTTTCGTTGGCTACCATCCTAACTTAATGGCCAGACAATTTGGCTTTATCCAAATGCTTCCATGCTCATAGTACATTCAATGAAGATATATGTGTTGGTCGGAATGGAGATTCACCATTGTAGATTTCAAAGCTTGCACTGCATTTTCTCGTAAACAAGTCCCCGAACTTCCCACTTTCCAATTTCAACAATCATTCTTCATGACCGTTGAATACCATAACTAGTGGACACAGTACGTCAATAGCCACTTTAAAGAAGACAACTTTCGAAAGAGATTATGTGTTGCCTTCTCCGGCCTACCAGAAAACCCAGAACCACAAGGTATATATTTATTGTTATTCATACCTTTCGTTTTCTTACATTTCGATTGCAGGAGAACCTGCAGTACATAATGAACTTAATGCTGAAGGACCCTCCAACGTAGGAGAAACGAAGAAGACAGAAGAGCCCAAGAAAAAGGTACTTCTTTCTTCTCTGACCTTTCCTCATGGATTGAGACGATTCTAACAGTTCATCTTTCAGAATCAAAAGCGTGATCCTGACTCCCCGGTTACCAAATCTAAGAAAAATAAGAAGTCTACAACCACTTCGACTTAGGTATATCAATAATTTCGACCTTCTTATGTGATCTTTTTCCTAAAAACCATGTCTCATTTGACTTAACTTTTAGGCTACTCCAAAGCCAATAAAAACCTAGGTTGAAAAAGAAAGCTCAGAATAGAGCGATGAAGCTCTTATCTTCTCAAGGTCAAAACCTAGAGCCTCTCCCCGACCAAACATAAACCAGCAAAATAAAGGAACCCTCCAAAAAGATAGCATTGTCTCAACTATCGGTCCCTCCAACAAAAACAAAGAAGTAGAAGAAACAAAAGAAAAGGATAAGAAAGAAAAGAATCGAGAGGAAGCTTAAGACCTTCTCTCAACTGAAAATCAAAAACCAAATGCACCTCAAAGCGAACCGATAAAAGGACCAGACAAAGTTGACTCTAAGGTACTTCTTGATTCACCCCCTATTCTCCTCTTTGTACCCTACTTTAGGCTTCAACTCATTACTCTAAGGTTCATTTATGTTAATCCTTACAAATAAGCGTGTATGTATTCCATGAAATTGATTTTACTCTCATGAACTAACTATTTACCCATACTCATTCACAAAAATGTGGAAACTCTTGCTTACTTTTCACTGTATCCATGCGGCGATGCAACGACTCTTGCTCTTTTGACATTGTACTCGAATCATACAATGTGTTGCTTACGAGCAACAACCTAGCATTTATATTATTTTATAGTTGATCCATGTCATAGAAATTCAGAATTTTACGTTGACAGTCAAAAGTCTAACGTAACCCTCTCTTTTTATCCGTGCGAAAAATATTTTTTTTTCTAATATACATTTTTTTCTATTATCAGAATAACTAGTTTGGAAAATGTCTTTCATACCATAAGAATTTTTTTTTCCTTTGGGAAATATATTTCTGTCATGCCTGATGTCATTTTTCAATATTTTTATTTAGCATGCCTTTTAAAAGGAATATGATATAACTTTTTATAAATCAAGAATCATTTAACTATTGATTCAAAGAACAGCTGTACTATTCGTGTTGATTATTAAAAGAACAACACTAACACCTTTTAAATCAAGTATTATTAAATAGTAAGGGAATAATTTTACTTCTCCTTTACTATGATAATCTCACTTGAGGCTCAAAGTCAAATACAATTAAAAATCATACAAGCAAACAAAAAAATTCATTCTTCATGAGTAACTTGGAACTAATTTATTCATGGAGTCAATAAAAATACAACATATAAATAAAAATTACAGACATTGAGTCATATGAACTGAGAAGCACAACGTTGCAGCATCCACACAAACTGAAATAAATAATGAAATTGAAAACAATGACAACATTTGATAAAATTGTGAACCTTGCTCCTCAAGCTTTAACCTTCTGATTTGGCTTGAACACATTCTTAATGAGTGACTCCTTAATAGACAACAGTTCTGGAAATTCCTTCTTCAATTTGCCTGCGTCTAGCTCGTTGTTACTTCTCGGAGCAACTATCACCTTGGCTTGTTCCTCAAGAGTGAAATTCTTCCATGTGAAGTCGGAATCGATATAGTCTTTATACATCTGTAAGATTTCATTGTGGCTAACAACTCCTGGATTTGTGAAGTTCCAGATTCCAGTGAGATTTCTCTTTGCCATCTCTATGGAAATGGGAAGAAGTTCGTCCAATATAGTCATCGAGTTTGGAATATCGACAACCTTCTCATACCGAGATATCTTCGTGATGAAATTGCGAGGGTTGGATAGATCGGATGAAATAGGCATCCTCACTCTCAAGGTACATACATTATCATAGTTCCTGAGTAGATCCTCTACCTGTTTTAACATAAAATGGGAAAACATTGTAAAATAAATATCTCAACTCTAATCTAAAAAGAAGAAACATGATTTCTATGAGCGCAACTACAAAGACGGCAGAACACATGATTTTAAATCACACCACATTAATTAGTATATAAAACAGATCTAAGGTAAGCAAACTAAATATGAAAATGACTGATGAACATATCAATCTCAACAAACAATTCAAAAATCAAATCAGCACAAAGAAATCATTAAAACCCGGGAGAATAAGAACTATGAACAAAAAAATCCAATCAAATAGTAACAAAGCAGTGGCAACATTAAACATACCATAGCCTTGGTTTTGGAGTAGAACGAACCGATGAAATTAGGCGTATCTTCTTCTTTGAATCCAACACCGGATCCAAGAGTATGACCGGAATCATACTCGAAAATACACCCGGTGGCGAAATTGATAACAACGAGTCCACGTTCACGGCACACATCAGCGAGAGTAAGAGTCCCCACCACGTTGGCGCGGATAGTCTCCACTTTATGCGTCTCACACCAGTCGACGTTGGGTCGACCCGTAACACCGGCAGCGTTGAACACGTGTGTTGGTTTAACCTCCGCTATGTCAGATTCCAAGGAGGATCGGTTCTCAAGACGACCCGACCCGTACTCGAATTGGATCCCTTGGGCTGTGCAGAGCTTGCCCAAGAGTCCTCCAATCCATCCGGTGCGACCGTATATTAGAAACTTGAGGGACTTTTCTTCTGAGCCGTTGGATGGGAATCCCATGACTTGTGGAGAGAGAAAGAGAGAAAGAGAGAAGAGCGAGAGGAACGGAAATGGTGGTGCTAGTGCTAGATCTGTGCCTCTGCTCTCGACTCTCGATCCCTATTGTTTTGCGATTTTCGGGTTAGATAGATGTTTCTATATATAATAAACATGGAGAATGAGTATCGATTAAGACACGTAACGTTGGTGAAATTAACAATGGTGCTGTGAAAGAATAAGTAAAAAAAAGTGAAAATGATAATTTTACTGATAATTTAATGATTTAAGCTGAACTGTCTCGTATGTAATTTCTTTCATAGTGTAGCGTCTTTCTAGTCTCTCGTTAAAAACATTGAATTTGAAGAAAGAGAGATAGTAAACATTGAATTAAAAATAGTGTTTGAATTTAAAATAAATAGTGTTTGAAAACATTGAATTAAAAACAGGGTTTGAAAACATTGAACCTAACTATAAATTCATTAAATGTATAATTAAAGTGAAAATAGTAAATAATAATGATAATAATATAAATCTCATAATAGTAATTCTGTAAAAAAAAATGAAAATGATAACATAGGAAATAATAATTGCTGCTACCTAAAGAAATAAACGTTTTTAAAATTTCAACCATTACTCAAGTAATTGTTAGTTTTCATTCTATTAATCTAATTTTTAGTTAGAATATATCCTCATATATAGCCATTTTCTCACTATTCTCTTCTTCTTCATCGTATTCTTTTTATTTTTCTTTACTATTGGAGTGATCATCATTAGCACCACCACTTTGAGAAGCTTTACGATGAACATAAGTTTTAAATTGGGCAAAATTCACAACCTCGGGTAGAAAGGTTAGCCACTAGCCAAGCAACTTGGGTAATATAAGTTATGTTATTATCTATTAATGACTCACAGGATAGATAAAAGGAAGATGATAATGAACTAGAATTTTAGTTTGAAAACCCAAGATAAGCAATGGCAGCAAATGTTGGTGGAAAATATGAGGATTAATTGGATAAAAGGGTAGTTAAATAGATCGCTCCTCTATAATCATTTTCAAAATATTTTCTTTTACAAAATCAAAGTTTAACAAAATGTTGTGCATATAGTAAGTGAGAGAAAAATATAGCAAATATTTTGAAAAATATATGTTTTAATGTCTATCATAATTACATGAGACACTCATTGATTAACACAATCGAGATAGATGAAATTGTTTTGAGAAACAATACAACAATAATCATTACTCAATTTTTACACATAGTTCAAAATTGGATTTCGATCAATTGGTTTATCAATCTAAAATTAAAAGTCTTTACGATCATAATCGAAAGATAGAATAATCAATGGACAAGATCTATCACAAACTTAAATTTATATAATAATTACTATAAGAAAGGTATAGATTTAAATCATATAATATTTTAAAAAGACAAACAAATTAAAATATATAATAATATGTTGAGATGTAAAAGAGATAGGGGAAGAAAAATGTACATCAGGTTTATCGTGGTTCAGCTCATTCGTCCTCGTTAGAGCTTACTCCACTCTTCAATGGTTTCACCGTTGAAAATTATAGGGTCTTCTATTTGTAAATTTAACACACAAGCCAATTGCTTTAGCAACACATGTTTAAATTGATTTTCACTCCATCTTGATCCAACAAACTTGTTAAAGACAAAATTCCTGCTCTAAGCTTTCATTTCGCATCAACCTTTCCTCTGATCTACCGGTTCCTTGTCTAAGCGTTTATTCTACACAAGAATGATTTCACAACTCTCGTCTTTGTTATGCAACAACATTTACTCGGTTTTATCAAAGTCTTCAATGGAGTATAAAGAAATTTTTTTCTTGCTGAATGTCAATCTTCAGATACCATAGACACAATGTAATTCTTTATCCTGATACACAACAAAACTTAACAATAAAACATTGTCTTTCATAATGTACCTTGGATCTACTACTCAAACTCAATCTTTAGGGTTATACACCACAACAATGATTTCTTGGTTCAAGGTTCAAGATGATGAAGTTTATCTAAAGAAGCTCACACAACACAGCTTAGATCTCACAATATCAACATTCTAGGAAGTCTTTCACAAGGTTGAAACAAGGAAGAAACGTGTTTTTGTAAAAGGAGAAACTCTCATGGTGTTTTTTCAAGATTTGTGAAAATATGGATTTTATATCACTTGATTTCACATCAAAAGTTAATTAGTATTTTTGGAAAACTGACAAAAATGATTTATATAAGTGCTAGAGGTTAGGCACAAAAAAATGAAGAAAAGAACAAATTATTAGAGGCAAATCATGAGGTTATGATTTAAATCAACAAAAATAATGACTTGAATTAAGATAGTAGAATGAGGAAGTTACTATTTTTATTTGAATCATGGTTTGTACTCATGATTTGAGTCAAGAAAAGTGTGATTCTAATCATGGTTGTTTTTGAAAAATATTTGATTGTCATGATTCGTGTCAAAAAGCCTTATTACTCGACTCAAATAGTGTTGTGATTAGAATCACACATATCCTTGATTTGAATCAACTTGACCGGAGCAAAATCCACATTTAAAATTGATGTTTTATTTCAAATCATCCATATTCTTGATTCAAATTAAAATTTAAAAAAACTTTATTTTAAATTTTCTAATTTGTGATTCAAGACACACACAAGATGTTGACTTTGACCAACTTGGTAAAGCTTAAAAAAATATTATTATGGGTTCAAAACTAATTTATTGAATGAGAGTAACATTTTTAGTGGAAGAACTCAAGAAGACACACAGTTTTGTATTTTGGGAAGAGAATGAATGAGAAGATATAAGAATTAAGAGAGAATGGTAATTTTAGAGAGAATGAAAGAACACAAGAGAGAATGGTAATTTTAATGAGAAGACAAGAGAATGAACACAAGAGAGAGTGGTAATTTTAATGAGAAGACACACGGTTTTAAGAGAGAATGAACACAAGAGGCAAAGAAGATGAATATTTTATTCATAAATACCTATCTAAATTTAGAAATGTTGAAAATAATTTTAGAAAATTTATCACTAACAAATATCTAAGAATTTAGAATTACAATCAGAAATCTGATTCAATTCTTAAATAAAGATATTAAAATATTTTTAACTTTTAGAAAGAATCGAAGAAGGAAGAAATTGTAAAAAAATTGATAGAATTAGTTTAATTACTTAAAGATGAAGCAGTATTATAAAAGTACTATTTTTAATTTTTTTAGAAGGAAGGGATAAAGAAAACGATCGATTTTTGCGGATGATGAAGAAACCTAGGGATGAATAAGAGATGAAGTGAAAGGGTTTTTCGATGCAAACCTAAGCTCATGATGAAGAAAGGACTCGATGATGACGAGCCAACTTCGTATTCCTTTAACTTTTTGGAAATTAATAAAAATTTATTTATACTTAATTTACTTAGAATTGTTTATTAGAATTAGAAAAATACTATAGTAAATAATTAGTTTACTCTTTTTATAGCGAATACGATAGTTTTAACTTTTTACTTCTTTAACTTTTTTATTTTATGTAGTGGATACAATAGTAAAAAAAAATAGTTTTTTATTAAAAAATAGTAAAAACTATATTTTAGTTTTTTTTATAATGAATCATCCATAAATTAAGTAATAATAAATAATTAATTTAATTTTTATTTGGAAAAATGATTATTGAATTGATTTAATAATATTAAATGAAATAGGAAAATAATATTTAACTATTATTTATTTTATCAATTAAGATAATATTGATACAAAAAATATATACTATAAACTATTGAAACTAGTATACAATAAAATGTTATAAACTATTAAAAATAAAGTATAAAGTCATGGAAATAATATTTAAATGCATATGGAAAAATTATATCATTGAATAAGGTTAAATCAATATGAAGAAACCTATTTACACACCAATACATAAATAAATATAATAAATAAATAAATGAATAAATTATTGAAAAACTAAATAAATGATTAAATGAATAAATTAATAAATCATTAGCGTTGGCTTAGCCAACACAAATTTAAAATAAAAAATGAAATAAATTGAATGTCAAACGAAAAAAGAAGAGAGAAAATAAAAAAATAAATGATTTATCTAATTAATTATTAGCGATACTAAAACTAAAATAAATTTTTTTAATAAATTGAGTGGCAAACGAAAAATGTGTAGGAAAAATAAATTACCTAATTAATTAATCATTAGCGTCAGTAAATCCGACACTAAAACTAAAATAAAAATAAAATAAATTGAATGCCAAAAAAAAAAGATGAAAAATAAATAAATAAATAATTATTTAATCGTTAGCATCGGTCAGGACGACACTAACATCTTAATAAATATATAAATAAATTATAAAATGAGTCAATAAATGTGTAACGGCAACTTGACCGTGTCTAGATAGTCAAATAAAAATATAAAAAAATGTGACAATAGTTACCCTCGGCAAGGCCATGCCTAATTAATCAATATGATCAATATTAAAAAGAAAGTAATAGAATGACTTGTAGTGTGGGTTTAGTGGTGGCGTGGTCGACACTACTTGAGCCAGGTAGCATCGGTGTCGGTGGCCGACGCTAAATCTAGGCAGCAAAAATTCAATTTTCTAGTTGTGAAGGCATATGCTCAAAGCAATAAGAATCCTCATCATCTTCATCAACCTCCTACAAGACAACTCAAGTGATCTTCTTCGAAAGAACAATTTTGGTAGTTTAACAAAACTCGGATTTAACATCTAATGAAAGAACTTCATCTAGAGGCGAATATAAAGAAAACATCTCATCTAGTGGAATCTTCGATAGAAGAAAAGAGAATAAAGCATATACAAATGATGAAGAGTCAACCTTAGGAAGAACCTTTGAAGAATCTTCTTCCAATGTAGAAGATGAAGTCTGTTTGAAAGTATCTCACAGGAAAAATGACCATCATGTAACAAAGTTATCATACACACAATTGTTTAAATTAAGTGTTAAGTTAGTTGAAGAAAATCATAATATTAAAAGTGTATCTTAGATCTCAAAGATTATATTGAATTTATAGAGAAGAGTAATGAAACGTTTAAGCACGAAATAGCTAATACTAAAAACTTAGTTAAAACATGTAAGACTTGTGTTTCGATGAAAAAGGAAGTAACATAGTTGCATAAACCCTAAGCAAATTTATTAAGGGGAAAGAAAATATTGACTTGGTTTTATCAAGTCAAAGGCCTTCTTTAAATAAAACTAGGTTATGGATTAAGTTTGGTAGAGTACATAGTGACAAATTAAATAGGAAGAAAGTGATTTGACTTGTTTATAAATGTTCTCTCTATAATAGATTTTGCCATTTAGAGTCGTTTTGTTTTAATAAATTGAAAAGGTCTAAAGGTAGTAACCCTAAATCTTTTAGAACTACTAATGTACCGAGACCCAAGAAAATTAGGATATCAAAGATGAAACCCTAGTATGTTATGATGAGGACAATACTTAATAGGCTTAATTGCAATTTAAGTGTTTTTTCATCCGATTCATTTTTTATTTAATTGGATTAATAAGTTGTTTTGAACAAATATGGATTAAAAATTTGGCCTTTCTTTTATACTCTAGTCAAATATGAATCTGGGTTGTTAAATTACTTCACTTTGATTTGAAAAGTTTGATTTTTTTTACTTATTTCAAAAAAATCACTTTTTTTTGTTTTAGAGAGAGCGGAAGAAAATGGCTAACAACAATGGAAAATTCAGCAAGGATTTCGCTGATGAAACTCACAATCACAACAAGGATACACAAATGGGTGAATGTCGGTTTAATTGAGAGATTGAAAAAGGGAAAAATGTTGAATAAGCTCTTCTCAATAGGATCAGTGGAAGGATAAAGATAAGAATAAATCAACTTAAATTTAATTTTAAAAAATAAAATAAAATAAATTTAATAGAATATTTATGATAATTTAATTTAATTTAGTTTAATTTTTTTTTAACTTTATATTTTTATAAATAATTTAAATAAAATAATAATTATAAATGACGTGGAAATTGCCATGTTATTCAAAATGACACTTAAATGGGGTGAGGGACTAAAATCCGAAAAGAAACTTAAAAAATGGACAAAATCTCGGATTTTAAAATAGAGGGGTCAAAACTAAAAATAAATAAAAATAATAGGGGGATCAAAGTTGCAATTAAGCCTACTTAATATCAAGCGTTATTCAGTAAAGTCAATATATGTGGAAGATATTTTAAGAGGTTGAAGATGCTCAATATGATTAAATAAGTTATCATCCTCAATCAAGTCATTCTCAAGAAGATCAAAACATACACCTGAAGTCCACATTATGGTTAAATGACATTTAAGTGAATACTTATGGTTCCAAGATCAACCGTGGTTCAACTTCTTAACTCCCAGATGATGGAATTCAACTTGAAGACATCTCAAGACTTATTAAGAAGATTCAAGACTCTTGTATGATGCTAAAGTCAAAGAAAATGATTCTAATACTTGAAGCTTTAGAGTTGTGAAAGAGAGGAAGTGTGAAAACTCGCCTGGTTGTGTCTGTTTGAGTGATCAATGTATAGTAAAGACACAAGGGTATTTCTAGAAATATTATGGCTAAATCACACACACACAAACACATACATACACACATATGCACACGTGCGCGCGCACACACACACATACACACAGAGGAAACATTAGAAAAACCTCTTACATTTGACTTAAATCACCTAGAAATATTTTTACAGCCTAGACAATTGATTATGGGAGTGTTTGATTGATTGGAAGACTTTTTTAACTGAAGAATCAATTAGATAAATGGCCCAATACATTAGATCATGCTTGATTGAGTCTAAAATCGATTGGGACAATCTCTTAATGATTGGTAACGAGTAAACATCAAAATCATCCATTTATGGCCTTAGCAATCAATTATTTAGGGTGTCTAATTGATTAGCCTAATTGATTATGACATTAAGTTGGCCCATGGATTGTTTCCAAATTTATACCACGCCTTTACCTATAAAAAGAGAGTTTATCATCACTTTTTCACATTCAGAAAATGTGTTTAAACCTCACTTTTAATTTGTCTCATCATCTCTCTAAGTCTCTCATTTTTCTCACATATATTTATCCATAGCGCTTCAAGAATATTCTAGAGTCTAAGTGAGGATCTTTGTTCTAGGTAAGGGTTTTTTGTAATTTACCAAGACTGAATTATCTCGTGCAAAACATTCTTCCTTAGGAAGTCATTGTTTGGTTGGGAGCTAAAATAGTAAAAACTCTTGTTTATATTGGGGGGTTGTCTTAGAAAGTCCTTGTTTTGTTTATGAGTTTTGCCTTTAAGAAAAATCTCTCTTTTGGTTCGTGAATACAGCCAATAAAAATCTCCACAACGGTTCTTGAGCTCAGTCCAGTTAAAAACTGTATCGGTTCAAGATTATCCCAGTTAGAATCTCTCTTAGTTTTTAAGTTCAACCTAGTTCAAAAGCTCAGTAGTTTCTAGATCATCCATATGGAAATCTCAACTTGGTTCTTGGTCAACCTGTGTAAAACCCTAGTTTGGTTCGGAGGATAGCCATCTCTAAACTCCATGTTTGGTTTGAGATTAGCGTTGGAAAATCCCTGTTTCGTTTGAGATTAGCCTCGGAAAATCTATGTTTGGTTTAGAGACTAACCACACTAAGCTTTATTTGTTGTTTGGTTAGAATTTTGCCTGAAAATTTTATTTCCTTGTATAAGGAGGTTCATAGGCACATCCTTCTAAAAACTCTCAAGTTTAATGGATACTCTCGAGAATAATTCTTGGGGACACAAGTAGGTCATTCTTAGGTCAAACCTTTATAATTCTTTGGTGTTATTCTCTTTCCATTTTTCATTTATTTACTTTACTTTGGTTTTCCGCTGCCTATTTATTCATTTGTTTTATAAAATATTTTTAAACTCTGGTTTTGAAAATGATTTTGTTTTCGAGCAAAGTTTTTCAAACCTCCACAATTCATTCTCCTCTTATGCATGGAGTCATATGTCCAACATCATATACTACACTTTATGAAGGTGTTTGTAACCTGTTTTTAAATTTCCTAAGATGAAAATACACATCTAGACACAGATAAAAGTCCCATGTACACAGATATTAAGTATCCTAGTTTTGACATCATTCAAAATATTTCTAAGAGGATAATGCACTCACAACATCAAATATGGTTCTTGTTCCATAAACTCAACCAATTGACTTAAAAACAACGATCATACTTAAATACAAACAATTGAATCACGCATGCTAAAACGAATGGATTCAAAAATCAATCCAAAGATGTACAATTAAAGAGGATACCCAATAAAGATAATAAACAAAACAAAAGCTTAAGAGACAAGTAACAAAATTGTATTGGAGTTATCCTCTAAATATATTAGAGACATGCAACTTCAGTCTCCCCCTTTTTTATGATTGGCAAGCTTTCACTTGGAATTGAGCCGACTTTGAGCAAAAACAAATAAACGTTCGTTCTCCCCCTGAAACATTTCACACACACAACAATATAAAACACATAAAACAACTATAGACTCACATTGCAACTTCTCCCATTTGACAAGATCAAAAATACATAGATGGTAATGAGTCTAAACATCTAAAACTAGAAGCAAATAAAATAATTCCAAATTAACATATGAGCTAAGAAGCTAATAAGAATATACAACATCATAGATCAGATACAAAACACGAAGATGGATATGCTATATGCAAAAAAAACACAAATAGACATGTAATAAAACAAAATTAAGTGATTAAAATGATTAAGACTGACAAATTAAATAATGCATCAACAAGTACATGAATGCTAAATTGCACATAAATAATAACGCACATTTAAAAAGACTTTAAATGCAAAAAAAATTAACAATCATAAGCATCTGAGAGATGGATGAGTCAAATAAAGAGTATAATAAGGAAACAAATGAACATATACATAACAAATATATAAACAATGATATAACCAGATAAAAAAGTTATAGAGACATGCCAATGAAGTTGGTGGAACTAAGATTTGCTACAAGAGAGAGTTATTGAAAAATGGAATACAAATAGAAAACAAAACTAAATATAAATCCCAATCTATTTAAGACACAAAGAATCCATAATTCCTAATTCCCTACAAATCTTGTAAAAAGGTTTAGACGATGATGGTTTTGTAAAAATATCAGCAAGTTGATTTTTCGTATCAACGTGTTAAAAAACAGCATTATGTTGCTTCTTACTATGCTAAGAAACTAAAAAATTTCCAAACGAGTGACAGGTACCACTAGTGCCTTTCCTATTCGACTTTCCCCATATAAATCAGAATCATAAAAAACTACTAAGCTGCATGCACTACCTTTAGGAAACCAAAGACCATGATACGAGGTTCCATTAAGATACCTCAAAATTCTTTTTCTGATCTTAAAGTAGGATTCTCTAGGCGATGCCTGATATCTAGCACACATACATACACTAAACATAATATCTAGCTTACTTGCCGTTAATACCTCTATATTTTCCGCCCCATTCTCGTCTTTATCAACCAACACGTTTGATGCCATGAGGGTTGGAATTCTCCTTGAAGTTTGCATATCAAACTTATTGAGAAGCTCCAAGCAATACTTTGTTTGACTTTAGAAATTTCCATCTTCGACTTGCTTGATTTTCAATCCTAAGAAATAAGTGTGGTCTCCCATAAGGGGCATTTCAAATTCTCCATGCATCAAACATACAAACTCTTGGCAAAGAGATTCATTAGTAGTGTAAGTTTAAGGAGTGTCTTAGAGGGGGGTGAATGAGGCACTTAGACTATTTTTTGGATTTTTGAAGGTTTATGACTTTTACTTTCTTGAGTTGCTTATGTGATGAAAAGCGGTAAAGTGCGGAAAGTAAAGAACACCATGATGTATAGTGGTTCCCCTCACAGATTGAGAGTACTCCACTCCCCTTTCAACACGAAAGAGAATTTCACTATAATGTTAGATTCATAGACAAGACACCTTAAGGTCTTTCTATCTAATTCTAGCACACCAAGAACAATCCTCTTGGATTTACAATGTTTAAAGTCCAATTGAGACTCAATTTCTCACAAATGGACCTCTTGTATCCACACACCGGATAACACGGATAACACCTTACAAACTTATTTTTAACAATCCTAAAAATAAGTTGTAATCAAGAAATATAATTCTGAATTATTTGTATAAGATGAGATAGTTAGAATTTGAAGTATATCAATTTATCAATTGATCTTCTCCTTTGTAACACTCAATTCTCACAATAATTATACAAGTGTTCTTTGTATGAAATGAAACTATGATGCTGAAAATCAAAGTTTATGCAAGGTTTCACTCTTAAGAAAATTTGGAAGAACACTTAAAAGTTTGAGAGAATGTGTGTAAATGATTTGAAATTTTTGCAAGGAGGTGAGTTTTAAATATGGAAAGCTGATGTTTATATATTGACAAAACACCTCCTCAAAAGGATGCAAATGCCCAAAGGATGCCATGGTTCATGGTAAAGAAAACAGAAAAGTTTCCATGAAGAGATGCATTTATTTTTGCCTTTGGGTCAATGGTAATCGATTACCTTAATATGGATAATCGGTTACTTGCATTCAACGTTAAAAATATTTGAAATTTACTCAGAGTAATCGGTTACCTCAAAGAGGATAATCGATTACTTGTTTCCAACGTTCAAAAATATTTGAAATTAACATAGAGTAATCGGTTATCATAAAGTGGATAATCAGTTACTTTGTCACAAATTTGAAAAATATTTAAAAGAGTGAAGTGTTATGATTTGTTTGATGCATAAAAATATTTTCAATGATTATGGCATGAATGAAACATGACTTGAACACTTGTATAACTATCTAGAGTTCAAGTGTTACCTTATCCATTTGAAAGACGATTCTTCATGTGTTTCATCAAGACTTGATCATTGGTTTAAAACTTCATTCATGAGCTTGAATCTTGATCAATCCTTTTTGTTAATCAGTCTTAGCTTTGTAGCGAAGTTTGTCATCATCAAAACATCTGAGAAGTCATGTCTTCACAATCTCCCCCTTTTTTATGATGACAACCCAAAATAATGAAAGTTTGATCCAAACGTGTTTCTCTAGCAAATGCTCCCCCTTAATTGATCCTCCCCCTTAATTTATGAATTAAGGAGTATTTTGAAATCTGCATTTTGTTAGAGAGAAACAACAATAAGGAAATAACATAGTAACAATCTCTTCTCCCCCTTTGTCATTAACAAAAAGGGTGAAATAGAGAAAAAAATATCAATCATGCAAACAATATATACTAAGCACCACATAACACACAAGATAATGCAAACATAACATAAACCAATAGTTTTAGCATAGTCTTAAAATTAAACTAAAAGTAGTAACTTAAAAAGACATAAACTAGAAAAAAAATGACCAATCTTAATCACTTTCATACATGAGAGAGTAACAATGTTTGAAGTGATTAACTTTAAGTAAAAGGACAAGAAATAAGCACTTAACACAAACAATGCAATAACTCATGTGTATTTAAAAAATAAAAATAAAATTCTTGACAGAACGGTGGTAATCGATTACTCTAAAGAGGGTAATCGGTTACACAGATTAAAGATACGTGAGGAAAATAAAAATGTGCAGGGTAATCGATTATCCAAAAAGGAGTAATCGGTTACACATAATGAAAATTTGTGGTTCAGGCAAAAACATACAGGGTAATCGATTACCCAATATGGAGTAATCGGTTACACAAAATGAAAATTTATAAAGAGGGCAAAAATATGGAGGGTAATCGATTACTCAATAAGGAGTAATCGGTTACACAGAATGAAAATTGAAATTTCATAAAAATTAAAAATTAAAAATTTAAAAAAAACTTGTGTACCTTAACCTCATTATAAGGTTATATATCACCTTCATCCAAAATGCCAAGTCTCTTCGAATCTTATAAAATGGTTCTTTTACGAGTGGTTTTGTGAAAATGTCCGCCAGTTGATTATGAGTATCGACAAAGGTAACTTCGATATCGCCTTTAAGCATATGATCACGAAGGAAATGGTGTCGAATGTCTATGTGTTTGGTCCTTGAGTGCATGACCGGATTCTTTGTGATGTTAATCGCACTTGTGTTGTCGCATCAGAGTGGTATGCATCCAATATCGATTCCATAGTCACTTAATTGTTACTTTAGCCAAAGATTCTGTGCACAAGAACTACCTGCTGCTATGTATTCTGCTTCAGCCGTACTAAGAGCAACACACGCTTGTTTTCTTACAGGACCATGAGACTAATGCATTACCAAGGATGTGACACGTTCCACTAGTACTTTTCCTATTTGTTTTACAACCTGCATAATCCGCGTCAGAATAACCAATTAACTTACAAACACTACCTTTAGGATACCATAATCCAACGTTGGTTGTTCCCTTGAGATACTTCATGATTCTTTTGACCACAGTGAGATGTGACTCCTTTGGATTTGCTTGGAAGCGAGCACATCAACACACACTAAACATTATGTCAGGACGGCTTGCCGTCAAATATAATAAAGAACCAATCATACCTCGATACTTCGTGATATCAATTGACACACCCGATTCTTCTTAATCAACATAGGTTCCAGAGCCCATTGGTGTTGACATTGCTTTACAACCATCCATTTCAAATCTCTTTAACAGCTCTTTGCAATACTTTGATTAGTTGATAAAGATTCCGTATTTTAGTTGCTTGATTTGCAGTCCAAGGAAGTAGTTCATCTTTCCCATCATAGACATTTCAAATTCACCTTGCATTATCAACGTAAATTCTTCACATAGTTCTTTGTTGGTTGAACCGAAGATTATGTCGTCTACGTAGACTTGAACAAGTAAGGTGTTCCCTTTTATCTTCTTGATAAATGAAGTCTTGTCTACTTTGCCTTTTTCAAAACCTTTTTCACATAGGAAATTACTTAGACGATCATACCTTGCCCTTGGTGCTTGTTTTAATCCATAGAGTGCTTACTTCAATTTGTATACATGTGAAGGATGCTTGAAGTCTTCAAAGCCCGGGGGTTGTTTGACATAGACTTCTTCGTTGATGTAGCCGTTTAAGAAGGCGCTTTTGACGTCCATTTGAAATAGTTGAAAATTCATTGAACATGCGTAAGCAAGTAATAAACGAATAACTTCTAACCTTGCAATCGGAGCGAAAGTTTCTTCAAAGTCGATTCCTTCTTCTTGATTATACCCTTGAGCGACTAATCTTGCTTTGTTTCGAACAATTATTCCATTCTCATCAAGTTTGTTCTTAAACACCCATCTTGTTCCAATGATGTGCTTACCATTTGGCCTAGAAACAAGTTCCCAAACTTGATTTCTCTCGAATTGGTTTAATTCTTCTTGCATCGCAATAATCCATTGATCATCTTCTAGAGCTTCATCAATTTTAGAGGGTTCTATTTGCGAAACGAACGCCATGTTTAAGCATGCATCCTTGAGATTCAATCTTGTAGCAACACCTTGACTAATGTCACCAATTACTTTGTCAATATGATGATCTTTATGAGTCCTCCATTCCTTAGGTAGATCATTTTCATTTGCCTCTTGTTGAATCGGTGCTTCTTGATTCTTGTTTGAAGTATCTTCTTTAGGAATTTCTACAAAATCATCATCATCATCACAAATAACAATTTCCTCTTTCGAGGGGTTAGATTCGTCAAACTTAACATGCATGGATTCTTCTATATTTAAAGTTCTTTTATTATATATTCTATATGCCTTACTTGTAAGAGAATAACCAATAAAAATACCTTCATCCGATTTTTCTTCGAACTTACCAAGGTTTTCTTTGTCATTGTTATGGACAAAGCACTTGCATCCAAAGATATGAAAGAAAGCAATGTTGGGTTTCCTTCCCTTGAAGAGTTCATATGGAGTCTTCTTTAGGATGGGTCTTATGTTAACTCTATTACTTACAAAACATGCCGTGCTAACCGCATCCGCCCAAAAATACTTAGGAAGATTTGAGTCGCTAAGCATTGTTCTTGCAAGTTCCACCAATGACCTATTCTTTCTTTCAACTACTCCATTTTGTTGTGGAGTCCTTGGAGCCGAGAAGTTATGAAATATTCCTTGATCTTCACAAAAATCTTCAAAAGAGGTATTCTGGAATTCTCCACCATGATCGCTTCTTATGGAGGCAATTGTTAATGATTTCTCATTTTCAATTTGCTTTGCATACTTCTTGAACGCTTTGAATGCATCACTTTTCTGCACTAAAAAGAATGTCCAAGTATATCTAGAATAATCATCAACAATAACTAAAGCATATAAGTTACCTCCGAAGCTTCTTGTTCTTGGTGGACCAAACAAGTCCATGTGTAACAATTGTAGTGGCCTAGAAGTTGACACCACATTCTTGGATGTGAAAGTTGATTTGGTTTGCTTCCCCTTTTGACATGCATCGCAAAGTCTATCTTTGATGAATTTTATCTTTGGCAATCCAATGACAAGGTCATGTTTTACTAACTTATTCAAGTGCTCCATGTGAATGTGAGCAAATCTCTTATGCCATAACCATGAGTCGTTGTTATTTGCCACAAGACACTTAACCTTCAAAGAAACATCGTCAAGGGAAATCATGAAAATATTATTAATTCGCTTACCTATAAGCATTACCTCTTGTGTGACTTCGTCTTCAATTAAACATTCATCTTTTGTGAACCTTATTCTGAATCCTTTGTCACAAAGTTGGCTTATGCTTAAGAGGTTGTGCTTTAGTCCTTCGACATATAGCACATCTTCGATGGATATGAAATTTGGTGCACCTACTTTGCCTATGCCAAGAATTGTTCCTTTGTTGTTATCTTCATAAGTAACATAACCCTTGCCCTTAAGCTTTAGATCTGAAAATTTGTGCACATCACTGGTCATATGCTTGGAGCACCCATTATCCAAATACCAAAGATTTGAAGTGGCCTTCAAGCAAACCTACAAAACAAAGTTAAGTTTTGTTAGGCACCCAAATTGCTTTGGGTCCTTTATAATTAGTACCTTTCTCAACCCATACATAATGCCCTTTTGCTACACTAAAGTTTCTAATGTAGCAAGCATTAGGTGTATGGCCAATAATACCACAATAAAAACAGGTTGGTTCAAAATTTATTTTATATCTAGGAACATAGGACTTTTTCTTTGTAAACTTTTTCTTTTTAGGATGTTGATGCACAACTTTTGGTGTGTTGACTCTTTCTTTTGGAGATTGATCCTTAGGCCTTACAAAGATAGTTTTACTTGTACTTGGTTTAGAAAATTTGGAGTAACCAAGTCCACTTTTGTCATTTGAGTACCTTTGTTGGCTAAGAACCCCTTCCAAACCAATTTGTCCTTTTTCATACCTTTCAAGGACTCTTTTAAGTTGGACAATTTGGAACGATAGAGACTCACACTCTGGACATACAAGATTCTTCTTTTCACTAATCATCTTTTGTTTCTCGTTTTCAAAACTTGCAATCTTTTCTTCCAAGGAAGAAATTTTTTTCTTTTGAGATGATATAGTTTTATAAAGAATTTTGCATTCATTCAACAATTCATTAATTTCATCTTGTGCATCATCATCAAAGAGAGAAAAATTATTACTAACCTCTTCTTCATCATCGGAATGATGCGAAGCCATTAGCGCTAAGTTTGCACATTCCTCGCTATCCGATCCGGATGAAGAACTAATTTCATTGTCTTCCCATGCAAGATATGCCTTTTTGTTCTTGAAATCCTTCTTGCTCTTGAATCCTCCTTTCTTTGAAAGTTTAGGACATTTCGGCTTTATGTGGCCTTGCTTTCCACATTCGTAGCATGTTACATCTTGCGTAGATGTGGTGGCCTCCTTTTTCCTGAAATGTTTATTCTTTTTAGCGTTAAAGGATTTATCATTTTTGTTAAAGAACTTACCGAGCCTTTTAACAAGGAGCATGAAATTCTCATCTTCCTCCAATGCGTCATCACCTTTATCTTCTTTTGAGTCTACCTTCAAGGCAATCCCTTTAGATTTCTTTTCTTGGCTTTCATGTTTCTCAAGCCTACCAGGTTCTAACTCATGTTCTTGAAGTTTGCCAAAGAGTGATGTGGACGTCATTGTTGAAAGACTTTTCTTTTCGGAGATAGCCGTCACCTTCGGTTGTCATTCTCGAGTCAATGATCTTAGTACTTTAAGATTGAGATCGTCATTTTTAAATGTTTTTCCGAGAGCAATCAAGTGGTTTGTCAAGTGAACAAATCTCTTTTGTAGCGCCACGATGGATTCTCCGGGCAACATTCTAAACATCTCATATTCTTGACTTAATGTATTCAACCTTGATCTCTTTACTTTGGCGGTGCCTTCATGTGTCTCCACTAAGGTGTCCCATATTTCTTTCCCCGACTTGCATTGAGATATGTGGAAGAACTCATCCATGCTTAAAGCAGTTTGAAGAATGTTTATTGCTTTCTTTTTATTTAAGATTTTTTTCTTATCATCTTCATCATACAATCTCTTTATCTTCGGAGTACCAACGCCATTGGCCACACTCATAGGATTATGTGGACCATCTTCAACGGCTTCCCATATGCCTTCTCCTTGGGCTTCTAGATGTGCCTTCATACGGATCTTCCAAAAATCAAAATATTCTCCAGAGAATAGTGGTGGTTTCTTACTACTTCCACCGTCTTTAAAAACCGGTTTCGTGCTTGCGGAAGCCATGCAGATCTTTTAGGAATAGGTTACCTATAACCTGCTCTGATTCCAATTGTAAGTTTAAGGAGTGCCTTAGAGGGGGGTGAATGAGGCACTTAGACTATTTTCCGGATTTTTGACGGTTTATGACTTTTGCTTTCTTGAGTTGCTTATGTGATGAAAAGCGGTAAAGTGCGGAAAGTAAAGAGTACCACGATGTATAGTGGTTCCCCTCACAGATTGAGAGTACTCCACTCCCCTTTCAACACGAAAGAGAATTTCACTATAATGTTAGATTCCTAGACAAGACACCTTAAGGTCTTTCTATATAATTCTAACACACCAAGAACAATCCTCTTGGATTTACAATGTTTAAAGTCCAATCAAGACTCAATTTCTCACAAATGGACCTCTTGTATCCACACACCGGATAACAAGGATAACACCTTACAAACTTATTTTTAACAATCCTAAAAATAAGTTGTAATCAAGAAATATAATTCTGAATTATTTTTATAAGATGAGATAGTTGGAATTTTAAGTATATCAATTTATCAATTGATCTTCTCCTTTGTAACACTCAATTCTCACAATAATTATACAAGTGTTCTTTGTATGAAATGAAACTATGATGCTGAAAATGAAAGTTTATGCAAGGTTTCACTCTTAAGAGAATTTGGAAGAACACTTAAAAGTTTGAGAGAATGTGTGTAAATGATTTGAAATTTTTGCAAGGAGGTGAGTTTTAAATATGGAAAACTGATGTTTATATATTGACAAAACACCTCCTCAAAAGGATGCAAATGCCCAAAGGATGCCATGGTTCATGGTAAAGAAAACATAAAAGTTTCCATGAAGAGATGCATTTATTTTTGCCTTTGGGTCAATGGTAATCGATTACCTTAATATGGGTAATCGGTTACTTGCATTCAACGTTAAAAATATTTGAAATTTACTCAGAGTAATCGGTTACCTCAAAGAGGATAATCGATTACTTGTTTCCAATGTTCAAAAATATTTGAAATTAACACAGAGTAATCGGTTATCATAAAATGGATAATCGGTTACTTTGTCACAAATTTGAAAAATAGTTAAAAGAGTGAAGTGTTGTGATTTGTTTGATGCATAAAAATATTTTCAATGATTATGGCATGAATGAAACATGATTTAAACACTTGTATAACTATCTAGAGTTCAGGTGTTACCTTATCCATTTGAAAGACGATTATTCATGCGTTTCATCAAGACTTGATCATTGGTTGAAAACTTCATTCATGAGCTTGAATCTTGATCAATCCTTTTTGTTAATTAGTCTTAGCTTTGTAGCGAAGTTTGTCGTCATCAAAACATCTGAGAAGTCATTTCTTCATAAGTAGAACCAAAAATAATATCATCGACATATATTTGAACTAAAAGAATATGTTTTACTTTGCGTCTAATAACAAAGTGGTGTCCACTTTACTATGATTAAATCCTTGTTTTATTAAAAATATACTAAGGCACTTATACCAAGCTCTTGGAGCTTCTATGAGACCATATAGGGCTCTTTTGAGTTTAAAAACATAGTTGAGATTTTTGTGATCCTCAAAACTGGGAGTTTGAGAGACATAAACTTCTTCATTTATGTAACTGTTAAGAAAAGCACATTTAACATCCATTTGATAAAGCTTAAAATCCAGGAAACATGCGAATGGTAAAAGGAGTCGAATAGCTTCTAGACGAGCTACAAGAGCATAGGTCTCCTCATAGTCTATTCTTTCATCTTGACTATACCCTTTTGCCACTAGTCTTGCTTTATTTCTAGTAATTATGCCATTCTCATCCATTTTGTTCCCAAATATCCATCTAGTGCCAATGAAGGTTATAACAACTGGATACAGAATAAGGTCCCACACGTCATTACATTTAAATTGGATAAGTACTTCTTGCATAACAAGTAACCATCCCTCGTCAAGTAAATCATCCGATTTTTTTTAGGTTCAAATGTGACCTCTAGATGAGTTGTGCATTATTCTTCCTTTTTTAATTTAACATCCATGTCTTTCATGTATACATACAACATATTCCTTATTTGGTTCTTGAAAACCTTGTCCATTAAACTTTGGCACATAACGCCTATGTTTTTAGGCCAAAAAGCATATTTATGACAAATATTTCTTGCATCTGACATGGATGTTGTTTTGTTACATTCGAGAGGATCCATCTGGGTTCGATTGTATCTTAAGCATGCAACGATGAATGAAAAAATCTTGAACACCAGAGATATATCTACTTGTCATACCCCAAAATTTGCCATACCCTTTTTCATTTCATCTGACCTTTGATCCTTAGTCCATATGTATACTCATGCTATATTCATTTAGATCATTCATTTACACTTGCATTTTTAAATAAGTATCATTGATTCCGAGGTTTTATTATTTATGGCACAAATGTTTGAATTGTGACAATTAAACTATCAATCTACATGGGATATGGCTCTTCTATAGCATACTTGGGAATCAAAACCTATGGAATTCGGCTACACTTACTTAGGATGTTCATCTCTTGGGCTAAAATCTTTGTGGAACCTTAATCTTTGGTTGATGGTCTTTAGTTCAGTTGGATTACGTCATAACATTGAATTTTAATGTTACTTGCAAATTTGACTTTGGTCAAAGACAACCATGAGAGGTTGACTCTTGTTGGCCAACTTCTTTTGGACCCTTTCACAATTTAGTTCATTGGCTATTGGTTTTTTATTCAAGATATGGCAATGCAAGAACAAGTTTCATCCAATTCAAGATTCATTCAAATTCAAATATGCAAACAAACTCAATCTTGGAGGGAAACCATATGTCTTAATATACAAGACACATAATTCATGCAAAAGGCCATTTTCCATTTCAAAAACATCAATTTCATTACAAAAGGATTCAAGTATCAAATTACAAAAAAATCACATCTTTTAATGTATAGTTGACTTTTGGTCAAATGTTGACTTTTTGGTCAACTAGTTGACCAAAGTCAACTAACTATCCTAAACATCCTCTAAGCCTACTTTTCTATTGATCCTTCACAAAGTCCTCCAATTTCTTCAAGTTTTGCTCCAAAACCTCTTCATGGGCATTATGGCATGATAAGTCTCTTTCATGTCATACTAAATCTTCATGCCTTGATGTTATCCCATGCCAAGCCTAGTCTACTCCTACCATATGCACACATGCCCTACAAAAGCACACCAACATACATAATCAACACTCATATATATGCACATTATCACAATCAAGACCAATCATTCCAAGTTATGAAACTCAAGCCATACAAACCAAAACATGAATATGACTAATCGCCAGTACTAACTTTCTAACAAAATGTCCATAAACTCCAAATTACAATCATCTACCTACTATAATTAACATGACTAACAATCACTTCAATAATTCAAAGGCACTCCAAAAGCAGCTCAGCATCAAAATTAAGCTCATTCCAAATTTTTCATTCCATGACAATTCCCATAGTGAATAACAAGTCAATCGATATGAACACAACATAATAGTTCTTTAACTAATTCCATGCAAATGCCATAACAAGTTTAAGTTTGAATTAATTCTCTAACTTTACAATGCCAACATGCTTTAACAGTTCAAATCAACAAAGTCCCTAACTGTCACAATTGCTAACAATGTAAATTCTAACAACTAATTTCAAATCATCAAACACAATTAACTCACTTTTTTTATTTTTCTAACTAACAATCCCAAAACAGGCCCCTAACTAGTGTTATGGCAGTTCGGTACCAATGCAACCCCATGATAGAAAAATCAAAATATTGTATTGGTAATCGGTTAGCCAAAATGGTTAATCAGTTACACCTGTGAGATACCAACTTTTCATAGCTCAAAATCACACATCAGCTCCACAAATACATTAACACATACCATAATAGTTCCATAATTAATTCATCTAATCCATCACATTCATCAGGCCATACAACTATCAAGATCCATCCTAATTCTATTAATAACCAATTTCACTAACAATAACAGTTTAACTTCATAAGCAATATTAGTTCACTAACATTTTACATTCAACATATTTCAATAAATCCGCCACACCCTATAGTAATGCAATGGGCATTCAACTGATTTCATAGCATCACTAACTCACTAACATTCTTCTAACAATCAACAAACAATTCTAACAATTAACTAACCTAGTTCTCACTAACTATTCATGAGTTGACTAACTAGTTTTCATAGCTTTACTTCAACTAATATCTAGTCCAGGTTATAACATTCATTGAGTTTTGGAATAGTAATTATTCTAGTTACAACTAACAGAAGTACACTAGGTGTGCACATAAGCATTAACAGGATTCAATCATCAATTATCATTTAAGTTAACTAACAGTTTAACATATTCTAGCAACAATTCAAGTTAATTGAAGTCACCACTGATAACTAACTCATAACTAATTCATTAATTTTCAACATTAACACAATAATTCATAACACATCACATAACAACTATGTTTCTCATAACTAAAACTTAAACTAACACCTTCTAACAGAACTTAACAAAGTTAGCATTCAATAACTAACTTCCACTCACTAACTAGCTTTTGATATTACTACTAACAAAGCAATCCAATCACTAACATTTGCTAACTAACTAATTGGATAACTATTTTCATCAAACTAACTTCAACTAACATTGCATTCTAATTTTCCATAACAATTTCACTTAGTGTCAATTGAAGCTAGCGGAAATATACCCAAACGTATCGCACGCTCGAACATACAACAGAGTCGTCATCGGACTTTATTTATCCCCAAAGGGAAGGGAAAACATCGATAAAACCCAGGGGAAAGAGATATGTCGGGTAAGGAAGTCGGTTATGCAAGGGGAAGGTATTAGCACCCCAAACATCCATGGTACTCCATGGGAACCGTTTTAATTGTTCTCGCTCGAATAGGTGTTAACTAGAGATTACTCACAAAAGAATGGGAAAGGAAAGGAAATAGATAGAGTGCTCGGTGAGGATTGGGGCCCTCATGCCTACGTATTCTTATCGTGTCATGAGAAAGTCAGAGTAATCGTAGTTCAAGGAACTAGAGGCAAGAGGTGGAAAGAAGTGTGACAGAAGGTATGATCTGAACCAAAGAATGTGGTTTGAACTCCAAATGAAGGTGAAAATGTGAACCCAAGAGTAAAACTGGTGTGAACCAACAAGTGAGGGCGTATAGCACTTGTATCACTGTATTGGAATAACCGGAAAGAGAGGAATTAGGTGTTTGGGATGAGAGCCAAACAACTCTTGGTTCACAAGGAGGTATAAGATGGAGCGCAAAGGTATAGTGTATTTGGCTCAAAGAATAGGTATATCACATGGAGTGAAAGAAGGTAGTATATGAGTGTATCATGGGATGAACGAAATGAAGTGACCGAAGTTACAGAATAGAAGAACTTGGTAACAAGTGACGGAATAAGTATTGTTTGAAATCGAAAGGTGAAAGTGTATTGGAATCCATAAGAGAAGTGAGATTTCTACCATAGAGGGAAACATCGTTAACCGATACGTGGACTAGCAGGCCGTCACTGTAGGATTTTGGCTAAAAAAGGAGGAATTAAATTTTTGGGATGAGAGCCAAACAACTCCAGGCATGAAATGCGGACTATCCGTTAGGCGTCCTAAAAGGGTATGTATGGAATTCCAAAGAAAGTGTATTTCGATGCCAAAGAGACAATATGTCACTGGGTGGACGATTGATGATCGAAGGTAGGTAATGAGTAGTGAATGATATGAATGATACCCTAAGGCGAAGAAGGAATAATTAGAAGTATGCTTGCCAAGGATTCGCATCCTCGTGCCTACGTATTCTCATTGTGTAATGAGAAAGTCAGAGCAATCGTAGTTCGGAACTACGAGCAGAAAGGAAGAGAGATGTTTGTCTAAGCAACGGGGACTCACAAGACAAACACTTTCTCAAGGAAGGATTATAGTACTGGAATGTAAGGAATAGTGTATCACTTGCTGGGGAATCTACAATTCGAGATCAAATCAGGATAGTATTTTGGATCCAAGAGAAGGATAGACTCTTAATCAAAGAGCAAAATGGTTTGTTAGCCAAAAAAGAAGGAATTGAATGTTTGGGATGAGAGCCAAACAAGAATGAATTGAATGTTTGGGATTAGAGCCAAACAAGAATGAATTGAATGTTTGGGATGAGATCCAAACAAGGATGAAGTGAGTGTTTGGGATGAGAGCCAAACAACTTTCGATTGAAGAGATGGATTGTCATCAAGACGTCCTAAAAGGATGGACAAGGAAACCAAGGAGAAATGTGATTGATCTCAAAAGATGGTATATATTGCATGAATGGAGTAGCAATAGATTAGGTAGATTGATAAATAAGATAGCTCGCGAAGAAATTGGGTTCTCCTGCCTACGTACCCTTATAGTGCAATAAGGAAATCAGAGCTTTCGTAGTTCAGTCCACTAGGGCTGAAAAGAAAATTGATTGGAGGCAAGAGGAAATGGATGATTGAGATTGAAATGATTATAATGGAATGATTGAGAATTGAATAGAATGAAGAATGGACAGACTTGATAGTTACTGGATGATGAGAATCACACTAACTTTCAAGTGGAGAGAGAAGAGTCTTTGTAGTCGTTTCTTGTGTTGAAGATGAAGACTTTATCAATCGTTAGATTCAAATTGCACTAAAATCTATGAACGGAGGTGAATACGATGAGCGCTGGGTCATACGTCCCATACCCAAAGATACTCAAAATGGGGGTAGGAATACTCCAGTCCCACTCCTTCTCCATTACTTAAGGCTCGTATCGTACAACTTGATTCATGATTGATAAGTTGTTGATTATTGTCCTTGCTTTTTGTCGTTTTTTCTTTGTGAAGACAGACTTGTTAATCGTATGATTAGAATCGTGCTAAATTCTATGAATAGAGGTGAATATGATGAGCGTTGGGTCATACGTCCCATACCCAAAGATACTCAGAATCGGGGTAGGAATACTCCAGTCCCACTCCTTCTCCATTGCTTAAGGCTCGTGTCACACTCTTCTAACTTTGATTTAACAAGTGTTGAAGATGCCACCTTTGATGCACTTGAATAATCTGCTGCTTGGTATGACTGAGGATGCCTTGTTTGAAGTTCTTGTCTTGAGGCCTTAAGCTCCACAACTTGGAAGAAAAGTCTTGTTAAGTAACCAAGGGTCTTTTGGTCACTCAATTAGACTGTGGGATTATACAAGTTCAAAGGATTTAATTAATCAAAATCGCTTTTGATTAATTTAATCGGGGGTTTTGTTTTAGTTTTGAAGGGAACTAATTTTGGATCTAATTGAAGTTAACATGTCAAAGTTGATCAAAATCATGATTAGAATCTATGTTAAGTCCCACAATTATTAGGAAATGATTGAATTCTAATCCTAAGGGGAACATGCAAATTTCAACACAAAATACCAAAATAAGCCCATAAGGGGCAAAATGGTCATTTCCTAAAATATGTCTAATTTTATTCATGGTCTAAAAGATTTATTTCTAATTAAAACCGAAAAATTGATTGAGTTCTAAAATCTATGCTAACCTAATTGTAACACCTCAAAATTTGCCCTCCTCTCTTGGGACTAGCTTAGCATATTGCATATCATTTTTTAGGTCATTATGCATTGCATATTTGCATATCATGTGGTAACATCAAGCAAGTCATCCTCCTAAGTCTTTATCACAAGATGAAGAGGTTAAAAGATTCAAGCCTGAGGGTTTCATTGGATTGATCACTAGCCATCTGAGGGTTTGTGCTTCAATTAGGGTTTCTTGGTTCCTCAAAGAGATTGATCTTTATCTTGGTTGAAATGGTACATCATCATCATCATGGTCTTGTCATCACCAAGAGTTTCATTGTGATTGATCAGATGCCTTGGGATTAGGGTTTTGACCTTTGGTCAACCCTAATCATCTGAATTGTGCCAATCAGGCTTGTCAAGGAGATGAAGTCTTCATTGAGATGAGGATCATTCTATGGTTTTATTGAGCTTGTGGAAGGCTAGGGTTTCATCATTGAGCAATTTCATCAGGAGATTGAGGCTCAAGTTCATCTGTGCACAGCCAATTCATCTATCAGTCAACAAAAGTCAACCACAAGTCAACTGATGGATTTGGAGGTGGGAGAGGGTTAAAACTACTTCATTCATGTCCAAACAAGCTTCATTTGACATTTCAAACATCAACAATGAAGAAAATAAAGTCAGATGAAAACTTTCCAAAAATAGCAAGTGACTTGTAATTCAAAATTGCCAAAAATGGAAAGGTTTTCTCCTCAAAATTACATGTCCAAAAATGCTTCAAATGAAATTTTGTCCAACATGAAAGTTGTAGATCTTGTTCTCCCATTTCCAAAAAGTCCAAGAACATGAATTTCTCATGTGTGGTTGGCAAGTTATGGATCAATCTGGGTCAAGAAAATTTGAACTTCAAAAGTGCATAACTTTTGAACCAAAAGGCCAAATGGAGTGGGATTTTTTGCCACATTCTTCTCTTGTCATGCTTTATCCAATTCAAGCATCATAATCCATGAATTTCCATTGCAATCTTTTTTTTGAATTTCCATTAGAATTTTGGAGGGAAAAAGTCCAATTCAAAAAATAGGCATTGCATTCACTTCCAATCACATGAATTTGGCTCTACACAACATTTCCAAGTGAATTAAGACAGAAATTATGCACTGTTACATTGCTTTAGCTTGCATGAGGTGAATTGGCTAATTGGTCATAACACTTGCATTTCATTAACACCATTGCATTAACACTAATTGTGATTAGCAACTTCATTAACATCACATATAAAAGCATAATTTTAACTGTTTTTGTGATTAACACTTCATAATTCTGAAATCTAGATCTAGATCTCAAAATCTCTTCAAAATTTCTCTCAACTTTTCTCCAATTTTTTGCACAAACATTGCTTGGTTTTTGATCAATCATCGATCCATAAGCATAATTGGAGTGGTTAGAAGCAAGATCCATTGATTTCGAGCAAGCTTTTGGAACTGTTGAAGCACAAGGTCATCCATGGCAGTTTGAATTTCTGAACTTATCAAGCACGATCAACTTCCAAACCTTGCTTCATTCATGCATATGAGAGCTAGGGAGTATCTGTTTTGACCTTGCCAAGGCCTAATTCGCACGATTCCACTACTGTTGCATCTTGAAGGTCAGTTTTCGATGCTCTTATTTCATGAAATTAATGGACGCATGTGATAGATCTTGGAATGTAGATTAATCTGCAATTTGTTTCATCAACTTTCATCAAAGAATGCACAAGTTATGTTGGATCTAAGTTCCATGCCTGAAAATGTTTTGCTTCGAATCTTTTGATCTAGGATGATTTAGGTTAAATGGATGTTAGATTATTGATGTGCTTGGAAAGATGAACACGATGGTATAGGTTTTGTTAATTTTTGTGACAAAGTGTTCTTGAGCGTATGAATGTGTATGAAGGTTGAAGAACAATTAGGTTTTCGTGTCCAGAATCATTTTGATCTTCCTTGCGCCATGCTGCATGCGTTTTCATGTTATAAGGACATGTATTGGACCACGTGTCATGGTCCTTTAGTGAAACGCAGCGCTTCACACTGTAGCGCGCCTAGTTTCAAATATACGCTCCCTTCGATCCTCCGCTGGGACATTTCACATTTTGCCATTTGCATTATTTCATCTTTAACCATGCTATTCCATGTATACTTCATCATGTGATTTTTATTTTTTCCTTTCATTCCAAAATTCATAACTTCATGAATATTAATCCAAATAATGTGTGGTTTTTTTTGGTGTTTTCCTCATGATCTCTAGAATGTAATGACTATTTTTTCATGATTTGTGCCTGAACGAATTTTATTCTTGCCTAGGGTTTGTTCATGTGTGTATTTTCTTGACATGTCTTGCCATATCCTTCATGAAATGATGAGATTTTATCCTATGAACTTGAAACTTTGCATGCTTAAAATAGACACCTTGCTGGTCATTTTGGTATAGAGTTTGCATTTTTCTCATTTCTGGTTGATGAGTTATGACATGATTAATGGAGGTGTGACAATTTGTGTCACACCATGGCTTGCTTGATTTGCTGATTTTATTTACCATGCCAAATAAATATCAAATGATCTGATTTTTTGTGTGATGCTACTTCTGGATGTTAGGATTGCTTATGAATTTTTGTAGAATTTTTGAGTGCATTTCCAATTTGTTTGAGATTTTCTTTGTTGATTGGTCATTTGTGGACGTTTTGAGAGTCATGAACTTAGAAGATTTGTGAAATGCTTGATGTTTATCATATGGAATTGAATTTTTGCACATTGTTTCTAGACACTTTGAAGTTTATCTTGGCTTTGGTTTGAGACATTTATCATGTGTAGGTTCTGTTTTATGCTTGTGTGAAGATGATGTATGGAATTGTGCTTCCTTTGAGTTTGTTTTGCCTTGCCTTGCCTTATAGAATTTATTTGACATGCTTCCACTTGTCCAAATGACTTGAATTTTGGTATGATGATCATGTGATGAATGCTGTTTAGCCATGATTTTTCTTGGGATTTATTGAATTATTTTTGAGTTAGTTTGGATTGATTCATTCTGTTTGGTCCAATGAGCTTTCAAATTGCACACTTTGCCTTAGATGCTTTGTGAAATGAAATTGGTGTATGATATGAATGTGAGACCACTTGGACATTGTTTTAATTTGATTGAACTTTATTTGTGCCAATTTTCATGTTCTGTTTTGAATTATTTATCCCTTTTTGACCCTAGGCCTTGTCCTAGGGGTTTGCTTTTCATGTTTGAGCTTGGTTTGCAGGTTAAGAAGCATATGGCTATGAGGGAATTGATTCACATTGCTTGAGTTGACTAATTGGTCAATGATGAACTAATCTTGAGTTTGTTTTGTAGGTGGCTTCTAAGTCACTTGTGTTGAGCATTGGCTTATGCTTTGCTTGATGCATTGCTCATTACTTGTGTACAGTTAACTGTTGACTTGTAATTGTCTGTTTGACTTTTGTTTGAGTTGTAAACTGACTGAGTTAGATTGTTTTCAGGTACATTAGTTGCTATAGTTCTTTTGAACTTGCTTTTGTTGTTGCTTGGTTGCTTAACCAATTGAGGTATAACCTACTAACTCCATGTAGTCTGGAAGACCTGGCCTGTTACTTGGTCAGGCACCTGTCTGAAGTCCTCCTTAAGAGGTAATGCTTGTGTTTGTTTATGTTTGTGCCAAGCAGGAAAAGACCTTTGATAAGGCAATTGGCAGATACAAGAGATGTGCAATCCATCTCCTGCTATTCAGTTGAGTCATCCCTTTGCTCACACAACTGGTGTTGATGCATTGTGGATATTAACCCAAGATCTATGTTGAGTCAGTCATAAGTGTAGAAGGGTTCCCACTTTCTGAACCCACACTTTCATTTGTCTAAAGCTCTCCCAGGCCAGGGATAAGAGCTGTGAGGCACACCCCTCACTTCCTATTTCATCTGCTTCACCCTAACTCTCAATGTTAGGGTTAAGAGCTAACATCACCTGATACAGTTGGCTTGCTTTTGCAGCCTAACCCTTGTGTGAGCCCACTTTGATTGTATATAGCGTGTGCTAATTGTGTATGTTTGCTTTGTTTTGATTGTGCTTGCATGTTTTGCTTTGCCTGTTTAGGATTAGCTTGCTGTCTGTGCAAGTTAGCTAGAAAACTCAACCTAGGACCATTGTGGAATACATGATAACTATTAGGCTCGAGTCAGTCTCCCTTCTAGTTTGTTATTTCCCAGTCTCTGGTTAGGAGAAAGTTTCTCCCCTGTTCAGGGGAACTACGTTGCCCTGATCCTCATACCAGATGAGGTACGTAGGCAAGAGGTCGTACGAGATCTCTCCGGGCACCCATTTTTCTTTTTGTGTGTGTTTGCTTGACAGTTGCTAGGCTCGAGTGCCAGACTCCTTAGTAACTTGTTGTCTGTTTGGTTCCTTCTTGTGTGAGTTAGGAGATGGATGTAAGCCCAGTGATTGGCATTCCATATCCTATTGTTGTGTGCTTGGAGTCCGATATAAGTCCAGCAATTGGCATTTGGTTTCCAGTGTGGGTTTGTTTGGTTCGGAGTCTGATGTAAGTCCAGCGATTGGCATTCGGTTTCCATGTTTGCCTGATTGTGTGTGTTTTAGTTTGGCGTGCGTGAGCCGAACTACGGTAGCTCTGATTCTCATTCCAGATGAGATACGTAGGCATAGGATGCGATATCCTGGCGAGCTCTTTCCTCTCTTCTCCCACCTGTGTTGTTTCCAGTGTGTGTGTGTGTGTGATGTTTGTGAGCAACTTCTGTTTTAGCAACCTTTTTCTTTCCTTTTGAGCGTGGATCCCGTCGAGTACGACGGATGCGTAGGGGTGCTAATACCTTCCCTTCGCATAACCGACTCCCGATCCCATTCTCTTTGGTCGCGAGACCATGTCTTTCTCAGGTTTACTTCGAGCGTTTCCTTTCCCTCTTTTGGGATAAATAACGCACGGTGGCGGCTCTGTTTGTTTTATTTTAGTCCGCCGGTTGTTTTTCGCGGATGCGACAGCTGGCGACTCTGCTGGGGACTTTAGAAGTTGACCTATTGCTGGTCCATCTTCCCTAAGCGAGTCTCTCCTAGCGCTCTAGGATAGTTTAGGTTGCTTGTGTTGTGCTATTTATTGCATTTATCATTCTGTTGTGTATATATTTGCATAAATATTTTCATGCATCATACTATCATGTTGCTGTCCTTTGTACAGGTGGTTCCTCTGTTTTGGGGTGGGTGTTCTGAGAGGGGCTAAAACCCAGGCCCGAGTATACACCTAGGATTAGTGTGGTCTCACGTTCCTCACATGCTGGTTGGGCATGTTGTTGCGACGTGACATACCACAAGTCGGACGAGATTCATCTGAGAGAGCTCTTCCTTTGTGGGGTTTTCCACTTTGGTTGGGTTACCTCTTTTGGACTATTGACTTCGGTGACCGTTCATTCCCGGATCTTTGGTTTAGACGATCTTAAGAGAGCTACAACGGCACACCCGAAAGGGCAAACCCGTTGAGTATCTTTGCCCGATTGTCGAGACCATTATCCGCCTTAGGATGACCTGATTAGAATTCACCTGTGAGGGGAGGGTTGATTCTTACAGTTGCATGTTCTGATGGTGACTTTGATGGTGACTAATGGTTCACCCGTTGATCAGAGTCCTATTTATAAGTCGGATTTGTCATACCCCAATTTTGTCCGGCCATTTTGGTTTAATCCATGAGATTTCTTTGTTTCAAAAATCCCATATTTAGAATTTGCATTTTTTAGAAAAAAATAGAATCATGTTTTTTTTAATTAAAAGTCTCATGTTTAGATTTTTTTGTATTTAAAATAGAATTGTGTTGTTTTTAAATTAAATTACTATACTTAGTAATTATGTTGTTCTTTAGATTAATTCATTATACTTAAATTAGAAATTTGTTTTTAAATTAAGTCGTTATACTTAAATTAGAAATTTGTTTTTAAATTAAGTCATTATACTTAAATTAGAAATTTGTTTTTAAATTAAGTCATTATACTTAAATTAGAAATTTGTTTTTAAATTGAGTCATTATACTTAAATTAGAAATTTATTTTTAAATTAAGTCATTATACTTAAATTAGAAATTTATTTTTAGATTAATTCATTATACTTAAGTTAGAAATTTGTTGTTTTTAAAATAAAAAAAAAGTTGAAATTGATTAGCATAAATAAATATTGAGTTAATTTTTGAAAGATTAAAAGGTTGAATACATAATTATTAATGGTTATTAGACTTTTAATTCAATAAGTTACATAATCCAAGCACACATTTGTCTTAAAAAAAAACCAATGTAATTACAATGAAATTTGCTACAAATGGGAATAAATCCTAAAGACCAAAGTCAGGTAGTCAAATGGAAATCTCTTTGAACTGGGGCGCGCCTCCAACCTTGCTGTATTACAGCCCACAAACTATCCATCAAAGTCACTTCACGTTGTAACCTGCAAGGACAAAAATAGCTTAAATAAAAAGCACTTTTCAAAAGCACTTAAAGAACTGAAAAATAATTAATTAAATTACTCAGTTCAAAGCTTTATCTAGAGGACTAACTTGAACATCTGAAAAGGCATTGCAACAATAGCTTAAAACAGTAACAAATTATCAAAAGTAGAATCCCATATAATCTGGAGAAAAAGTGTAACAGCAGGGAGTTTTTTTGAGATTCAAGAAATTCACCATAAAAGATTCATTAGAACACAACAGCAAAGATAGAGATTTCTTTTCTAAAACCCTAAGGAACTCACACGAACACAGAGCAAGATTTCAAAAAATCTAAAAAGTTAACAACAACAACACAACAATTTTTTTCCTAAAAAACCCTAAGAGGTTAACGAAAAGAAACAGGCACATGAGATAACAGAACGATTTGTTTTTGAAAACCCATAACACATCAGCAAGAACAACACGGTATTACTTCATCATCACCAAGAAACGAAAACAGAGGAAGGAAATCGCGAAGGAGAGTGCTTACCAGGGTTCGTTGAAGAGCGCCGCCGTCAGGTTGGTTTCCTTTGCTCTTATTTCAATCTCCTCACATTGCCTTCGTGATCGAATCCTTAATGCATGCGAAGCCCCCATTCTTTTTTTTGCTTCAAACTGTGGTTGTTGTTGTTTTGATTAGAATTTAGGGTTATGTTTGGGATTCAAGATCTGGACGAATGAGTTGTTTTTTTTTGGAAATCCAAGCCTGGATTCGAACTCAGAGGGCTTGGTTTAGGTGGGGTAGGGTTTTGGGTGGTTGAACCACCGCGAGATTATGGCGGCGCCACCGTGACTGCTCCTTAGCGTCGTCGTGGAGTTCATATTGGTCGCCATGTTTGTTTTCTTTTCCTAGTATTTGATGGCTTTAGCTTTTTATTTTTGAGTTAAGAGAAAGTGGGGGTATTAGGAAATAAAATAACGTGTTTTAAGGTGGAGCAGTTACTGGATATTAAATTGAGAATTATTACCATTATTTTTTTTTAAAACATGTGACCAAGTCTACTTTCATTTATTGCCAAATTTGACTGAATGGTCTTTTCCCAACTTCACCGTGAAGTAGCACGCGCCAGGGAATATAAAGAGGGTAGTAGGGACGGTTGGCTTCCATGTATAATTTGTTTCCATTAGATTTATGTGGTAACAGGATTTGGGCTTAAATTATTTTTTTAAATTGTTTTTTTAAGAATGGTCATGACAATATAAATAAAATATAATAATAAAAATGAGATAGAATAATACATGTTGTTTATATAATTATCACACTTTATTTGTAAATTTAATTAAGGACAAACCTTTATTCACTTTTGTAGAATTGGTTTGAATTAATACTTTGCATTTTTCTTGGCTAAACTCATTTGTGGAATTTCAATGTCACGTAAATCATGTTTTCAATTATAATGATATCCACTTGTTAGCTCTAAGTGTTGTAATTTCAATAAACCATTAAAAATTAAGTAATTCTAGATAATTAGTTTTAATTAAGTTAATTAATCAATTGAGATTTTGCTTAATTAATTAATTACTATTAACTAAATTAACATGATTATTTGGCTTAATTAAATAATTTTTGATAATTAGTTTTAATTAATTTAATTAATCAATTCAATCAAACTTTAATTAATTAATTTGGTTAATTAAATATTGATTAATTTATTTCACTCCAATTCATCATTGATTCAAAATATCCAAACCAATTTTCAAACAATTCTCGATTCAAAGTCGAGCCCATTTTCAAAACACCTATGTAAGTCGATCGCTTGTAAAAGCATCGCCATCAACCTCACATGGCTTACTCTTGGGCTTTCTTACAATGAGACCTATTCGGTTTTAATTGATCGATTAAATGGATTATTCACCAAATAAATTCAATTCATTCACAAGAATGCAAATTTTAAAGCCTCGATCCGACATCGAAACATAAATTAAAATATTTAATCACATTTAAACAACGCTTCATTTGAAAATGAAAAGGGGGATGGTTTTGAGTTTTCAACTCCTCTCCTCGATTATTTGAATACGAGTTTTCTTACTCGGTTAGTCAAATGGTCGTCATTTCTAATTCATTTAAGCACAAACAAATCAAATCCTTTTACAACAAGAAACTAAAAGGGAGATAACTTTGAGTCTTCAATTTTTTCTCCACGACTATTTGAATACAAGTTCTCTTACTTGGTTATTCAAATAATTGTCGTTCCTCTACCAACTTCCAAACTCCGATTAAATCGAAATATTTTCACAATAAGCTAAATGAAAAGGGAGTTGACTTTGAGTTTTCAATTTCACTCCTCAATTGTTTGAATACGAGTTCTCTTACTCGGTCAGTCGAACAATTGTCATTTTTTACAATTAATAAATTAATCAAATCATTTCATAATAAACTATACGAAAAGGGAGATGGTCTTGAGTTTTCAATTCCTCTTCTCAAATGCTTGGATATGAGTTGTCTTACTTAGTCGTTCGAGCATTTGTCGTTTATTCTAAAATACGTCAATCATATACAACCTTATTTTCATAATTACTCAGATGAAAAAGAAAGTGGTCTAGAGTCTTCTATTCCTCTTCCCGATTATTAGGATACGAGTCGTCTTACTCGATTATCCGAGTAATCGTCATCCATTTAAAATACCTTAATTATTATCAACTCCTTTCTATAATTAAGGATGAAAAAGAAAGTGGTCTAGAGTCTTCTATTCCCTTTCTCGATTATTAGGATACGAGTTGTCTTACTCGACTATCCGAGTAATTGTCATCCAACAAAAATGTCTCAACACATCAAATTTATCTGTCCTCGCCCTCGTGCGATCGAAACCAGTCAAACAAAATATCCAACATATTAATCCAGCTTGTCACCCTCGCGTGATCAAAACTCTTTTCAAAAAGAACACTATTTAATCCTTTCTAATGCGCATAACAAACCAGTGCTTAAGCCTCCGCCAAGAGTAGACAAGCCAACGTTTAACCTTTAGGATGCGATCTAAACAGTTGTTCGTTAAAAAACACCAACCAACCGTAGTCCCCGAACTACGAATGCTCTGATTTCCTTATTATACCATAAGGATACGTAGGCAGGAGATTGCTGTATCTTCGCGAGCACACTAATAAAAAACCTCCCCTTTCTCCTTTCTGAGGTTCTCATCCATTTCTATTTTTAAATAATTTTATAACCTAAAGATAACAAACAAACATAAATTAACACTCGAAACGCACATTAGAACTAAAAGGTTCCCGTTGAGTACAACGGACGTAAGGGGTGCTAATACCTTCCCCTTACGTAATCCACTCCCGAACCCGAATATGGTTGCGATGACCATTATTCTATTTCCTAAAGGTTTTATCGATATTTTCCTATCCATTCATTCGGATAAATAAAGTTCGGTGGCGACTCTGTTCAAAAGTAAATATTTTCCGTGACCATCACGAGGAATCGTATTTTTCGAGATGCGACAGATGGCGACTCTGCTGGGGACTAGCTCCAAGCAAAAGAGAGTGAAGCCTAATCTAGTTCAGTTTTTGTATTGTGTGTTAATCTTGTTTGTTTGTCTGTTATTTTTCTATTATGCTATTATTATTCTGTCATAATTATTATATTGTGATTTATTGACTATGTCTTATTGGGGGTGCTTTGGTTGATGATACTTTGTGAGGTAGGCTCTCCACCCGAGTCTGAGAAAAACCATAAGATTAAGTTGGTGGTTGCGTAGTGGGCGCCCACAACGAGTCTTCCTTGTTGGGAAGAAACGAAGACCCCGCCTAGAGGAGATTCTCTTGAAATATTATTGCCCGACGAGTTTTCGTCACGGTGATAGTATTCTCAAGTTGGATCAATGACTCTAGGGACCTTTTAACCCATTATATCTGGTGGTTATGTAGTATTTACCTGAAAAGTCTCTAACTTATTAGGGTAATACGAAAGCCCCAATCAGATGAGATCCCTTGGGCGTATTACTACCTTACAGTGGTATTCCCAACCTCGATCTATGACTCTGAGAACCTTATTAGAACCTTGGACTCGAGAGTTGTCTAGTATGGACCCACTAGGAGTCTTCCTCTTTGGGACTATACGAAGGCCTCACCCAAACGAGACTCTATTTAGGGATGTTATTAGCGGATGAGTTTTCATCATGACAATAACTTTCTTAAACATTGATTGATGACTTTGGGAACTTCTTACCTTTAGCATTCTACCAAAAGGGTTTTGTTTAGAAACCAAGAATACCCGCTCTCATGACTTGTATATTAACCTACATGTGACACGCATAATATCATTCATAGCATAACATTCATACTATTTTATTTCCAAGGAATCTGAGTATCATGAGTTGCAGGAATTCAAGAAAATGGAATCAAGCAAAAGAAACATTTACTCCTTCAAGTTCAAGGATCCCGATCTGAAGAATTTACGTAACTTGGTCTCTCAGATGCACCCTGTATACAGAATCAACTTTGGAAAGAATTATGGCAATTTACTCAGCATCCTCAATCAACAAGTGGACCATACAACCTTGATCACTTTAGCCCAATTTTATGACTTACCTTTAAGATGCTTCACATTCCAAGACTTCCAGCTAGCACCAACGTTGGAAGAATTCGAGCGTCTTGTTAGGATCCCTATGAAGGACAAGCCACTATTTGTAGGGACAGATGAATCTTTGCCCCTCGAGGTCATTGCTAGTGCCCTTCACATGGAGGAAAAAGAAGCAAAAGACAATTTAGAGACCAAAGGAAATACCAAAGGGTTTTCACTAAGTTTTCTTTTGGAAAGAGCTCATACCCTATTGAAGGCAGAAAGTTGGGATGCTTGTTACTCTGCTATTGCATTGGCTATCTATGGCATCGTCTTGTTCCCTAATATGGATGGTTTCGTAGACATGACTGCCATTTGTGTTTTCCTTACTAGGAACCCAGTACCCACTTTGTTAGCCGATGTGTATTATCACATAAGTCATAGGTATACTAAGAAGAAGGGATTGATTGCTTGTTATGCTCCTTTATTGTATCAGTGGTTTCTAGAACATCTTCCGAAGACAGGTGCTTGGGATGAACAGACAAATATCAGTTGGCCTCAGAGATTGGGATCGCTCCGATCTGAAGATCTATCTTGGTACTCCAAAGAATATATCAATGCAGACATCATATTCAGTTGTGGAGATTTCCCAAATCTACCACTCATTGGAACTCAAGGATGTGTGAATGCTAATCCAGTTCTATCACTCAGACAACTCGGTTACCCAATGGAAGGCCCTCCAGAAGCAAATCCTTTGGAAGCTTTCTTGTTACTTGACTTTCGGGCTGAGAATCCTAGCTTATTCCAACGAATCAAAGAAGCTTGGAAAAATGTCAATCGAAGAGGAAAAGTTGAGTTAGGGAGAGCAAATGGGATTACAAAAGAACCATATTTTCAGTGGGTGAAGGAAAGGGTGCAGATAATTAAAATGCCATTCGTCATTCGGACACCTATACCTCTTCCTGAACCTAAGCTCACCCATGTCCCTATTGAAGAAATGGAGGAACTCAAGGCCACCATGGCAAAGCTAGAAAAAGAGAATGAAGAGCTTCAGACAAAACTCCAACAAACCATCAATGAGAAAAATAACATGAAGTGGGAGCTTGAGAGGAAAGAAGCGCAACTTCAAGCTCACGTGGAAAAGTTCAACAAGGAAGAGCATAAGAGAAAGAAGATCAAAGTGAGATTAGAACAGGCTGATCATTGTTTGGATACTCTTAAGGGTCAACTACGACAAGCTCAGAAAGAATGTCAAGACAATGAGCGTTCGTGGCATCTAGCCACAAAGGAGAACAAGACAATAAGGGATACACTTGGGGCTCAGATAAAAGAACTAACCAATTCTGTTCGTCAGGAAAAAGCAGAAGTAGATCAGGAGCGCCGACTCAAGAAAATAGCCACTGAAGCTTCTAGGGTGTCACCCATGGTATGGGAGGAAAAGTGTCGAGAAGTAAGAGATGCCAGGGAGTCTGTAAGCTATTGGAAGAACCAGCTAGAGTCATTACGCCAGGACAACTCCATATGGTTAAAAGAGAGAGACTATGTGATTGAAGATTATGAATCCTTTAAGAAGACCATAGACTTCTTACAAGGGGACAGGGATAAGTTTCGTGCAAAACTCGATGGGCTAGTAGGATTCTGTAATTGGGCAGCTAAAGATTTGCCCTGGAGGTTGAGAGACGCAGTCGAAGAGTTGAAAGAAGATAGCACTCCTCCAGCCATAATCAATTTCGTTCTGCTCTGCAAAGGGTTGTTGAAGAGATTCAATGAGGAACTAGAAGAGCTTCAGGCCAGAAAGCCGGCTGTTTAATTTGCTTATGTTTTGTATTTTGTTCCTTTAACAAATGTACTTTTGAACTATGACCTTTTTGGATCTCTATGTTATGTATTGGAATGAATGACGTTTAAAAAATTACTCCATTATTGTTATTATAAGTATTTTCTTTGTTTCTTCGAATTACTAACGACTAATGAAACTCGAATGAATCCCTGGAAATAAAATATGCATAACATTCGCATCTTCATTATGCATCACACTTCATGAAAATCAAAACTTACCCAACCTTTTTACCCTTTATCCAGCCACACTGACTAATCGACACCGGTACGAGACGCGAAGCAAATACAAGATGACATTAGAACAAGTGGAGGCCAACCAGGTTACCATGAGGACAGACATCAATACGATCCAGGAGAAGATGGATCAGCTGTTGGAGACGATGCTTGCAATCGCTCAGAGAGAGAGGAGCGAAGAGGAGGAAGCCAGGGAAAAAAGGAATGATGGCACGCCAGGTCCGAATCCCCAAGACGAAAGTTACATCCCCACCAAGAAGAGATTGGTTCAGATACCAGTAGGAGGCAAAGGAGATGGAGACCGTGCAGAACCTTCTGATACGTCTACTCATCATGGATCCGAAATTGGAGATGACCAGTATGATGCATTCTACATGCCCGATCAACCAAAGCCCAAGATACTTTCAGATCCTGCTGCAGATAGGCTTCGTGCCCTGGAAAAGAAAATCAAAGCCATAGAAGGAAACAACATCTTCGGTGCTTCTGCCATGAACATGCGTTTGGTATCGAATTTAGTCATCCCAGCTAAATTTAAAACCCCTGATTTCGAGAAATACAAAGGACAAACTTGTCCAAGAAGTCACTTGGTGATGTATTTCAGGAAAATGGCTGCTCATACCGAAAATGACAAACTACTCGTACACTGTTTCCAAGACAGTTTGAGTGGAGCATCTCTGAGATGGTACATGAGTTTAGAACAAGGCCGAATTCAAAGTTGGGAGGATTTGGCTGACGCATTTCTCCGTCAGTACAAATATAACTTAGATATGGCACCCGACCGAATGCAGTTGCAGGGGATGGCTATGAAGGAGAGTGAGTCATTCAAAGAATATGCCCAGCGGTGGAGAGAGTTGGCTGCTCAGGTAGAGCCACCATTGTCTGAGAAGGAAATGACCGGTATATTTGTGGACACCTTGAAGGACCCATTCTTTGATCGATTAGTGAGCAGTGCCGCATCTGACTTCGCACATCTCGTCACGATTGGAGACCGCATAGAGAAGGGGTTGAGGGATGGAAAAATTCCTGGAGCAGTGACAACATCTAGCGCACCAAAGAAATATTCTGGAGGATTCCCAAAGAAAAGAGAAGGGGAAACAAACGCTATATCCAGGAACTACAAAGGGAAGCAACAAGCTTCATATGGTCAAGTCGCCGCCGTGGTACCTATACCCTATCAACAGCCGACGCAGCAACAACAAATGTATCAACCACAACATCAACAACATCATCATCAACAAAATACCGCACCACCAAGACATTTCAAGCCAAGACCTCCAAGAAGACAACTTGATCCTCTACCAGTACCTTATAGTCAGATATTCCCCTATCTGCAGAAAGAGGGCCTTCTAACATTGAGGGAGTTAAAACCAGCTGTTTTTCCATATCCACCGGGATACGACGCTAATGCCCATTGTGAATTTCACATGGGAGCACCTGGTCATACTTTGGAAAACTGTTTCGCATTTCAGAATCGAGTACAAGACTTGATCGAAGCCAAGGTCGTTTCTTTCACTCCAAGACGCCCGAACGTGAATACCAACCCTATGCCGACACATAAGGATGCTTCCGTCAGTGCCATTGAGGAGAGTGATGAAGGCAGACTGATCCGTAAGGTTGAAGAGATTCAAACCCCTATCACCATGATAGGAGCACAATTGCTAAAAAGTGGCTTGATCCTGGAAGAGATGGTTGAGGAAGAGAATAATGAAGAGTTGAGGAGTTTTATACAACGAATGCTGGATCGAGGCGAGCTACAGATAACTTACCATGTCAAAAGCAAGCGCCAGGAAGAGATAGCCGTGGTAGATATCCCCTATGATGAGGTCAGAGTAGAAATACCTATAAATACGTTGGTGATAGAGTTCCCGACACCTTTCGAATATAAAGATGAGAAGGCAGTCCCATGGATATATCAACCCAGAGCTTTTAAGCAGGGGCAGGAAGATAAACCTTTAATGATTAACGAACCAAATGTCACTTCAATTGTGGGCCCAGCGGGAATGACGCGCAGCGGCCGAGTGTTCGCACCAAGAACTGTTGATACTTCTGAGAGAGCTAAAGGGAAGGAGGCTGTTGTCCAGATCCCCATTCCTAATCAGGGGATGCAAGACATGCACCTGTCTCCTAAAGCTGGTGTCACTCATGAGGAGGCTGAGGAGTTTTTGAAAATAATCAAGAAAAGCGATTACAAGGTGGTGGATCAGCTAAACCAAACACCCTCCAAAATTTCCATGTTATCTCTCCTCCTCAACTCAGAAGCACACAGGAATTCACTGTTGAAGGTATTGAGCGCCGCTCATATCACCAAGGACATAACAGTAGAACAGTTTGATGACGTAATAGCTTGTGTGACTACTGGAAATTTCTTGGGTTTTAATGATGACGAACTACCGATTGAAGGAAAGAACCATAACAAGGCTCTCCACATCTCTTTGAAATGCATGGATACTATACTGTCAAGGGTGTTGGTAGACACAGGTTCCTCATTGAACGTCATGCCAAAGACAACTTTGATAAAACTGCCAGTGGAAGGAATAAGTATGAAGCCCAGCACCCTAATCGTAAAAGCATTTGATGGCTCAAGGCGAGCAGTGATAGGAGAGGTTGACTTACCAACCAAGACCGGTCCAACAATTTTTAATATTACATTCCAGGTCATGGATATACATCCTGGCTACAGTTGCTTACTCGGGAGACCCTGGATTCACTCTGCATGTGCTGTCAACTCCACTCTGCATCAAAAACTAAAATTCATCACAAATGACAAAATGATTGTGGTTGGAGGAGAAGAAGATATCTTGGTCAGTCACTTAACATCTTTTCGGTATATCGAGGTGGATGGCGAAATCACTGAGACACCATTCCAATCCCTGGAAGTGGTAAACATGATGGCCGTTCAACAGACCTTGGAAGTCCCGAAATCCGGACCTTCCATGGCCTCATGGCAAGGAGCTAAAGCCGTTATGGAAAGTGAAGATGCACAAGACTGGGGCAAAGTGGTGGAATTGAAAGAGAAACGAGACAAGTTTGGCTTGGGGTATGACCCATCATCACACAAAGTTGGTAACCAATCTGACAAAGAGAAGATTCCTTATGTGGAGAAAACATTCACCAGCGCTGGCCACATCTTTGGCAAGCAGGTGGCAATGATCAGTGAAGAAGACCGCAAGGAGGGGGAGTCCAGCTGGATGCGTCAAGCCGCACCTAATGAAGAACTAACAAACTGGAAGGCTGTGGAAGTTCCCCAAATATTTCAAAAGTAATTTTATCATTTTTAGACAAAACCCTGTGCTCTGCCTAAGGCACAGTGGCATGTTGTAGGGCCTCCTTTATCTTTTTCAAGAGTTTTTATCATTAATGAAATGACGTTTTGCATTCAAATTTTTGTTCCTTTTCTTTCGTTTTGATCTATTTACGAAAATGGCAATCAATTTTTTATGCACGCACATTCTAAATAAACTGCATAAATCATAACATGCAGAAACACCACTGAGACTATTGATAACGACACTGCTATGGTCCAATATGACTTTGATTGTCCAATCTACCAAGCTGAAGACGAAGTGGGGGAAGATTGCGAACTCCCTGAAGAGTTGGCCAGATTACTCAGACAAGAAGAAAAGGTTATTCAACCACACCAGGAAGATGTTGAAGTTATCAATCTGGGAACAGAAGAAGATAAGAGAGAAGTAAAGGTAGGCGCAACGCTTCAAGATACAGTGAAGACAAGACTGATAGAGCTCCTCCACGAATATGACGACGTGTTTGCTTGGTCATACCAAGACATGCCCGGATTAGACACTGACATCGTGACCCACAAGCTTCCCCTTAAAGAAGAATGCCCTGCTGTCAAACAAAAGCTAAGAAGAACTCGACCAGATATGGCTCTCAAGATCAGAGAAGAGGTGAGAAAGCAGTTTGACGCTGGTTTCCTGGAAGTCGCTAAATACCCACAATGGGTTGCCAACATTGTACCGGTGCCAAAGAAAGATGGAAAAGTCCGCATGTGCATAGACTACCGAGACTTAAACCGAGCTAGTCCCAAAGACGATTTCCCATTACCTCACATTGATGTATTAGTGGACAACACAGCTCAGTTCTCCGTATTTTCTTTCATGGACGGTTTCTCAGGATACAACCAAATTAAGATGGATCCCAAAGACATGGAGAAGACCACGTTCATTACTCCTTGGGGCACCTTTTGTTACAAAGTAATGCCGTTTGGTTTAAAAAACGCTGGGGCAACATATCAACGTGCCATGGTGACTCTCTTTCATGACATGATTCATGAAGAGATCGAGGTGTATGTCGATGACATGATTGCCAAATCCCAGACAGAAGAAGAGTACATCTCCAACCTGGAGAAACTATTCACACGTTTGAGGAAGTTTAGGTTGAGACTTAATTCTAATAAATGCACATTTGGGGTTCGGTCTGGAAAGCTTTTAGGCTTTATTGTGAGCCAAAAGGGAATTGAAGTAGATCCTGACAAGGTTCGAGCCATTCAGAACATGCCCGCACCAAAGACTGAGAAGGAGGTTCGTGGTTTCTTAGGGAGACTAAATTACATCGCCAGGTTTATTTCTCACCTCACCGCAACATGCAAACCAATATTCAAGCTTCTGAGGAAGAATCAAGGTGTGGAGTGGAATGAGGATTGTCAGATAGCCTTTGATAAAATCAAGGAATACTTGCAAGAGCCACCGATTCTAATACCCCCTGTTGAAGGAAGACCTCTCATCATGTATCTAACCGTGCTCGATGAATCCATGGGTTGTGTATTGGGACAACAAGATGAGACTGGTAGAAAAGAGCATGCCATCTACTATCTGAGCAAGAAATTTAATGATTGTGAGACCAGATATTCATTACTCGAGAAGACTTGTTGCGCACTCGCATGGGCTGCTAAGCGTCTCAGGCAGTACATGCTGACTCACACAACTTGGCTGGTATCTAAAATGGATCCCATCAAGTACATATTCGAGAAACCAGCTCTCACTGGTAGGATTGCTCGATGGCAGATGTTGTTGTCAGAATATGATATCCAATATGTTGCACAAAAAGCGATCAAGGGAAGCATACTAGCAGACCATCTTGCTCACCAACCACTGGAGGATTACCAATCGTTGAAATTTGACTTTCCAGACGAAGGACATCATGGCTGTTAAGGATGTTGAAGACTCCGAACTAGAGGAAAGCCTCGAGCCAAGAGCAGGCTGGACGCTCATGTTTGATGGTGCCTCAAATGCAATAGGCCATGGAATTGGGGCAGTGTTGATGTCTCCCAAGAATTTCCATCTACCATTCACCGCAAAGCTCTGTTTTACCTGCACAAATAACATGGCCGAGTATGAAGCTTGCATACTAGGGTTGGAAGAAGCTATTGAGTTGAAGATCAAGATACTAGAAGTATTCGGGGACTCCGCTCTAGTCATACATCAGATCAGAGGCGATTGGGAAACAAGACATGCTAACCTAATTCCATACCGGGATTATGTGCTGAAGCTACTCCCCAAGTTTGACGAAATCACTTTCTCTCATATTCCTCGAGAAGAGAATCAGATGGCAGATGCCTTAGCAACTCTGGCCTCCATGTACAAATTGATATGGCCCAACCATCAGCCTCATATTGAAATTAGGCGTTTCGATGAACCTGCTCATTGCCTGACGACAACAGAAGAGCCAGATGGTAAACCTTGGTTCTTTGATATCAAACAGTATCTAGAGAAGCAGGAATATCCGGCAGAGGCTTCCAGTCTTGACAAAAGGACCCTCCGGAGATTGGCATCAAAATTCCTCTTGAATGGAGAGGTATTGTACAAGCAAAACTACGACATGGTTTTGTTAAGGTGTGTGGACAAACATGAAGCAGATCAACTTATGAGGGACATACACGAAGGTTCTTTCGGTACGCACGCCAATGGGCATGCCATGGCCAAGAAAATTCTAAGGGCAGGTTACTACTGGTTGACAATGGAAACTGACTGTTATCATTACACCAGAACATGCCACAAGTGCCAAATTTATGCTGACAAAATACACGTGCCGCCTACCCCGCTGAATGTCATAGCATCACCTTGGCCTTTCTCTATGTGGGGGATCGACATGATTGGAATGATAGAACCCAAAGCGTCAAATGGACACAGATTTATCTTGGTGGCCATAGATTACTTTACCAAATGGGTGGAAGCCGCGTCTTATGCAAATGTCACAAAGCATGTGGTCGCCCGTTTCTTGAAAAATAACATCATATGCCGATATGGTATTCCCAACAAGATCATCACTGATAATGGGTCCAATCTCAACAACAAGACCATGGATGAATTATGTGCAACATTCAAGATCGAGCACCACAACTCATCACCCTATCGACCTAAGATGAATGGGGCTGTTGAGGCTGCAAATAAAAATATCAAGAAAATCATCCAAAAGATGGTTATTACGTACAAGGATTGGCACGAGATGTTACCTTTCGCATTACATGGTTATCGCACGTCGGTGCGAACTTCAACAGGGGCAACTCCTTATTCCTTGGTATACGGTATGGAAGCAGTTCTCCCTATAGAAGTAGAGATCCCCTCGATGAGAGTCCTGATGGAGGCTAAGCTAGACGAGGCGGAATGGGTTCAATCAAGGTATGACGAGCTCAACCTTATTGAGGAGAAACGCTTGAAAGCGTTAGGTCACGGTCAACTCTATCAGAGGCGTCTTAAAAAGGCATTCGACAAAAAAGTTCGTCCTAGGGTGTTTCAAGAAGGAGATTTAGTACTGAAGAAAATCTTGCCCATTCACAAAGACTCAAGAGGGAAATGGACACCAAATTATGAAGGCCCATTTGTGGTGGTTAGAGCCTTTTCCGGAGGCGCTCTAATTTTAGCAACTATGGACGGTGATGAGTTGCCGCTTCCCACCAACGCTGATGCTGTTAAAAAGTACTTCGCCTAAAAAAGTGGAATAATAAAAGCCACTAAATCGAAAACCTGAAAAGGCGATTTAGGCAAAAATGGCTATCCCGGTGGATCGAAAACCCGAAAGGGCGATCCAGGCAAAAATTAGGGATAAAAATAAAAGAATTTGACCCGCTGAGTTGAAAACCCGAAAGGGCGACTCAGGCAAAAATGGGTATCCCGGTGGATCGAAAACCCGAAAGGGCGGTCCAGGCAAAAGTTAGGGATTAATTCCAAGGCAAAAAGTTGTACTTACAGACATCTGACATACCTTCGAAGACAGAATCGATCTACCTCACTTTTCAAAAGCAAAGTGCTCGGACTATCGAAGACATAAGGATCATAGCAGTGTGGAAACTCAATAAGAACTCAATTCTCATTGCCATTTTGTTTTCTATGCACTGCAATTACCTCATTAAGGAATTGCGTCTTTATGTACAATCACCCATTTAAGGGTCAAATCAATAAAAGAGAATTTTTCTCAACAAAGTGTGCCCAAATCATTTTTTATTTTATCTGTTTGTTTGCAAAGAACCTTTTATTTTTGATAAACATCACTTTTAAAAACTATTGGAGAAAATAAAATGCATGTCTGAATAAAGTGGTAAAAATTGCTTTTGAAACAGTAAGCTGACGAATCCTTTATTCCTCAAGATTCACTCTTGTCTTTCATAATGGTGCAGGACTGATTGCAGAGGATTATGTTCCTTTCAACTACTGATTCATACCTCTCATAAATGTACTCACGGTATAGCCAGACCTGGGCAAGGCTCCATCACCTTTCCAACAGAAATATTGATAAATCATGGACGGAGTATCGCGTGTCGAAAAGTCTGAACCTTTCAATGACTCGGAACAACCCAAATATATTCCCAAAACCACCTAGCAGGGGCATTAAAATTTGATTTCCATTGATAGCCCCAAAGATAAAAAAATCTATGTTGTTGGCATCATATCTCAAAGCGAAATGTCTTAACCGGGGCATATCCAATTACCCAGTTGCATTCTTACATACATCACAAGCATCATTTCATGCATAATTTCCTTCCAAACAAGGAAATAAAAAAAAACAGTCATATCAATCGTCAACATACTCATGCATAACACTCCCACAAAATGGGGATTTCAGCAAAAATAAAAATCATTCGCATTCCCACAGCCAAATGTCCCCAACAATTGCATACTTGCATGCATCTCATGCATCATCCCATGCATAGTATTCCCACCTAAAGTGGAACATCATACAAAAATCAAAATATCAGGATCCAAGGTCATTCATGAATATCTTAAACATTCCTCATTTCCAAATAAAGTTATTTCCCTGCATGTGCTCGTAGAATTATTTCTCGGCAAATCATTGTTCAACTTTATGATTAAAAATGATATCCCCAGCATTTTTCTTTACAGTCATTGCTCCCCAAGTAGAGGTTACCCTAAAAAGTCTCTTATGAGCCTTTTCCCCTGCAGAGCATTTCTAGTATGTCTCCCTCAAAAGGAGTCTTTTCTTAAAATTCCCCCAACAGACGAATATTCGAGATACTGCTTCATTTATCTGAAGAATCTCATTTCTCTGTTTGAGATACTGCTCTAATATCCTCGGAGAGTCTTAGATTCAATTAAGGTATTTTTCCTTTGCTGGAATATTTTAATTCTATCATATGAGATGCTGTTTCGACTTGATATAGAGAATCTCATTTTTACTGTTTGAGATGCTGCTTCATCAATATGAAGAGTCTCATTTCAGATTTTTTAGAGATGCTGCTCTAAGTATCCTCGGAGAGTCTTAGATTCAATTAAAGTATTTTTCCCTTGTTGGAATATTTTAATTCTATCATATAAGATGTTGTTTCGACTCGATACGGAGAATCTCACTTTTACTGTTTGGGATGCTGCTTCATCAATATGAAGAGTCTCATTTCAGATTTATTTTTAGAGATACTGCTCTAATATCCTCGGAGAGTCTTAGATTCAATTAAGGTATTTTTCCTTTGCTGGAATATTTTAATTCTATCATATGAGATGCTGTTTCGACTTGATATAGAGAATCTCATTTTTACTGTTTGAGATACTGCTTCATCAATATGAAGAGTCTCATTGTAGAAATTTTTTTAGAGATACTGCTTTAATATCCTCAGAGAGTCTTAGATTCAATTAAGGTATTTTTCCCTTGCTGGAATATCTTAATTATATCATATAAGATGCTGCTTCGACCCGATACAGAGAATCTCACTTTTACTGTTTGAGATGCTGCTTCATCAATATGAAGAGTCTCATTTCAGATTTTTTAGAGATGCTGCTCTAAGTATCCTCGGAGAGTCTTAGATTCAATTAAAGTATTTTTCCCTTGCTGGAATATTTTAATTCTATCATATAAGATGCTGTTTCGACTCGATACGGAGAATCTCACTTTTACTGTTTGGGATGCTGCTTCATCAATATGAAGAGTCTCATTTCAGATTTATTTTTAGAGATACTGCTATAATATCCTCGGAGAGTCTTAGATTCAATTAAGGTATTTTTTCCTTTGCTGGAATATTTTAATTCTATCATATGAGATGATGTTTCGACTTATATAGAGAATCTCACTTTTACTGTTGAGATGCTGCTTCATCGATATGAAGAGTCTCATGCCAGATTTTCTTTATACTGCTCTAGCATCTTGAAAAATCTTGAGTTTTAGCTAGGGATGTCATTCCATTGCTAACATATCTCGACTGTGATGTCCAAGATACTGTTCTGACGACTCCTAGAAAGTCTTGACTGTTCCATTTTACTGTGGGATGACGTCTTTTTGCCATTTCTCACCGCATTTTCTTCCTGTATTTTCTTCCTTTCATTGCCTAGGACAAAATTTGGGTCTTCTTGTATTTAATTATCTCCCACCGTGAATGCGTAAAGACTACTGTCGTTATCACTTACCGGTTTAAGGTAATTAAATAGGGGCAGCTATCATACCCCAATTTTGTCCGGCCATTTTGGTTTAATCCATGAGATTTCTTTGTTTCAAAAATCCCATATTTAGAATTTGCATTTTTTAGAAAAAAATAGAATCATGTTTTTTTTAATTAAAAGTCTCATGTTTAGATTTTTTTGTATTTAAAATAGAATTGTGTTGTTTTTAAATTAAATTACTATACTTAGTAATTATGTTGTTCTTTAGATTAATTCATTATACTTAAATTAGAAATTTGTTTTTAAATTAAGTCGTTATACTTAAATTAGAAATTTGTTTTTAAATTAAGTCATTATACTTAAATTAGAAATTTGTTTTTAAATTAAGTCATTATACTTAAATTAGAAATTTGTTTTTAAATTAAGTCATTATACTTAAATTAGAAATTTGTTTTTAAATTGAGTCATTATACTTAAATTAGAAATTTATTTTTAAATTAAGTCATTATACTTAAATTAGAAATTTATTTTTAGATTAATTCATTATACTTAAGTTAGAAATTTGTTGTTTTTAAAAAAAAAAGTTGAAATTGATTAGCATAAATAAATATTGAGTTAATTTTTGAAAGATTAAAAGGTTGAATACATAATTATTAATGGTTATTAGACTTTTAATTCAATAAGTTACATAATCCAAGCACACATTTGTCTTAAAAAAAACCAATGTAATTACAGTGAAATTTGCTACAAATGGGAATAAATCCTAAAGACCAAAGTCAGGTAGTCAAATGGAAATCTCTTTGAACTGGGGCGCGCCTCCAACCTTGCTGTATTACAGCCCACAAACTATCCATCAAAGTCACTTCACGTTGTAACCTGCAAGGACAAAAATAGCTTAAATAAAAAGCACTTTTCAAAAGCACTTAAAGAACTGAAAAACAATTAATTAAATTACTCAGTTCAAAGCTTTATCTAGAGGACTAACTTGAACATCTGAAAAGGCATTGCAACAATAGCTTAAAACAGTAACAAATTATCAAAAGTAGAATCCCATATAATCTGGAGAAAAAGTGTAACAGCAGGGAGTTTTTTTGAGATTCAAGAAATTCACCATAAAAGATTCATTAGAACACAACAGCAAAGATAGAGATTTCTTTTCTAAAACCCTAAGGAACTCACACGAACACAGAGCAAGATTTCAAAAAATCTAAAAAGTTAACAACAACAACACAACAATTTTTTTCCTAAAAAACCCTAAGAGGTTAACGAAAAGAAACAGGCACATGAGATAACAGAACGATTTGTTTTTGAAAACCCAGAACACATCAGCAAGAACAACACGATATTACTTCATCATCACCAAGAAACGAAAACAGAGGAAGGAAATCGCGAAGGAGAGTGCTTACCAGGGTTCGTTGAAGAGCGCCGCCGTCAGGTTGGTTTCCTTTGCTCTTATTTCAATCTCCTCACATTGCCTTCGTGATCGAATCCTTAATGCATGCGAAGCCCCCATTCTTTTTTTTGCTTCAAACTGTGGTTGTTGTTGTTTTGATTAGAATTTAGGGTTATGTTTGGGATTCAAGATCTGGACGAATGGGTTGTTTTTTTTGGAAATCCAAGCCTGGATTCGAACTCAGAGGGCTTGGTTTAGGTGGGGTAGGGTTTTGGGTGGTTGAACCACCGCGAGATTATGGCGGCGCCACCGTGACTGCTCCTTAGCGTCGTCGTGGAGTTCATATTGGTCGCCATGTTTGTTTTCTTTTCCTAGTATTTGATGGCTTCAGCTTTTTATTTTTGAGTTAAGAGAAAGTGGGGGTATTAGGAAATAAAATAATGTGTTTTAAGGTGGAGCAGTTACTGGATATTAAATTGAGAATTATTACCATTATTTTTTTTTAAAACATGTGACCAAGTCTAGTTTCATTTATTGCCAAATCTGACTGAATGGTCTTTTCCCAACTTCACCGTGAAGTAGCACGCGCCAGGGAATATAAAGAGGGTAGTAGGGACGGTTGGCTTCCATGTATAATTTGTTTCCATTAGATTTATGTGGTAACAGGATTTGGGCTTAAATTATTTTTTTTAATTATTTTTTAAAGAATGGTCATGACAATATATATAAAATATAATAATAAAAATGAGATAGAATAATACATGTTGTTTATATAATTATCACACTTTATTTGTAAATTTAATTAAGGACAAACCTTTATTCACTTTTGTAGAATTGGTTTGAATTAATACTTTGCATTTTTCTTGGCTAAACTCATTTGTGGAATTCCAATGTCACGTAAATCATGTTTTCAATTATAATGATATCCACTTGTTAGCTCTAAGTGTTGTAATTTCAATAAACCATTAAAAATTAAGTAATTCTAGATAATTAGTTTTAATTAAGTTAATTAATCAATTGAGATTTTGCTTAATTAATTAATTACTATTAACTAAATTAACATGATTATTTGGCTTAATTAAATAATTTTTGACAATTAGTTTTAGTTAATTTAATTAATCAATTCAATCAAACTTTAATTAATTAATTTGGTTAATTAAATATTGATTAATTTATTTCACTCCAATTCATCATTGATTCAAAATATCCAAACCAATTTTCAAACAATTCTCGATTCAAAGTCGAGCCCATTTTCAAAACACCTATGTAAGTCGATCGCTTGTAAAAGCATCGCCATCAACCTCACATGGCTTACTCTTGGGCTTTCTTACAATGAGACCTATTCGGTTTTAATTGATCGATTAAATGGATTATTCACCAAATAAATTCAATTCATTTACAAGAATGCAAATTTTAAAGCCTCGATCCGACATCGAAACATAAATTAAAATATTTAATCACATTTAAACAACGCTTCATTTGAAAATGAAAAGGGGGATGGTTTTGAGTTTTCAACTCCTCTCCTCGATTATTTGAATACGAGTTTTCTTACTCGGTTAGTCAAATGGTCGTCATTTCTAATTCATTTAAGCACAAACAAATCAAATCCTTTTACAACAAGAAACTAAAAGGGAGATAACTTTGAGTCTTCAATTTTTTCTCCACGACTATTTGAATACAAGTTTTCTTACTTGGTTATTCAAATAATTGTCGTTCCTCTACCAACTTCCAAACTCCGATTAAATCGAAATATTTTCATAATAAGCTAAATGAAAAGGGAGTTGACTTTGAGTTTTCAATTTCACTCCTCAATTGTTTGAATACGAGTTCTCTTACTCGGTCAGTCGAACAATTGTCATTTTTTACAATTAATAAATTAATCAAATCATTTCATAATAAACTATACGAAAAGGGAGATGGTCTTGAGTTTTCAATTCCTCTTCTCAAATGCTTGGATATGAGTTGTCTTACTTAGTCGTTCGAGCATTTGTCGTTTATTCTAAAATACGTCAATCATATACAACCTTATTTTCATAATTACTCAGATGAAAAAGAAAGTGGTCTAGAGTCTTCTATTCCTCTTCCCGATTATTAGGATACGAGTCGTCTTACTCGATTATCCGAGTAATCGTCATCCATTTAAAATACCTTAATTATTATCAACTCCTTTCTATAATTAAGGATGAAAAAGAAAGTGGTCTAGAGTCTTCTATTCCCTTTCTCGATTATTAGGATACGAGTTGTCTTACTCGACTATCCGAGTAATTGTCATCCAACAAAAATGTCTCAACACATCAAATTTATCTGTCCTCGCCCTCGTGCGATCGAAACCAGTCAAACAAAATATCCAACATATTAATCCAGCTTGTCACCCTCGCGTGATCAAAACTCTTTTCAAAAAGAACACTATTTAATCCTTTCTAATGCGCATAACAAACCAGTGCTTAAGCCTCCGCCAAGAGTAGACAAGCCAACGTTTAACCTTTAGGATGCGATCTAAACAGTTGTTCGTTAAAAAACACCAACCAACCGTAGTCCCCGAACTACGAATGCTCTGATTTCCTTATTATACCATAAGGACACGTAGGCAGGAGATTGCTGTATCTTCGCGAGCACACTAATAAAAAACCTCCCCTTTCTCCTTTCTGAGGTTCTCATCCATTTCTATTTTTAAATAATTTTATAACCTAAAGATAACAAACAAACATAAATTAACACTCGAAACGCACATTAGAACTAAAAGGTTCCCGTTGAGTACAATGGACGTAAGGGGTGCTAATACCTTCCCCTTACGTAATCCACTCCCGAACCCGAATATGGTTGCGATGACCATTATTCTATTTCCTAAAGGTTTTATCGATATTTTCCTATCCATTCATTCGGATAAATAAAGTTCGGTGGCGACTCTGTTCGAAAGTAAATATTTTCCGTGACCATCACGAGGAATTGTATTTTTCGAGATGCGACAGGATTTATGGGCATTTATTTCTGAGACGCCGGAGTGCTGTCCGTGTTATTTATCAGTGGGGATCCGTTTATTTCAGGATTCCCCGGGCCGATTCAGAGGGTCTTATGATTGTCTGCTCAGAGATTGTCTGATGATGATGGTAATGTATCTTTCAGTTCCGTTTATTTCGGAACTCCCAAGTCGGATTTGTGATTGCTCAGTACCGCAGATGGTTGTGATCAGTTCAGAGATTCAGGCTTCAGTGCAACAGATGTTCAGATGACTTGGAGGATGGCACAATGCATTGCATTCATTCATCAGCATCATTAACATTTTGCATTTACCTGCATCTAACACATGTTTATCCATATGCAGGGGCATTTTTGATCGAGATCCTGGTCGAGAGACTTCTTGCTCAGATATGAGGACCGGTTTGAAGGATGATGTTGTCTACAGCTTCTTTGACCCAGAGATCAGTTTGCTGAGAGATATGATAGCATTGATTACGCCCGACCATGTGGGGATGTTTCGTGAGACCTATGGGGGTATTCTGAAGATGGTTTTCAGACTCGCTGACAGAGATAGGAGCGCCATCCATACTCTTCTCCAGTTTTATGATCCTGGTTTGAGGTGTTTCGTCTTCTCCCACCTGTGTTGTTTCCAGTGTGTGTGTGTGTGTGATGTTTGTGAGCAACTTCTGTTTTAGCAACCTTTTTCTTTCCTTTTGAGCGTGGATCCCGTCGAGTACGACGGATGCGTAGGGGTGCTAATACCTTCCCTTCGCATAACCGACTCCCGATCCCATTCTCTTTGGTCGCGAGACCATGTCTTTCTCAGGTTTACTTCGAGCGTTTCCTTTCCCTCTTTTGGGATAAATAACGCACGGTGGCGGCTCTGTTTGTTTTGTTTTAGTCCGCCGGTTGTTTTTCGCGGATGCGACACTAATGTTTAGAAATTAATTCAATTCTAAAGTCAAGTAAAGCCTAATTTTAATCTAATTAAAATTCCTAAGTAACTTCTAATGAAAGAGCTAATTAATTCTAAGGGACTTAATCCAATATTGTGCTAACCATATTCTACAATCAAGATTTAATGTCCCATGGTCAAAATTAATCTAATTAGTCTAAGGTTATCCTAAAAAGTCAATTAAGAAAACAAAAGAAAAAGGTAATTAAAAATGGGGTATGAATTGAAACTAGGAGTGCAATTAGAACTGGATTCATGGGCTTCAGCCTGAGCCCAAGGCTGTTTTTGGCGCAAGGAGTAAAGTTCCAAAAAATGGTATATGGAACAAAACGAGCATGGGCCACGTCTGGGCCCAATGCTAATTCCTTCTTTCTCACAAACACTGGGGGTGTAGTGGTGAAAGGTAGGTGGATCGGTGAAAACATTAATAGGCCTCATGAAGCCCGTTTTCAATTTCTTTAAAGACTATAGGGGGTGTATTAAGAATATTTGGTGTGTGACAAGCAAATCTCATGGGCCCTATCACTTAAGCCCAACCTCTTTCTTTTGTTGACTTGTCTAAGTCAACAAATTCAAAATGACCTTCAAACGCGCGTTAATCTCTCCCTTGGTCTCTCCGTTCGTCCGCCTCGAAACACCGCGATGGCGTCCGTCGCCGGCGCCGGTAATGGCCTATCACTAAGATGATACCACCAATGGATGCCCCAAGATGAGCTAAACACGGATATGGGGATAGGATTCAAAGACGGTCTTTGTGGTGGTCGAATCGAACAGATAAAGGGAAGAACCCTAGCTATCTACCGGTTTAATTAAATGGCTCATGGTGTGAATCAAACCTTAGTACCATGGGGCTTCTGCTCCATAACATAGATACTACACCTTGGCGTGCTTAGAGCAAGAAAAAGACACGAAATGGAAAATGACATACCGGAGAAGATGATCGGAGAATTCTCCGATAAGTTCCTTGAATTTAATTCCTTCATTTTCTTCTTCTTTCGTCTTCTTCTCCTTATTCTAGCTCAGAATGATGGAAGTGATTAACAATGTGGCTTAGCTCAAACAAAGTTGGAGCTTCAATGTGAAGCTTCAAATGCTTTTGGAAGAGAGTAGAGCTCTGGTGAGGGTGAGGGAATAGGTTGCAGATAGATTCAATTCGTGCAAATGGCCAAGGGTTCCTAAATGATGATGATGAATGTGATTAAATAGGCATTAGGTTTGGATTGAGATAGGTTTGGGATTAGGTATGGAATTAGTTAAACATGGTTTGGATTTAGTTGGACTCAACTCACTGAGTTAATTGTAAAAACTTAGTTAGTTAGAACCGACTCAGTTAGTTAAGTTGGTTAATGTGAATGAATTGAGACTTTTGACCGGCTGTGCAGGTTGTTACTTAAATGGATATGAACTCCAAGGGCTTTAGTAATAACTGGTTGAACATGTTGCACTTAAGTGGTATTGGTCCATTGGTTTAAATGATGACTGGTTGGGCCTGTTATGTGGTGTTAGTGCTGCTATGCCATGGAACTTTGCATCGTGTTACTCTACCACTGAAACTTGTCTTGAGCTGTTATCCATGTCACATGTATGGGTTGTTTGAAAACTTTTCTGGATGGCTTAAATTATGGTGATTTGCTAGGTCTTGGACTTTGTTGTGCAAAATGTTGTACAATTTGAAATGGATATGTGAAGGTTTGACATGCCTAGCTTGAGTCTAAAACAGGTTTTGGGAGGGCTTATCTTGATGCAAGTTGGTACATTCATGGTGTTTGCAAGGTAACCTCATGGTCTTGTTATTGTAGAGTTGTTAAGTTAACTCAATGCTTCCAAGTGCCTTTGCTTCAGGTCTGAGTGCATGTGCAAGGAACTATGGTGCCGCACAGTTGCATTTGCATGGTTTGTACAAATCCATAGGATGTTTTGACTTGTCTTTGGTTCTACAGGTACAACTTACCCTCACTGCTTCCATTCTGGCCTTGACATGGTTCTTGGTTGCAATGTTGGTTCTGTTATTCACTGCAAGCTTTGAGCATAATCATTGAACCACACTCATGGTACAACTTGGTCATGGCATGTTAACTTGTGTTAGTAATGAACTGTTAGTATACTCCCTGTGATCACTTGATGCTTGGTGTTTGATGACTGGCAGGATATTGTAGTCATGGTTGTTACACCATTGGACTCAAACTGCAGGTAGCTTGGAAGTGGATGAATTCTGCAATCAAAGCCAGTGTTGTAGGTGATTGCACTTCATGTTGGTTTAAGTGTTGGTCAATACTATCCTTGTCCTGCTGTCCACTATGCTATTGTTCACAACTCCAGTATTGCTTGACAGGTTTTGTTTTGTTTTAGGTAGCATAACTTCCATATTCAACAATGCATTGCCCTGACTTGGACAGTTTGGCAGCATGACTTTACCTTGGCTCTCTGACTTTGTGGATGCAGGATTGCTTATGAACCTGGTTGTTGTGGCTTTATGTTAGCTTCCAGACAAGCTATGATTAAGTTAGGTATTGTGACATGATTTTGGTTAATTATTTTGGCTTTTCTTTGGCATGTTTTCACAACTGGTTCAGTTGGGACCTCGACCCTTCAACTACATGTTTTTTTCACTGAATCATTTTGGATTGTTGGACAGGATGCTAGTGTGCTTGGAGCAGGTTTGTTGCAGGTTCATAAATTGGTGTTGATTTGTGGTGAATGGTTGTAGTTTGGAAGCACTTGTCTGTTGCAATTTACTATGCTCATGATATGTTGTAGCAGGTAGCATTGTAAGCTGCTAACTTGTGTTCTCTGCCACTTGACTCAGATGCTGCAACATGGGTGGTTCTGCTTTGGTGGTGCATTGCTGTTGAGATGCTTACTGCTAGATTAATGTCATGACATGCCTCAGGTTCATACTATGTTGAAACCTCCCATTATGCGCATGGTGTATGCTTGGCCCTGGTTGCAGCCTGTTGCCCTGTTGTGATTTGTTTTAGCCATGTTAGTGCAGTTACTTGCAATGCATTCTGCAGGTCTGGGTTGGTTGACTGGTTTGGCACGTTTCTGCTTGCAAGTTTATGACAAGGCTCAAGGTTATCATGTAGTGAATGTATGCTCTCCAGTGTAGCTTTCCATGTTGCCCTTGAGTTAAGTGATGAAGGATGGATCACACTGTGTTAGGTTGTGCTGTGCTAGAGCCATTAGGATTTGGTTTGGGGCAGACCAAGACCAAGATTTGACAAGCCAAAATATGAGGTTGAATCATGAGACCACTTACTTGGAAATGAAGCAACCAAGGGAGCACACAACCAAACATGGAAATTGGATCAAGAATCAAGGCAAAAGGCTAGATTAGGTTTTGGATGACCAAGAATGGGGAGGTTGACTTTGGTCAAAGTTCACCAAAAAGTCAACTGTTGACCAAAGTCAACAAAAGGTCAAAAATTCAAATTTCTTTGTATTTTCTTTGTAAACGGACAATGTATTGGTGATCGTGATGGAATTTAGGGTTTATGGATTTTGGGTTGACTTTGGTCAAAGTTGACCAAAAAGACAACTGTTGACCAAAGTCAACAATTGGTTAAAAATGTCAATTCTTGTATTTTCTTATGTTGAATCACATGGAATAATTTAAAATGACATGAAATGGACTGAAATGGATTAACCCATGGGTAGAAATTGGTTTCCAAATTGTTTTATTTTATGACTTGGACTTTTGAAAAATAACTTGACTGATAATGTACATGAACAAAGCCATCAAGTGAGACCATAAGATTAAGGTTTTGACATAGTGTCCATGTACCAATGGCATGACCAACAAATGGCTTGAAACACAAGGAATTTGGATATTCAGATGATCAGGACCAAAGGCATATCCCCAACCATATGGATAGAATCATTGACTTGGGATCATGACCAATACTCCAGGAAGGGTTAGGCCCAAGCAAAAAATGACAAAGGGTAAAGATTGAAGGATCGTGAGCACACAATGAGGCCACCAAGTTCATCTAATTCCCATCTTCTGATTAGGGCTTTGAATACCAAGATCAGGCCTGGGTGAAGCCCCATGAAGTCATGCCTTGAGGAATTAGGGCTCTGAAGGCCCCTAGACTGTCTGGCCACACCTTTGTTGAAATCAAACTTTCATCACCCTCATTAGGGTTTCACATTCCGTATGCTGATGATATGATTAGACCATGCCCTTGGACTTTGATGTCTATGTAAACTCTAGCACTATGGGCTCAAGTTTCTTATGAATCCATGAGGAATGATGCATGTGGATGAGTTATGTATGCAAGTCATCTCCTGATCAAGTGATTGGATGCATAGGTGAGAAAGGGGAGGGAAAATTTAGGGGTACAACATCAATTACCATTCACTAACTAGCATACTAAGCTTCAAGTTCAGATTCAAACAAATAACTGATTCTAACAAAAACTAACAGAGTTACGAATTTTAACTAACTTCTTCATGAAAATCATTTAACTATAACATGTTCCCTAACTTGTAACAACCCCCGCCCCCCATAACTTTCCTGATTCAGATGCAAGCCTCACTCTTAATAACTTTTCATCCTCACCTTCATTCATCAACATCATAATTCTACAAAAAAATCAACTTTTGCAGAGAACATTCTTTCAATTCTCTCTGAACACTCCTTCAATTCTCTCTGAATCCTCTCTAATTTACTCACTCTCACGCATAAATTCAATAAAAAACAAGATGTTTCTCAATCCTACAGACTACACACGAAGAAGGAGAAGAAGATTACACTACCATAGAAGAGTTTGAATTGCTTACCATACTGAGGAGCCTCTGATTTTATTCATCTTCAAGCTTCAACACCTTCCAAGACAAGTCTATGTCTTACAGGTCGGGGGAACTTTCCAATTCTTCCATTGTTTGCTTTCTTTTTGACACCACAATGTAGCTTCAGGAGCAAGGAATCAAAGCCCTAACGTATCAGGCTCTGATTCCTCTTTGACCTCATTTAATTTTAGTTTTCACAATCTAGGCTTCTTGGTTTGATTTACGATTTGAAGCAATTTTGCATGAGTTTAGGCCAAAATGAAATTAGAGCGAGAGAGAGGAAGTCAGGAAGAGTAGTATGATGATGGTTTTTGGTGTTTTAGACTAACTCCGCTGCCTCCGGTGAGATTGTTTTGAGAGATAGAAAGGCAAGGAAACATAAAATATTGAGAATGAATTGTTTATGGGTACTCCCTCCACACTTCCTTTAACATCCGTGTGGGCCTGAGCATTTAGGTCCATAATTTTCACTGCGTACACCCCTATACTACTTAGGCACTCCTTTTTTGAATTAGACACTACAAGAATAACACATTGGGCTTGCTCAACATAAGCCCAACGCATTGTCAGGCCACACGCTCTATAGCTGTATTGCACCCCCTGTAATATATTTTTTCTTTTTATTTTTATTTTATTTTTTTAATTTTTTTGGCTATACTTTTTTCTTCATTTTAGTCTTTTGTTACACATTTTTAATGCATAAAAATGCGTTTCATTTTCGTTAATAAAACACTTTAAAAATAATGATACTTTAGATTTTAATTAGGAATTAGATCTAGTTCTTATATTTAGTTTTTAGGATTAATTCCATTTAATTTCCAATTAGTTTCTTTAGAATTAGGGTGTATACTTATCTTGGTTCTTGATCAAATAAAGTCCTTGTGCTTGTAATGCCTTTAGCATGATCTTTGTCCCTGATTGATTGGTTAATCAAAGTCATCTTTGATCAATTAATCACTTGTTCATAACTTGTCTACTTCCCCTATCCAATCAAGTGATCATAAGCCTCTTGATCACTTGATGAGATTAGACCTTTGTACCCGCACTGCACTGTACCACTCAAGTCATATTCAAGTCAAGACTTCATACTCAAGACATTCAAGACTGGAACATTGCTTCATCCTTCAAGCACAATAAAAAGATTATTCTTTCAACACTTGTCAGTTATGATGCGAATTGTGTGCCACGAGCCTTAAGTAGTGGAGAAGGAATGGGAGGGACTATCTCTATCCTCATTTTGAATATCTTTGAATACGGGACGCCTGACTCAGTTGTTCAAAGTTTTCACCTTCATTCATAGACTTTATTTCAATTCAAGTCAAATGTTTGTCAAGTCTTCTCCCCCGCAAACAACACTGCAACAATTAACATCAACAATACTTGTCTCTTTGGACCAAACACAATTCTCTTTGGTTACTTGTGGTTGAACCAAACCCCTCTCTTTGGGTTAATCACCTTCTCATGGTTAAACACCCATCTCTGAACCATACTCCTCTCTTTGGGTTAATCATCTTCTTACGATTAAAACCCTTTGCATGCATGTTCACCTTGTCATACCCAATGCTCAGGAAAACCCTCATCTTGCATGCTTTCCTTGTCATACCCAGTGCTTAGGAAATCCACCTCTTGCATGTCTGCCTTGTCAGTCCTAGTGCTTAGGCATACCCCCTTTGCTTTCATGTTTGTCTTACCAGACCCAATACTTAGACAAACCCTTTTATTTCACGTTTGTCTTGTCAGACCCAATGCTTAAACAAACCCTTTTCATGCATGTTTTTATTGTCAGACCTAGTGCTTAGACAAACCCTTATTACATGTTTGCCTTGTCAGGCCCAATGCTTAGGCAAACACCCTTTTTTAGGTCTTGATCTTCAGATCTGGGCAAAACCTATAACTCTGTATTGGCTAATCACCATCTATTGGTTAAATGCCACACTCTTTGGTTCAGATACACCTGCTCTATAGGTTCAAACAACACAATCTTGGTACAAATAACACATTCACAACACTTTCCCTATTTCACAACTCTTTTCAATTCAAGCAACTCTTTATTTTTCTTTTCACCATACAAACCTTTTTTCAAAACTCTTTTCTTTTCATAGAAGAACTGTTATAATTCGTTCGTTAGCTATCATACTAAAAACTTAGAGCATCCGAACAAGGATCGAAATCAGCTAATGTCTACACACTTCTAGGATACGCTTATAACCGTTTCCTAAAAATAGCCAACGCATCCGTATTTTCTATCATGAACTACATAACTCTGATTTTCTCATCGCACTATGAGATACGTAGACACGAAGATTCGAATCCTTGGTGAGTACATTAATTACTAAACTTATTTTTCCCATTTTATTCATTTGTAAGTAACCTTAAGATGATAACTCTCATTCGCGCAAAGAACAATCAAAATGGTTCTCGTTTAGTACAACAAATGTGAGAGGTGCTAATACCTTCCCCTTGCATAACCGACTTCCTTACCCTGTTTCTCTTCCCCTGAGTTTTATCAATATTTTCCCTTTCCTTCGGGAATTAATAAAGTTCGGTGGTGACTATGTTATATCTTCGAGCCTGCGATGCGCTCGGGTATTTTTCGTGACACGGCAGTTGGTGACTCTGTCAGGGATTGCTTGTTGGGACTCCCCAGCGAGATGACGACTCTGCTATGGATTCCCTAATTAAGTCAGACCTAGTTTTGTTTGTTTTATTTGTTTTTTTGGGTGTTTATCTTTATTGCTTTAGTTACTTTAATTTATTGCATCTTTATTGCATTCATATTTTATATTCTGGATATTTTGTTATATTTTGTGTTGTGGGTTGGGCTTTGTGATGTTACATGAATGAAAATGTTATGGTTGATGATCTTTTTCCAACCTCTGGGTTGTTGACCTTTTTTCAACCTCTGTGTTAATGATCTTTTTCCAACCTCTGGGTTATTGATCTTTTTCCAACCTTCGGGTTGTTGATCTCTTTCCAACCTCCGGGTTGTTGATCTTTTTCCGATCTTCAGGTTGTTGACCTTTTTCCAATCTCCATGGATGATGATCCTTTTTCCAACCTTTGGAATGGTGATATTTTTCCAACCTTCGGGTTGTTGACCTTTTTTCCAACCTTCGGGTTGATAATCTTTTCCAACCTTCGGGTTGTTGATCTTTTTTCCAACCTCCATGGTTGTTGATCTTTTTTCCAACCTTTAGGTTATTGGCCTTTTTTTCAGACCTCTGGGTTGATGATTTGTTTCCAACAAGTGTATCACTTCCAACCAACAAGTTGATGACAACCTTCCTTTTATTAGACATCTCTTTAAGAAAGGGTCGAGTTGAAACCTCCAACAACAATGGCCTCCTGAAACTCTCTTAATCAACTTCCAAGATCCTCGATTAAGTTATTCAGTGTCGGAGAATCAAAGTCACCAACATACCAAAAACCAGAACCAGAGTCTACCTCTGTCAATACCAGTCACTCCTTCCACCTAATAATCCACATTGTTGCATAACATATATAATCTTCGTATGAATTTAGTATATACACTACATACATGGCACATTGCATACATCATGCATAACAAACATCTATGTTGCGACTGATCTATTTCCCTAACAAAGTATTTCAGTTAATTCCCAACAGATAAACCTACAAAAGCCTATATGTCATTCAATATCCATAACAAATTCCGAATAATATACTTACCTTCCTCACATTACAATCACTTCATTCTCAATGGACAGATTTTGGAATATTCATGTATTTAATCATCTTCTACCTTGAATGCCCGAAAAGCTATCGCCATTCATACATTCAGGTCCAAGATGATTAAATAGGGGCAGATGTCATACCCCAAAATTTACCATACCTTTTTTCATTTCATCTGACCCTTTGATCCTTAGTCCATATATATACTCATGCTATATTCATTCAGATCATTCATTTACACTATCATTTTTAAATAAGTATCATTGATTCAAAGCTTTTGTTATTTATGGCACAAATGTTTGAATTGTGACAATTAACCTATCAAACTCCATGGGCTAGGGTTCTTTTATGGCATACTTAGGAATCAAACTTATGGAATTATGCTACACTGACTTGGGATGTTCATATCTTGGACTAGAATCTTTGTGGAACCTTAATCTTTGGTTTATGGTCTATAGTTATGTTGAATTATGTCATGGCATTGAATTTTGATGTTACTTGCAAGTTTGACTTTGGTCAAAGCCAACCATGGGAGGTTGACTCTTGTTGACCAACTTCTTTTTGACCCTTTCACAATTTAGTTCATTGGCTATTGGTTTTTTATTCGAGATATGGCAATTCAAGACCAAGTTTCATCTGATTCAAGATTCATTCAAATTCAAATATGCAAACAATTTCAATCTTGGAGGGAAACCATCTTTCTTAAGATACAAGACACACAGTTCATTCAAAATGCCATTTTCCATTTCAAAAACATCAATTTCATTACAAAAGGAGTCAATAATCAAATTACACAAAAAAAATTACATCTTTTAACCTACATTTGACTTTTGGTAAACTTTTGGCTTTTTGGTCAAGCAGTTGACCAAAGTCAACTAATTATCCTAAACATCCTCTAAACCTACTTTTCTCTTGATCCTTCATGAAGTCCTCGAATTTATTCAAGTTGTGCTCCAAAACCTTTTCATGGGCATTATGCCATGATAAGTCTCTTTCATGCCATGCTAAATCTTGACGCCTTGATGTTATTCCATGCAAAGCCTAGTCTATTACTACCATATGCACATCTGCCCTGCAAAAGCACACCAACATACATGATCAACACTCATAAATATGCACATTATCACAATCAAGACCAATCATTACAATTTATGATACTCAAGCCATACAAACCAAAACACGAATATGACCAATCATCAATCCTAACTTTCTAACAAATGTCCATAAACTCCAAATTCTAATCATATAACTACTACAATTAACATCACTAACAGTCACTTCAATAATCAAAAAGCACTCTAAAATCAGCTCAACACTAGTATTAAGCTCATTCTAAATTGTTCATTCCATGAGAGTTCCCATAGTCACTAACAAGTCAATCAATATGAACACAGCCTAATAGTCCTCTATCTAATTCCATGCAAATGCCATAACATGTTTCAGTTTGAATTAATTCTCTAACCTGACAGTGCCAATATGCATTTAACAATTTAAATTAACAAAGTCCCTAACTTTCACAATTTCTAATAGTGTAAATTCTAAAAGGTAATTTCAAATCATCAAACACAATTAACTCACTATTTGTTCTTTTTCTAACTAACAATGCCATAGCAGCCCTCTCAGTAGTGCTATGGTAGTTCAATACCAACGCAGCCCCATAACAGAAAAAACCAAATATCATGTTGGTAATCGGTTAACCAAAGTGGTTAACCGGTTACACCTACGATATATCAACTTTTCACAGCTCAAAATCACACATCAACTCGACAAACACATTAACACATACCATAACAGTTCCATAATCAATTCGTCTAATCCACCACATTCAGCAGGCCATATAACTATCCTAATTCATCCTACTTCTATTAACAACCAATTTCACTAAGAATGACAGTTCAATTTCATAAGCAATATCAATTCACTAACATTTCACATTAAACTAATTTCAATAAATCAACTATACTCCATAGCAATTCAATGGACATTGAACTGATTTCAAAGCATCACTAACTCACTAACATTCTTCTAACAGTCCACAAACAACTCTAACAATTAACTAACTTAGTTCACACTAACTATTCATGAGCTAACTAGCTAGTTTTCATAGCTCTACTTCAACTCCTATCCAGCTCAGGTCATAACATTCATTGAGTTTTAGAATAATAATTATTCTAGTTACAACTAACAGAAGTACACTAGGTCTGCACATAAGCATTAACACGATTCATTCATCAATTAACATTCAAGTTAACTAACAGTTTAACATATGCTAGCAACAGTTCAAGTTAATTCAAGTCACCACTAACAACTAACTCATAACTAATTCATTAATTTTCAACACTAACACAACAATTCATAACATAACAACTACGTTACTCATAACTAACACTTCAACTAACAGCTTATAACATAACTTAACAAAGTTAGCATTCAATAACTAACTTCCACTCACTAACTAGCTTTTGAAATTACTACTAACAAAGCAATTCAATCACTAACATTCATTAACTAACTAATTAGCTAATGCTTATCATCAAACTAACTTTAACTAACGTTGCATTCTAATTTTCCAAAACAATTTCACTTAGTTTCAATTACCATTCACTAACCAGCATACTAAGCTTCAAGTTCAGATCAAAACAAATAGCTGATTCTAACAGAAACTAACAGAGTTAGGAATTTCTAACTAACTTCATCATGAAAATCATTTAACTGTAATGTGTGCCCTAACTTGTAACAAACCTGCCCCATTCAGTTGCAAGCCTCACTCTTATTAACTCTTCATCCTCACATTCATTCATTAACAATCATAATTCCATAAAAAAATCAATTTCTGCAGAGAACATTCTTTCAATTCTCTCTGAATACTCTTTCAGTTCTCTTCGAATACTCTCTACTCTACTCACTCTCACGCATGAATTCAACAACAACAAGAAGTTTAGCAATCCTATAGGATATGCACGAAGAAGGAGAAGAAGATTACACTTCCATAGAAGAGTTCAAATTGCTTACTACATTGAGGATCCTCTGGTTTTCTTCATCTTCATCATCTTCAAGCTTCAACACCTTCCAAGACAAGTCTTTATCTTGCAGGTTGGTGACACTTTCCAATTCTTCCCTTGTTAGCTTACTTTTTGGCACCATAATGTAGCTTCAGGAGCGAGGAATCAAAGATCTAAGTTATCAGGCTCTGATTCCTCTTTGACCTCATTTAACTTTAGTTTTCACATTCTAGGGTTCTTGGTTTAATTTACGATTTGAAGAAATTTTGCGTGAGTTAGGGGAAAACTGATGTTAGAGCGAGAGAGAGAGAGAGGAAGGTGAGAAGAGTAGTATGATGATGGTTTTTTGTGTTTTGTACTGACTCTGCCGTCTCCCGTGCGATGGAGCAAGCAGCTCCTTTGAGACTTTTTTGAGATAGAGAAAGAGAAAGACATGGGAACATGAAATATTGAGAATGAACTGTTGCTGAGTACTCTCTCCATATTTCCTTTGGCATTCGTGTGGGCCTGGTGGTTATTTAGACCCATAATTTTCATAGCGTACACCCCAGACTACTTAGGTACCCCTGTTCTGAACTAGACACTACAACAATAAGACATTGGGCTTGCTGAACATAAGCCCAATGCCACATTGCCATGCCACACACTCTATAGTTGCCTTACACCCCCTGCAATATTTATTTTCTTTTTATTCTTTTTTTGTTTTTTTAATTTTTTGATTTATACTTTTTTTTCTACATTTTAATCTCTTGTTACACATTTTTAATGCATAAAAAATGTGTTTTATTTTCTTTAATAAAACACTTTAAAAATAATGATACTTAGATTTTAATTAGGAGTTAGATCTAGTTCTTAAATTTAGTTTTTAGGATTAATTCCTTTTAATTTTCAATTAGTTTCTTTAGAATTAGAGTTTATGCTTATCTTGGTTCTTGATAAAATAAAATCCTTATGCTCATAATTCCTTTAGTATGATCTTTATCCCTGATTGATTGGTTGATCAAATTCATCTTTGATCAATTAATCACTTATTCATAACTTGTCTGCTTCCCCTACCCAGTCAAGTGATCATAAGTGTCTTGATCACTTGATAGGATTAGACATCTGTATCCGCACTACACTAGACCACTCAAGTCATAGTCAAGCCAAGACTTTATACTCAAGAAATTTCAAGACTCTGGACATCATGACTGGATTACTGCTTCATCCTTCAAGAACAACACAAATATTCTTCTTTCAACACTTGTCAGTTATGATGCGAATTGCAAGTCACGAGCCTTAAGTAGTGGAGAAGGAATGAGAGGGAGTATTCCTATCCTCATTCTAAATATATTTGGATATGAGACTCCTTACCTAGTTGTTCAAAGTATTCACCTCAATTCATAGAATTTAGTGCAATTCAAGTTAAATAACTGTCAAGTCTTCTCCCCCACAGACAACACATACAATACTACAATAATCAACATCAATAATACTTGTCTCTTTTGATGAAACACAATTCTCTTTGGATACCCGTCTCGGAACTAAACCCCTCTCTTTGGGTTAATCACATTCTCATGGTTAAACACCCATCTCTAAGCCATACCCTCTCTTTGGGTTAATCACCTTCTTATGGTTAAATCCCTTTGCATGCATGTAGTCCTTGTTAGACCCAATGCTTAGGCAAACCTTCCTCTTGCATGCTTGCCTTTTTAGACCCAATGCTTAGGCAAGCCACCTCTTGCATGCCTGTCTTGTTAGTCCTAGTACTTAGGCAGACCCCCTTTGCTTTCGTGTTTGTCTTGTCAGACCCAATGCTTAGACAAATCCTTTTCTTTCATGTTTGTCTTATCAGACCCAGTGCTTAGACAAACCCTTTTGATGCATATTTTACTTGTCATACCTAGTGCTTAGACAAACCCTCCTCATGCATGTTTGTCTTGTCATACACAATGCTTAGACAAACCCCTATTGTATGTTTGTCTTGTCAGACCCAGTGCTTAGGAAAACACCCCTTTGTAGGTCTTGATCCTTGAATCTAGGCAAAACCTACAACTCTGCATTGGCTAATCACCATCTATTAGTTAAACACAACACTCTTTAGTTCATATACACTTGCTCTATGGGTTCAAACAACACAGTTTTGGTTTAAATATCACTTTCACAACACTTTTCATGTTTCACATCTCTTTTCAATTCAAGCAACTCTTTCTTTTTCTTTTTATCACACAAACCTTTTTTCAAGACTCTTTTCATTTCTTTTCATAAAGGAATTGTTATAATATGTTCCTTAGCAGTCAGACTTAAAGCATCTGAACAAGGATCAGAATCAACTAACGTCTACATACTTCTAGGATACAATTATAATTGTTCCCTAAAAACAACCAACAAATATGTATTTCTACGATGAACTAAGGAGCTCTGATTTTCTCATCACACTATGAGAATATGTAGACACGAGGCTTCGAATCCTTCGTGAGCACATTAATTAATAAACTTATTTTTCCCTCTTTATTCATTTTCTCATCACACTATGAGAATATGTGACTCTATTGTATCTTCGAGTGTGCTATGTGGCTGAGCATTTTTCAAGACGCGTCACTACTAAGTTATATAAGTTTGGAAGTGGGTATGTGTCTCAATTTAGGTCTAAATAATTGACGCACATAAACTACTTATTATTTGATTTTCGTACTATCACTATGTTAGAGAAACACTTTGTGTACTTCTCCTTGGTTGTAAACCCAACCATTAATATTTATTCGACGACCCTCATGGTTACATAGGCCTTATTAGGTGATTTCTTCCTCTAATGTTGAGTCTTGTTTGAAACATTCTTTTTCAGAGGGCCAATGAGTTGTAGGTCACCGCATGACTAAGTTTTGGCCTTTCGTTTGCTAACGAAGTGAAGAAATTATGGTTATTATACATACACAATGTGAATTTATCTTGCAAGGATTTGGGAATTACTTGGAGGTATGGTTTCTTGCCCCCTATTTCTGTCGGAATATTTATGCTAAACACAGATATTTAGATCTACTAGCTCTCTAGGAATTTTCCTTGGAACCATGTTCTCCTCTAATAGGTGTTGATTTTCTAGAAGGGGTAGAAAACATGTACGAGATGCAACCAAATTTATTTCAATGACCATGATCTAGTTCACTGTATCGTGGAACTTCAACTTCACATATATCGTTGACGACACTTCTCATATTGTTGCTAGTGTTGGTATCCCTAAAATGAAATTACAGAGATACTCACACCTAATAACTAGGAAATTTACCTTATTTTTTATTTTTTTATTCTTTGGTCTTAAACATTATTGAGAGTTCAACCTTCCCCCAACGTTTAGTGTCGGTACCTCTGAAACCTTGGAGGTTCCTAGTAGGGTTGTAGTATCGACTCCAAGTTCAGAGCATTGTACATTTTTGCATACATGGTGTGGCATGAACTTCTCTAGCAGAGAAAGATGAAGTCCATTATCTAAATTATAATATACAACTATATGAATTAGTCAAAGGGGAAACCTAAATTTTACTTAAAATTTCATTCTTGCAAATGCCTAGTTACATAGTATCAAAATAACTAGATGACATAGTGAAATTGTAAGTATAGTTATCCAACCTATAAGGCTAGAAAGAATGTCTTCTTGAGATTCCTTTTTAAAAACAAAAAGAGGACCTTCATTTTGATGGATCCTTGGCAATATTAGATAGTGAGAGACTTTTAGTCAAACAAAATAAACAACAAGTGCAGTTCTGGTATTTAACAAATTTTATTCATAATAATGAGAATACAAATAGTAGTATTCGATTTTTCATCGCAAGAAACCATTGTTCCAAGGTTTTTATAATTATTTTTATTTTAAATCCAAAAAATCTAATATTACTATCAGTTCAACTAATCCCCACTCAAATAGAAACTAGAACCTATCAAGTATATGTGTGATCAATATTTTTATTAAGCGATATAACCATACACTTGCGAGACTGTTAGTTTGACGAACTCCCAAACTAGAGATAATGTTGAAGAAGACATATATGCACATGGGCAGTTTTAAGTAATCACAAACAACCTGGATGGTTTGGATAAATTCCTAAGATTTTGGTGTACTTGGAAATGAGCCACACCAAGGTGACACAAGATATTCCTCACAAAGTATAGTGAAAGGAATAAATCATTATCTCACTAAATACCATGCAGTACATATGGAGGGAACGACTATGATATGAGCTGCATGTTAGAAAACAAATATAAATGGATGAGGTGGCCAATTTAAAATAAATAGAAGGATTCCTAACTAGTTTGGGTTCATGTAGCTATACTCTAAGGACATTATGGGATCTACGACCAGTCCATCAAGAGGATAGTTGATTGTTTTAAACATCTTCTACCTTTGATATAAAGATAAGAATGAGTATGAGAAAAAGGCATCGTCTACTCACTATTTCACTTCATGTGAAAGGGTGAAAAAACACTTGATTCCCATATTTTAAACCTAGAAAATAAATCAGAGGGATGGTTCCTAAATTTCATCTACGACCACTTCCACCATCCCTCAGATTGAAGGGGAGTAAATAACATATGAGGCGCTCTCACCTATAGAAGTAGTTCCTATACCTATGGAAATGGCACCTTCAGTTAAGGACGAGACATAGTCACACATATAAGCACAACATAGTCATGGAGAAAGAAATAAACAAAAAAATACAAAAAGAATATTATATCATCTAATAATGAAGTTAACGAGGATAAAGTTTTTTTGAGGTAAAATCTCGAAGAAGAAGAAGAAACAATTGTGTTTTAACCTTAAATGAGCTTCTTGAGAAATTAGAGGGATTAAGAACGAGAAATGAAAAGAGTGTAAAGGAATGGAAAACCATGATTATATGACTTAAAATACACACTCAATTGATCTAAGAAAGTGAAAAACATATGAATCCAATGGTAGCAATGAAAGATATAAGAGGCCACAAACGAAGCAATGTATAAATGCCATGTCATATAGAAAAAGGACCATTCCTCTTTAAAACCATCATTGCATTTTTGGTTTGGGTAAAAATAATCAGATCACACCTCAACTCATGGAGTTCACCCAAAGGTTTGAGCCCACCTAAAAAGGAAGGAAGGCCAGAGGTCAGAGCTAGTCCAATCATTCACATGTGATGATCAGGGTCAACAACAAGTAAATGTTCTTACCAGGTGTTAGGAGTTCTCTAAAATGAATGATAAAATATGGGACATCTAGTGAATGTACCCTTGGACTCCATATTGGATCCCATCAAGATTCATAGTTGCAACGACCATCTATGGGAAGGCGGACGAACAATAAGAGTCTTGAAACAAATCCATAACCTAGATCCACCAACCTAGACTTGGAAGGATACTATTCTTGTCCAAGACCCGATATGCAGGAATTTGAGTCACTCAAGTATCAAGAAGCAAGGAAGAATATAAGATGAACATTTTCTAGAGGCACGCAAGGTTATGACTGACCGACCCTTGTAGTCCATCAAATGACAAAAACTGACAGGATCATTTAACTTGCACATAAAGAAACTTGGAAAGCTCCTAATTTATGCTTTATTTGAATATTGTCCATAACATATGCACTGATTTGTTTTGTTACATTTTGATCATCATAGGTAAATGGATTACATAGCACTGATAAAAAATTCATGCATCGAGTCCACTAGAGAGAAAGACATAAGTCATGACGCCAAAAGTGTAGCCAAATTTGCTGGATAAATTATATTGTGACCACAAAATCCAAAATAAAATGAAATGACCTAAGCATGCAAACTCAATTCGTTAGGTGAATGGATCCTTGACCAGCGAAACCAAAACATAAAGTTTTTGTTGGAATATAGGAAAATTTCGTTGGATAATTCACATATCTCCCAGTAAATCCAAGGTGGTTCATAAGAAAATTTGAAAGATTACTTTGGTGAGAAAATACCCAAAAGGTTATTTCATTGGACGAATCAAAGTTTACCCAAAGAATGAGGACATATTCTAAAATCTATCCATAGGAAATCTCACAATTGTATTCGATATATAGTTATTAGTTAGCTTTTATATTTATGTTAAACTCTCATTAAGGGATAACTAGAGTGTTCGTAACATCGAAAGCCTATCGAAGTTGAGTAGTTGAGGATAGAGAAATCGTTTGATTAAGGTTTTGCTTCTATATGTATCTTGCTACCATTGTCATGAGTAATTAAGTTCTCTCTTGTTGGAGTTAAACTTATACATTATTATTCATTATATGTATTTGATTTAATTATCATGTTATGTTCCGTTTAATTAATCAAACATATTTAATCTTTACTCATTTATCTAATGTTTGTTATATATGCATCATTTTTGTGAATCTAACTAATATCGAGTAATGCTCTTAGGTTTTGACCAATGATAATGTTTTTATGTCTTAAATGACTCGATAGTTTATAACATGATTTGTTAATCTAACTAATGGTCATATGTGATATTAGATTATACTTAGGTAATCATCTATAATAAGTCAGAGTTTAGAGATAAATGTAAATCCGGTATTCACATCTACTATTGAATCTTAATATTATTGCATTATTCATCAGCCTGAGAAATTGTCGAATAAACACTACGATCAATATGGATTGATAGTTAAAATGTGTATAAATGACCATTAATATATATCATAGTGATTGTAACCTAACCCAACACTCTCTATAACTATTATTACATTTATTTTACTTTATTTGTTTTATATTCAAAACAACTTTTCAAACAATTTTTTTTGTTACATATAAGTTGTATTTAACATCATTCACAATTATTAAACTTCAATAACGAATGGATCTCCGTCTTTTTAGAGTGGAAATATTTTTTTTCCAGGTGTAGCTGGAGCTTTTCACACTACTAATATTTGGGATTTTCACACTACTAATATTTGGGATAAAATAAAAATGATTTATTGTATTTTTAAAATCGTCTTAATATTAAAAAATACTCACACGATTAATAATTAGGATAAATAGATAAGATGTTATATCATACGAAATTCTCTGATTCTTCACACTTAAGGTGTGTGAACCTACTTACTAAACTACTTAATAAAAAATAATTCTTCTTTTAAAAAATAGCTTAAATAAAATAAAAATTAAACATAAAGGCAAAAGAGTTGTGTAACTCTAACATTTGTTCAAAATTGGAGGGTAAGTTACCCAACTTATCATGCTAAATACAATAAACTCAATTTTTAAAAGTCCTAACCTTATTACAAAATGAGATAACCACAAACAATGCGAATATGATGAGAAAAACAAAGAAGAAAAAATAGCAAACAACAACAAATTCAAACTTCAAAAGTTTTTTGATTTAAAGCAATGTATCTCCATCTCTCTTTCTCCACAAAATCTGCATCAAGAAACCTAGAAACAAAAGCCCATAACCTATAAACATCTTCAAAATTTGTCAAGAAGCCCAAAGTAACATTCAAAACCACTATCCCATTCTCATATGGGCTTTTCTTCTTCTTGGACAGGCCCATCTTCTCGTCCTCAGTTCCTTTACTTTCCAAAGCCCATTGCCTCTCTTCTTGATTCCTATCCAAGAACTTGATATTTCTCAAACAAGACCTACTTAATGAGATATTATTTCTATCAGCTAACTTTTGAACAAGTGCTGGATCAATTTTTTCTCGTTTCCAGTCAAATATATTAAATGCCAAAGTAGATCCACGATGAGAGTTAATCTTTGGACCATAGATTCTAATCAATGAAAATCTATTTTCATCATGTGGATGTTGAAGACTCATTAATGCATTAACAAGCCAGTTAACCAAATACCTTGTTCTTGTACTAATCACAATTAGTCCCACTTTGTCTGCATGGTCTAATCCTCTACATTCAATTTCCATTCTTTCATCCTTCATGTCCATACCTTGTAGCTCCACAATTTCTGATTTTGATGACGATGATGATGTTGCTTCCTCATTAATCCTCGGGTTCGTAGAAGAAGATTCTGGTAATTCAGAGTTCGGCTTTTCAGAATTATTAGGAGTAAGGCTTATAATTCCGATGCTTGTAGTATTACCTAAATCTTTGAGAGATGAAAGACTTGATTTTTTGACAAATAAACAACCAAACCCTGATGGGTTTTCTCCGAAAATCTTGTAAAATGGACAAACCATGAAATCAGGTTTAAACATAGATAAACCTAAAGTATCCATTTCTTTAGGTCTCAATGCACATAAATCAAGCAAAACATGCCAACCGTTTTCTCGTGCCATAGACATCCAAAAATATGAATATGGTGATCCAGTAGCCTTTGAATAAAGTGGAAAAACAAATAAACCACTTTTTCTCTTTTCTTTTTTATATTTGATCATTTTCTTGAGTTTTCTCCAATCCATTCCTAGATTGGGCCAGGTGAATTCTGCTGATGAAACTTTTACTCCTTGTTTCTTGCAGCTATCAATCATCATATCTAATGCTTCATTGTTATGATCATAAACTGTGAGAAGCTCTGATCCTTTAGAGTGAAAATGGAATGAATCAGCTACAAGTTTAAAAGCAGATACCTCGTTAGCAATGAAAACTAAGGCGTAGTCGGTTTCGGACACATTCATAAATGACATTATTCTTTCTCTAATTCTTGATTCTAGTACCGATTCTTGTCCGCGGTAGAGTATCTGTGACTTCAAGTTCATCGACTTAATGGATACATCGAAGAACGACTGTTCTAAGTTCAAGTAAGGAGTAGATGACGACGAGGAAGAATAAGCAGCTGGACATGATTTTTGATACTGAGAATAAGAGAAAAGGCCATATCCTGTGTAAT